>NC_134276.1:190532353-190836488 GCF_949628215.1 Phalacrocorax aristotelis
TGATTTACAGCGCTGGCTGCTAAAGGCAATTGTTCTGGTTCAATATTCCTATTTATTTATGCCAGCATTTTGCTGTAAACAAAACCATTTATGTATCAGATGGCTACTGACAGAGTTTTTTGAAAGCTCAGTCCCAACAAATGTGCAGACATATATCTACACTTTAAATAAGGATGCTGGTATTCTTTATACTTTTTTGGGTTGAAATCAAGCTTAAGAGAGTTGTTTCTATGGTAATGCAGAGGTTATTTTTGTCTGATTCTCATTCCTCATAAACAGACATTTAATGCCAACCCAACAGACTGGTAATATCCCAAACACAAAAACAATGTAAATGTGATGGCTAAGGAGTCTCCATAGTATAATTCATACAGGGAAAGAAGCCATCTCCAAATATTTCCTTTAAGTCAGAATTAATATTACCATGAGAATTTTGTTTTCTCAGACTCACAGTGGATCTCAGCTGTAATATTATTCTCTTACTACCTATGCAGACCTATACATAGACTGACTGATGGTTGATATGTCCTGGTGAAGTAGACAGACAAAGATCGAAAGCCTTATAATCTGCTGCAAAATCTGTAACTATGTGACCGGAAGGCAATATTCTGGTTTGTATAGGCAGAATGGGGAGTTTCCCTTAACAATGAATGGCAATGGAAATATCTGCCTTAGTGAGAAAATTTGTGATACTTTCAGCAAATGGGAGGAAAATAGACTCTCTTCCTGAAGCTCTCCGTGGGTATTGGATCCCAGACCTTTGGTGGTTACACATGAACTATTACACCTAGTGATTCCTAGGCAAAGCACTTACTATACATACAGGCTTTTCCCTTTTCTGGGCTGGCAATTGCAAAGCTTAACCCATATTTCAATAAGAAAGTCATCGATGGGTACCTGACCTGATCTTGCCAAACCTGTGGCAAGACCAAGAACTCTACCAGCCCTTATAGCTGTGGGGTTACCAGCTTGGATCAGAAAGCACCAAACTCTACCAATGAGCAGCATGCACAAACTGAAGCCTCTGAAATTCATTTCTCTGTATCAAAATATAAGGATCTTTTTCCCTACCCAATATTATCCTCTTTTGAACTTTTTAATTTGCAAACTTCTCTCCCCTCTTTTATTTTACCAGATGAAAACTTGTCTCCAGAGTACACGTATTCTGTACAGCATCTTGGGAGGGGTTCTTTCCCTTACCCTGGGTAAAATGACTTTCTTGTGGTGCAGGTGGCTTTCTCCTCAGAAGCCATCCCTGGCCACTGGCTTTTCTGATAATTGTGACCCTCCCCAGAAATCTCCACCAAAGCCATTGTGAGGTCTAACCTGCAGAGAAACATCTTCCCAAAAAAGTAACATAGGATAACAATTTGGCTAGCACTGCTGCTAAAGAACATCACCTATAAACGTACTCTGCTGACCATGTATTTTTTTGTCCTATGTGAATGTAAAACAATAATAATAATTTAAAAAACCAAACAAAAAAAAAACCCAAACCCAAAAACCCCTGCAAATCACAGGAGTAGGCTAATTGAAAGCTGTAGCTACTACTGACACTAGGTGAGGGGTCTGCAGAACAAGGACACTTCCAGAGATAATACAATCCTTTCTCATCTTCCTAATTTATAGTAATAGCCAAGCCAGAGTCCAGGAAAAGATGAACTAAAAATATTGGGGTCATGGGTCTATTTAATGCAGCAGTTAGCAGCAATGGATTTACGGGAGAAACTAAGGGGCACATACTCTGGGTCATGAGCTGAAGAAAATGCTGCTCTCTCTGTATCACCATTACTGTCTCCAGCTCCAGCTAAGGACGTGGCAGCCCTTCCCCATCACTTACTAGGCTGGGATGTTTCCCCAAACAGGCAAGGCAAGGGTTCTCAGCCTTAGCTGTCACTTCACAGTCCCTAGTCCAAAGTGTTACTGGGGCTGCTCTGCCCCAGGAGATGAGTAGGAGTTACACAGCTTATTGGACAGACACTTGTAGTTAATGCATTTCTTACCCCTGATGCATGCCAAAGGCAGCATAGCCCAGTGGATACCTTGCAGATCGGGAAAAATGGGTTCTGTGTATGACCACTCTGTCTCTCTGGATTCATTCCCTCTCCCTTCAGTACAAATGAATAATGAATCTGGTCTTCTTTCCCCTTCTGTAAGCCCTAGCAGTAATGACAGCCCTCAGGCTACAATGATCCGTGTGGAACTAGTGTAAAGGATGGAGAAATTAACTGCATTGAATGCCTACCAGGATTTCGAAACAAAAATGTCTTCCTCATGTAGGAGGAGAGGATGAAGAAGGTTTCCTACCCCCACCTTCCTCCTACATAATGGAAAGACATTTGCAGCCAGGGCGCTCAGAGGACTGTGCAGCCTTCTCAGCCTCCCAGGATTTACACTAGCCAGGAAAGGAGGGGCTTCTTTCTCCACACCAAGTCACGAAGATGCTCACTGCTTGTAGAAAAGCTCTGAGTTTAGTGACCTCACTCTCCTACAGGTTACTGGTTTTGCGCTTAGCATTTTCCTCTCTGACTTCAGAAACCTACTTCTTTCTTTACTTGAACAACAGAATTTAAACACACAAGTTGGCAGCTGCACAATTGCCATTCCACTCTGCAGAGGTAAAACAACAGTGTCTCATCAGGTGCCAGCAGCTTCATTAGAGTAGGCCAATAGTCTCACAATATGTATCAGCCTACCTTAGTGTAGCCAGGGTGTCTGGCTCTGCGTAAGCCATGTAGTAGGAGTATCATGGTCCAAAGTTTGGTCTATTAAACATTTAAACAACATAATTATACTAAGAATTACGACTGCATGATTTTCTACTACCTAGCACCTGCATAGCTTTATGTGCTTAGGCAAAGTGAGTGCCAAGAGGCAAACCTGGGACGGTAGCGTTCTACGCCCACTCTGGAAAGGTGGGAGCAGTGCAGGAGGTGGAAATGGAAAATCAGGTCCTTTAAAATCTTTAGGAGAAAGGTTTTTTGTTACTGTACAAGTAATTTGGAATCATAAAAGGAATACTGAGAATGTCTTTGCTTTTTAAGATGCCGAGTGTGATCTCACAGGACTGCAAATAAGCAGTAACTCTACTGCGATTTCCAGCTGCATTACAGTGGAAGTAGTGTAAGTGAAATCAGAATCCGGACCTACACTATCGTTTTAACAATCCCAGTAAGATATTGTGGGGAACATGTATTCGTGTTGTAACTCCACTCCACAGTTTGTTAGTAGGAAATAGACTTCAGCTTGAATTCTTTCAGCGCAGCCTGAATGGTGTGATTATTGCCCCATAATATTCCCTTACAGTGCCTTTTTGCTCAATACACAGTAATTTTTCCTACAGTATCTTTTGCCATAACTTCCTGGCTTTATTTGTCTCCTAATTTTTGCCAGGTTGTATCACCCTACTGCAACTAATTCAAACCCCTTTGTTTCCCCCTGCTCTTGCACAGTGCCTACCTCTCTAACAGGAAGATCTCCTCCCTTCTTCTGACTTCCTTCAGCACGATACTGGCATTGATTTGCTACATTATGTTCTTCTTTACCTCCTACATGCAACTCCCTGTGCTAAGAAGATGCTCTCCATCTTTCTTCCACCACTGTTCTTGGAAACTGGAAAATTCTTTCTATCCCATGGATATTTGTACAGCCTTTTACCTGATATCAGTGTGCTTCACTGTACTTTCTCCAAACATGGTTTGCCTTTTTTATGGGGATCAGATTCTGTTTGCATTTCATTCAATTTTCTTCATGTCTTTTGCTTTTATTAACAAGAACATCACTTTACGCAAGTTGGATGATGTTGTGTTTCACCTGTGTAGCAAGTATAAGTGAAGCAACACCCTACAAGAATTTAAAACAGTAAAAACATGGTAAACAAATAAGTTTGATTTTTCTTTGCAATTAAAAAATGACTGCAACAGTTAATACCCCATTTTTATTAAAATAAAAATGTGTGACAAAGTGGAAGTACGTATATGCTAGAACTTTACTGCCAACTCATATGGGAAAACATGCTTTTTCTTTTTTATTTTTCCTTTTTTCTTTTTTTCTTTTTTCTTTTTCTATTTTTTTTCCCCAAAAAGAAATAGAAATTAATATAAAAGAGTTCACATCTGCAATTATGGGATCTGAGTATATACCAGATCCTAGGTGTCCTCAGGAGAGTCTGAAGTATCGTGCTGTCTGTCTCTCAATAGTGAGGCACTTTTCATGACCGCATATTGTTTTAGCTGGCCAAACGTTCAACCTTTTGGAAGCCACGGTGAAAAGCTCAAACTTCTCAAGTATATCCACTGTGTATTAAAATATCGAGGATGATTCGTTCAGTCAACCCAACATCTACTCATCGGCAGGACAACAAGCTAAGGAGGCATTATACCCCTCCCTAGCACGCCTCTTAAAGTGAGGCGTTCCAAGCTAAAAGGCAGAATTGTTCCTTTGAGTAAAATAATTACCGAGCGCAAGAGCGGGAAAGCTGTAACGAGAGAGACCTCTAGTGGCGGGAGCACCGCCACCTGCCCGGGAAGGGCCTCATTGTCCTCGCGTCCCGCACCGCGCCCCGCACCCGCCCCGCACGGCTCCCCGCCCCGCACCGCTCCCCGCACGGCTCCCCGCCCCGCACGGCTCCCCGCCCCGCACGGCTCCCCGCACCGCACCGCTCCCCGCCCCGCCCCGCTCCCCGCAAGGCCCGGCGCTCGCCCCGGGGCGGAGGGCGGGTTGCGGGGCAGGGGCCGCGGAGGACAGGGCTGCGCTTCTCTGCGGGGATGCCCGCCGGCGTCCGGCTCCTGCCAGGGGATGGTTCGGCTAAACGGGCAAAAACCGCCTTTCGCTCAGTTTCAGGCTTTAATTTACCGTGTTAGGCAGCAGTGCGCTGGGGGACGTGGTGTTAAAAATTAAAATGTTGCTATAACTCCCACGTGACTTTTTTTTTTTTAATATAAAATATTTCAGACAATTGGTTTGGTTTTACCGCGACCGTTTGTTGAGCCCTCTTTTACTTAGGTGAGTACTTTGGAAAAACACAGGACTTAAGCAATTTATGTTCCTATTAACAAGAGCCTACCCTCTGCTGTCACACCTTAATAATTCGGTATATTAATGTCCTCATACTTTACTTGTTTATGGGAAGGATCTTGATTTTTTTAAAAAAATTTCTATTTCTAGTTCTTCTTAGCAGCCCAAATGGCAACTATTTGTCTCAAGCCATTTGCAGCTACAGTCACTATTCAAAGCCTCATCTCACAAAGTCTTCTTTCCTCCTGAATGTAATGTTACTGCAAGTGGTCCCGTTGGTATCACGGCTGTTAGCACAGAGTCATGTCCATGGGACAGCTCAACCATCATGCCCAATGCAAACAGTTTGCACGATTAGGCCCGAAGTGTGTGAAATCTAGAAAAAAAAAACAACAACAAAACACCACACACAAAAAACAAAACAAAAATAATGATCAGAGTTATTTTTTTATTTTAATAAGCAGATTCACAATATGCAGGGGCAGAGAGAGGGGAGACACGCAGTGTGTATTAAGTGCAGGTTCTCAAAAAGAAACTGTCTCTGGATTATGTACAGTTTCACTTGACTGAAGCTTCATGGAAGATTAAGCTTCTTTTGTTCTCTGTGCTGTTTCACATAGATCAGTTGATGATGTGCAGAATAATTTTAACCACATATTAAACAGTGGTTAATCTAAGATAAGGAGATGTGCAAATATGAATAGTGAATAGTGTTTTTAGTGTTAATGCTAATTAGAGATGGAGCAAGCAGTTCATCAGAAATTTAAACTCTTTGTGCAGGATTCTCAAAAATGTACGTATAAAGAGAAGGCCTGTTTACTATCGCAATGTTTACCAGCCAGTCTCCTGTGTGGTACACAGAATTTATAAAGGAATCTATCACTCCCCTCTGATTTACGGAGAACAGTAGCACTGGGGTGCTACTGGACTTCTGGACCTGCTGCAGACATGGAAAATAAAATAGGCAGAAAGTGTTAAAGTCCAGGATGCTGTGTCAAAGAGTTGTGAGTATTAAGCTAGTTGGGTAGCATTTTTAACAGGAGAGGGGGAGGTGGAGTTGTTGGGTTCTGCAGCATATAAAAATAACACATTGTATTCTCCTTAAATTATGGCATTTCCAAAATATTACACTTCAGACTTTTGCTGGCCCCACAGGAGACCTTTTCAGTGCCTTTTCTCTTGTAAAGATTTAATTGATCTCTTCTGAGTCTAGGAGAGATCTAATATTTTGCAGATCTATTTTTATTTTCAGCTTTTGCCTTAATCTCCTTCATACACCTTTAATTTCTTCATATGAATTAATTAAGATCTCCTCAGATATATGCAGATGATGAGGTTTCTCAAGCCCATTCATCACACAGGTTATTCACAGTCCTTTCAGGAATTTTAGTAACAGTTCTCAGCAATTTGCTGAGGAAATCTGTTTGTTACTTGTGTGTAAGTATTTCAGCAAGCCCATGAATCGGACAACAGGCACTTTGGAATTTGCAGCGAGAGCATTTATCTTTTTCAGTAGACTCTAGTAGCATAAAATTTGTTCATAGAGCTTTGTTTTCTAGGTGACATAGGTGACAATAGGACATCTGGGAAAAGGAATAAGTACATAGTTTAAGTAAAGTGGGCAATGACATTACTAAAAACAGGAGAAAAAGCTTGATTCCTTCTTTCTGAATTTACTTTTTTTCTTTTTTTCTTTTTTTACTTCTTGTTTTCGTTTTCTTTTTGGAAGACAAAAGGCAAGTTACCAGTACAGATTATATGCTGTATTAGCTCCTGTCAGCCACCTGCTTTTGTGCTCCGATCACATTTACTCTTACATGGCGCGTCCTCATTTTTCCTTCCTCATCCTTCAGACATCTATTGCATGAAAACAAGGCTTATCAATCGATTCCTTGAATATATTGCTGATGGCAGAAGAACTATGGGGTCTACTTCAGCAAATAACTTCTTCATCTTTGCCTCTTCTTCTCTGATCAGATAGGTGTCTAGGCTACTTTTTCCCTGTAGGTGGACTCCTCTCTAAACATTATTTAGACCATTGCTGGAGGTGGTCTGCTGCAGAAACGTATTTGGCACTGCAATCATTGTGCATAAAATATGTGCTGATCTTTTAAATATGAAAAGATTCATTGCTAGTTCTGTAAAAAGGTAAAAAAAAAAATGAAGAAGTGTACTCTATTAGGAACGAGTAGAAAGAAAATGGTTAGCCAAATGCAATTTACCAATCATTCCTATAAAGAGAGACACATGGTTTCAATTTTCTTATTGAAATTGAATTATTGGTTTAGGACAGGTTGGCAGAGTAAAACCATTTCATATGTAGCCGTCCAATACTCCCTCCCTTTCCTTTTAACCTCCTGAATATATCTGGCAAGTTCAGAGATTGTTTTCTGGAGTCAAGGGATCCCAAATTACAGAATCCTCTCACTGTGATATTTTTCTCACTTTTTAGTTTTCATTTGCTGATAAAACAAACAGATAAGAGTTTGTAAACTTAAAGAGTCAGAGAAGGCTTTTCCCTGCTTTTTGAGTATACTATTCTCAAATGTCTGTACAGGCAAACAAACTCTGTCCCTATATTCCTCACAGGAGATGAATATGTTTAGGAGTACACTTTTTGTTGGGAATTTGTTTAACCATGTGCATCATCATTATTTGAATTATCAGGGAAAACACTTAGGAAACATTTTATCCTTTTTGTCACTACTACAAAGTACCAGACACAAATACTTCAGTGTAAATGTGAAAGAATATCTCAGTAATCATTGAATTTATGTTAGTCTTACTGGGCACCTAAATTTCTCTTTAAACATCTGGGCAACATTTTGTGGCATTCACAAACGACTGCTCATCCGTCCCCCAGGTCTGTACATGCACCATGCTTGCACCATAGCAGTGAGACATTTGCTTGCAAGATAGCTGTAGCTTCTCTGTTTCTGATGTTGCTGCTATTCACCTTCACTCTATCCCCTTCAGAACTTGACTCAAGTGAACCTGTTTTTCCTTACACCAGAGTCCACCATCGGAGGGCCCCATTATGAAACCTGAAGGGTGACAACCAATGACTGACTTGTGGTTGCATCTCACAGTGCTGTAGCTGCTTTGCAAACAAGGTTATGCCTACAAACAGAGTTTCTTTTCATGAAGATACACAAAACTACGAAAATCCTGGAGTTCCTCAGTCACTCAGAGCATCAGATCCTGTCAAAACCCATCTAGCAACCTTCATGTATTCCCCCTCGTCTGCTTAACCCACCAGTGCCAATTTGGCATATGCCAAATTTTTTTAGTGCACATCTAAGCTGCACCAAGCACACACTGCCAAGAAGACCGTACACAGCAATTCAAAGAGTTGTGCTCTGTTGGTTCTTATGGGGTGTCTGAATGCTAATGCTACTTGATCTGAAAGAGGAGCCTGATCAGAGGTCTTCTGTTGTCAAAGAAGCTAGGCTGCTCATACCACTAGACTATTATCTATAGTTGCATTTTTTAAATAATCTTTCCTGACTGAAACAATTTCATGCCCTTTTAAAAAACCAAAATGAAACCAAACCAAAAAATAACAAAAACCCAAAGTCAACTGGGAAGAGATCAATACCGTATTTAAAGTGCTCATCAGTGGCATGGATGGAAAAAGTGCTAAACCTGACATTAGACAAGGCAAAGCAAGTATTTCAAGACAGGTCTCTTACCCTTGGATGATTGCCTGAGCCATTCTTTTGCTGAGGAGGTGTTAGTGGTTAAATTTTTCTCTGAATTTTCATCTAAATGCCACTGATGCCTCAAAGTGCATCACTCAGGCACACAGAAAAAGGTGGAAGTTCTGCCCTTTTTCTGGCAGCTTCCTCTGTTGTTGGTCAGTTGGTCCCTGGTTCCCTACTCTGAGATGCTTAATTCCCCCTTGGCTTGTTACAGTGAGTTTGAGCTGGAGGCCCTGTGCACCTCGTTGCAAAGTCCTGTGCTGGGTCCCAAGCCCAGAGGCGCCCCAGCCTGCTCGGGAGGGAATAAATGATGTGGGGAGGCAATCTGAAAGGTCCCAGGGAAAGAGGAGAAAGGACATTCAGTGAGAATGAACAAATAGTGACAGCTGATAAAGACTTCCCAGTTTGGGTCAACATATCCTATAAAAGGAAAAGATGTGGCAAACTTATTACTGTGCAGGGGTGCCATGAGGACTGTGGTTTTACTCCCTTACTTTTTTGACTTATCATGACAAATGACATCACAGAACTGGTGTCTGAGCTCCAGAGTACAAAACCAGACTTTTTAATGGAAATACACAAAATAGAGCTGGGAAGAGAAAAAGATCATGGCTTGCGAACATTAGATCAAAGTCTGAAGAGCTATTTTTTTCAAATGGGTTTCTTTATTAATGCCATTCTTTAATATCTACATGAATAGCTTTTTGTTCATAAACCATGGAGTGACTGATTAATGACTTTTACTAATTCAGTCTGAGAGCTGGAACAACACTTCTACGCCGTGGCAAACAATCATTGCCATGAAAGAAATGCCGTACAGGTGAGGTAAAATGTGTGTGAACAATTGGCTGAAATATGTTTTGATAGTCCATATAAAACTTGGGAATTACAAATACTTCTGTAGAAACCAGGACTGTGAAATAATTCCCACATGAACAAAAGCTGGGAACACATTTGTGACCAATTAAGCTATTTGATTGGTTCTAATATATATTATCATTTTCCCAGGTAGCTTTAAAAGTATGAAAAGATGAACAAAGTGACCATTTCGAAATAACATACTTCCTTAGCATGATGGATAACATTTATTATTTATTTCATCAAATACTTCATTAACTCAATGAAAGCTTCCAAGTTCCAAAAATAACATTTCCCAGGGTTAAAGTCTTTCAGACAAAGGACCTGAGAACAAAAGTGAGGGCAAGTACATTAAGGTAGGAGAGAAAATCAAAGAAGAGAGGGGTGGTGAGTACAAGCCTTAACGCAGGATGCTCCCACAGCAGGTCCTGCTGGTTCTATGAGCCTTTGCCATCACCCTAATGCTTCACCCTCCAGGCAGCCTCTGCAGGGATTTCTGAGTGTGAGGGTGCAGGCATGCCTTAAGGTGGGCTCCTCTTAATTTTTTTAGTATTAGAAAGTATTTTTTGCCTTACCTAGAAGACTGTGTTTATAGGGAACTCTGTCAATGTCTGTTATTTCTTTTGATTTCTATAGACTTTTGGAAATATTGAAGAATTCATAGATTGTTTATGCAGGTGTAGTTAAAAATTCTCTTTTTTTTTTCTGAATTATAAAGCATCCCCTGGAGTAGCAGAAAAAGAAACTATTTGTAAATACAAATTATAGTGCACATTTTCAGTGAAACTTAGAAACCTCATTCATATATATTTTCAAAATCTTGAAGAGGATATTCTCCTTAAATGTGGAAGGAGTGTCTATTATTTTAACCAAATGTATTTTCTGTAGCAGTTTCTAAATTTAAACACACTTTATTTGTTTATTTGTACATTCGAACTGTGATGAGTGTAAGTAGAAGCTGATCTCATAAACCATTCTGTTTGGTTCATAAACAGTCCTGTTCATGAAGAGGATGATGCAGACAAATAAAATGCTGTATTTGAAGCATGAGCAATTCAAAATCTATCTTCCAGATCGACCCACAGAAACAAAGTTCTGTTCTGAGACCCTTAGAGGGAAAATGGCGACTCGTCATGTTACAATCAAGAGCATTTCATATTTTCCAGCCATTACTGAGCAAGTTTAAGATACTCATAAGCTGTTTTGGCAGATACTTATTGGTGCATTTTAGGTCTTTTGTTAGCTATAGTCTTTAGTCATTTTAGTACATTGAGAACTAATCTCCAAGTCTGTCAGTCCCATTTTGCATTACAAATCATTTGTAGTTTTATAACTGTCATTTCCAAGGACATCTGGAAAAGATGGATTTATGAAAGGTTATCGTGCATTCTAAGGAGGCCGGGAATTAGCATGACTTTGTAAAGGTTCTTGTAAATTGAGCAGCAGCCATCACTGGCAATAAGCTGTTTTCTGCTCTAGTCAAGTATCTTTATTTAAATATTAAGGAAGAGGTATGACCTTTGGCCTCAAAGATCACTATGATACAGCAATAGCACAATCTATTAGCTGTCAATGAAGTATTATGGCCCTGGCTCTCTCAAGACACCTATTTGTGGACAGTGTTATAATAACCCTTCCATTAGGCATCCCCAAGGCAAATAACCTTGGCTTTAACAGAGTCAGTTTAAAATTCCTTAGAGTAACATTAAGAGAATATCTGGTTTGTGTCAGTTTAGGATCAACTACCAGCATTAGTCCCCTTCTGTAAATTGTAAGTAGCTGTGGATTTATTAGAATTATTTTATACATGCCCACAGGTAAATATTAAATACAAAGGATGTGAAAACTCATATTGCTTTCTACTTCCTACATGGAATATATATAGATTAATAGATACCTGACAGGTCTGAGCATTTTAAAACACGATCCATTTTCTACTGTATACATTTCATTTCTTTTGTTGATGGAAATTACACAGTGCTACTAGAATTAAATTGCACCAAAAAAAAAAAAGAAAGAAATAAAATAAAACGGTAAACCTGATAAAAAGTAGTCTAGATAACAACCCTGTGAGTTGGCACGTCATCCTATCTAAATAGTTAGGTACAGCTACAATAAGATTAGGGGACTGTCTAAAAAGCTGAGACATTTTCACAGCTGTGTCTTGTTTGTCTCCACTGCATTTCCCACTCCTCAGGTATCAGTATATTTAATACTCAAAGTTAAGTCCAAGACCAAGTATTTTTAAACTTGTGGGATGTTCAAAACAAGTCTTTTCTTCAGGTTTCCTCTGTTGTTTAGACAAAATAAAGCTGATTACGCTCCCCTAATATCAGCTGAAGTGCTTTGAAAACTATAAGAGTTTCCCTACTTATATAAAACCAGCTAAGGTTGGTTTTTTTGCACCTTCTGCAAGAGAACAGCTCTAAAGCTACGCTCCTTCAGAGGTAACAATCAAGGCCAAACTCTATTTAAGTATTTGGAAACTCAGAGGTATCTGCAAGTATTAAAAATAAACTACTAAAAATCCTATTAACATTTCAAGTATTTTGGCCAGTATACTGGTCATAGTATTTCCTCTGAATCCAGCTTAAATGTGTAATACAGATGGCTTTTGTTGCTGAAACACACAAAACAATTGAACTGAATGTTGTGAAATCAGAAAAAGTTTAGCTGGTTCTACAAGTACAGCTTCTACAAAACTTTATTTTCTGTTGACTTTTAGCAGTAGTAGATCATTCCTTTGGCAGGAATAAAAGCATTCATGTGATGGGAAACTACACGAGCAGTCCCCCAGTGAGGTTCAGTGCCTCCACACCTCCTCCCTGTCCCCAGAAGGGCTTTGATGGAGCCAAGACAGTGATGGATCCCCTCCAGCCACTGCCCCCAGGACTCCTCTGCTCAAGGAAGGTTTGCACATTGCAGAGGAAGAAAGCACCTGAATTAAAGAAACTCAGTGCTAAATTGGCCAGTTCTCTCTGCTTAGTTTTGAAGAGTCCCCTTTCCACCCTCACCACCTGCAGTTCTTGACCTCCTTAGAGGGTTTTATAGGAGGAAGACAAATAAAGAGAAAAAAGCTGTGGAAGCAGTAGTCTACCATGCTGTGATCCACCTCCTAATGGGTGCATTGGGATTTATCCCCTTGCCTAACAAAGGCAGAAGAGACAACTTCTACCTGGGTCATGACTGGAAATATTTAAAACTCTGATGCAGAGTCACGCTACAGCCAAGAGTATTTGGCTGCTGTACAAACGCCATCACTACCCCTGGGCGACTACCCTTCAGGACCAATCCTTCCAGCCAGGGAGCTCTGCTTTCACCCAGTGGGTCCTGGCACGGCAGCCAGCCACGCCAGCTCCCGAGTCAGACTGGACAACACCAAAATTTTGCAACAGCTCTTGGCCCTGACATTCTCAGAGTTAGAAGCTGTGGGTCCAAAAAGTACAACACAGTGAAAGATGGCCTCACCTTCCCTGTGACTCTGACAAGCTTATTTCAAACCAGTGCTAGGAAACTCCACAGTTTCAAAGCGAACAACTAAGTTGAGGATTACAGCAGTTGTCTTCAAGTGTTCAGTTCTCACATATTGCACACTGTGAAGGCAATATTCACTGTCAATAAAGGGCACTTGACTTTAGGTTCATTCTCCCTTTAGCACTCCTCTTACAGTGATATTGGATACAAAGCCATTTTCTTTCATAGGGCAATACATGGCAGAATCTAGGATGTAATTTAAGGGGCTCCATTGATATCATAAATTACCAGAAGTCTGCTGAAGCAGTTTATGAATGGCAGTAAAAGTCTGAAACTGAATTACATCATTAGAATCAGGCACCACATACATGTATTATTATTTATAATACAGACCTAAGTATCCCCATATTTTATAGACGAGGAAGATACCATAGGACCTTGTGCTAAATAGTAATAGGACTTCCACAGCCTCTTAGTAGCAGATGTGCTCCAATAATGGAACAGAAAATTGATGTTTATGAAGTTACTTCATAAAGGAGGAAAGACACCCTGGTCTCAGCCTGGGAAAGTGTAATATCACTGCAATGCTTTCTACAAGGTCAGTTCCTTGTGCCACTCTCTGAGTAACATCTTTGGTCCATGTACCAGAACTGAATTTGAGGAGGACACTGAGGATCTTCATTATTTTGGTACACAGAATCTGTGTCCATATTTTAGAGTACATATATAAATCTGATTAGGGCAATAGCTGTCAATCAGATCGCTGTCTCTGTGCTTTTAAATTCTCTAGCTGGAACAAGCACTTCAAAAATACAGTTATGCAAAGACAGAAAGAATTATAAGAAAGCTGTAGGCTCACAGAAACAGTCTGTGAACCATCCCCAATCACTTGTTATCAGTTTGCTTAAGAATTTAGTTCCCCAAAACAAATTAATGCATGGCCTGTACTGAGACTCCAGACATCTCCGTCAGAAAATGGGCTTTGAAGGGGAAAGACCAAACAGGCACATTTTTACAAATATTTTAATGTGAAATATACTTACTTCTCTGCCTTGCTACACTGGCAACATAGGACATGAAGCTGATAGCTGCAATAATAAGCATTTTTTATTGGCCTATCAAAAAGATAATTTTGTAAGCTCAGGCATAAAAACCTATATTTAGAAGAAAGTCCCCAGTAAATACAACAGGCCCTTGATGTAATGTCTGCTCCCACCCCACCAGCAAGGTTATCAAGAGCAGGCCACGTGCACCTCCTGGTAACACTGAAAATTGCTGACAGCCAATAACCATCCATTTTGGGATTTCATGGGCCTAACAGAACCAAACATCTATTTATTTCTGGATTTCAATACACTGAGCACCAAAACTAAGTTAGTTCCTCTGAAATGGCAAGGCTTAAAGGGCAAATAAGTTTATTTTCATTCCCACTCTTGGTAATATTGAGGATCAAGATATGTAGAAGACCATTTCTGGTCTTTTAAATTATCACATAATTACTTGTCACCAGCAGTACATTGGCATTGTTTCACAGCTACCAACCTGTTAAACCACTGACCAACCTGCCAGGTTCAGCCTGAGGCAGCAGCTGGTCTCTGACAAGCACGAGGAGCTGATGCTCCACAAATTTGCACCAGCCTCTGGAGAAGGAAGAACATAAGGATGGGAAGAAGGATTATTTGTGGTTTATCCTCTAGAATTTGGCAGTTTGAAAAGGAAGAGAATGATGTGAGAGAAGGGGGTGAGGAGAGGTACTTGTAACTTACCCCAGTGGAAGCTGCAAATATCCTGAAATAAGCTCTTTTCTTCTCCTGTGGGAAGGGACAGGCTCTGCCAGAGCCCAGCCCAGTACTCCTCTCCCTGCTTTTCAGGCTGACGTTTGCCCTTGAGCAGAGAACTTCCTTTGGGCACACCAGATCCCATTAGTGATATTTTGGGATCAAGAATGTATTTTCTTTTGTTTTCCATGCTCCTTAACTTCAGTTGTCTCAGGCTTTGCTTTCACTTGCCCAAAGGATGCTCTACCCGCTGCAAAAAGCAAGTCAAATTTAGTGTAATTTAGAGTGTAAATTCCCAAGTGGTGACAATGCCCCTTGAGTGTTTATTGCAGAAGTCAGTTCTCTGATCCATGCTTACAGCTGACCGCGCTTACTGTACTTTGCAATAAGACTGAATTGCTTTGCGTCAGTTTGTTTTTATAGCGAGCTGGCTGTATATATTAGCTGTCCTGCAGTAAAAATGATGGAATGGTATTTCTGCCATGGCTTTGGGTATTCACTTTACACTACAAATGGGTCTGTAGCAATGCAGGTTCCTCCCCATAATGATAGGGAAAGATGCCCATCCCACGGATCAACTAATTGATAAAAGGACATTATATTAAGAATTTTTAATGTTACCATCTCATGTTTTAAAAAGGCACATTTCCTTTAACTCAGTTTACTCCTGGGAGAGTAAATATGTCAAATAGTTTTAGCTAACAGATTTTTTCCAAATTCTGTATATTAAACTTAAATAATTTGGAAACTTTTGGTAACTGAAGGCAAGTCCATTACAAGTAAACACAATGTACAAACGTTCATGTAAAATGCTTTAAAAAAAAAAACAACCACACAAAATTCATGTTAACCCACCATTAACACAAAATTAGTGTTCTCACAGGGTTTGTAGTAGGGAGAGCTCTTGGCCTGCACTGGGCTTTGGCTACCCTCTTGTTGAAACCCTGCTCAGGCTCAGTGGGAGGAAGCCTGGGAGGTGGGCAGAGGAGGTCAGGCACGTTGCCAAATCCTTGCTCACTATCATAGGCAAACAGACTGTGTAACCTCAGGTTTGTACTTATGGATTTTGATCCTCTGAGCAGGGTTGCAAGGTGACCCTGCTCTGGGTTTGAGGCAGGACTGTGAGGAGACCTGTGCCAGCTTCGAGGAAGACATCCAGGTGGAAAGTGAGGCTGGGGAGAGGTGTTCCTGCCTGGAGAGATGAAAGGACAGGGCTCACCACCAGAAGCTTTGGTCGTTTGACTCTGCCAGCAGCGGGACTGGTTGCAGAAAAGAGTGATTGCCATCACAGCCGCCTGCGTTGCACAAACACACAGTCCTGGGACATCCTTGGGGTATCAGTGCGGGGTGACTTAGGGCACATAAATGTTACATACTTGAACTCCAGAGGCCTGAAGGAGAAAGTAAATTTCTAATTCAAGGAGTAAATTTTTAAAATGCAAAAGCACTTTGAGGGAGCCATTACTTTTTGAATGGTTCCTCTTTTACAAACACAATACCCGTTTAGGAATGTTTACGTTTTGATTCCAGAAAACTAGTAGATATGGTGTCACTTGAATCAAGGCACTTAACAGAAAACACTGTTTATTGCCTCCTTTCACACAAAGGGAAGTTTCCAACATTAATCTATCTGCTAATTGCAGCAAACTGTGATGTAGCTTTTTGGATAACCTAGAACAAAAAAAAATATTTTTTTTTAATAAGTGAAAATTAACATTTTAAGTCCCACATAGAAATCAAACAGGAAAAGACCTTCAGTCTAGGGTCTAGGCGCTGATACAAGGAATGTTAGATTTTCCAAGGAAAGAAGACGATTAGGGTAACTGGCCATCCAAATCTTTTGAGGTCTACCCTGCCAAACCCTGATATGCTGCTGTAAAATCAGAGAGTAAAAATAATAGTAATGAAACTTTCAGAGGAAACTACATGGCAGGTAGGGATGGCAGCATGCTATAGTGCATGAAAGAAATTAATGTATTAGCCACAATTTTATCACTAACTACATATACTTAGGTACAGAGATCTTATTTGGGGGAAAAATGCCGTTTGGAAAGTAAGTGAGATGATATATCTCAATGTCATTAAAAAAAATACTGGTTACTTATGATTTGGGGCATTTCCCCTTCTTATACAAAGTGTTGCCTATCAAACTCATGAGCATATGAATCTTTCTGATTATACTATTGTTCAAGCTGCCTGTTCATAACTCAGCCTCTTATTCCATTGTAATGCTTGAATGATTCACATACAATGTTTCCAATCCATTTTTCCTATCTCGTGAAACTTTTTAACAAAATGTTAGCATTTGCAGGCACCAGATGTTTTGACATAAGGAGAAGCAATATGTAAATTTTAATCCATGCTAGGAACAATAGCCTGGAGGCACCTTTTTCTTATTACATGAATCATATACTTAACCACAATGAGGTGGATTATATCAAAATCATCACCGCCCTGAATATAGAACACTTGTCTTGTGGTTACCAATTAATGAAACTGATATATATTTAACTTGATGGGTACCAGTGATTTAACCAATAAGCTTTAGCATACTTCACTGCTGCAGCCTCCTTTATAATTAGACTCTTGGTCTGATTATTATCACAACTTCATATGTTTTCCCCTAATCTCCCATTGGTTGTCAGTACAAATGATGCTGACATTAAATCTGTTTGTCTGTCAGTTGCAAATATCACTACTTTTAATCAAGCAGTGTATCACATAGTGCTTTTCTAATCTCTGAAATAACTTTTGATTTTATTTTCTGATACTGTTTATTTAATCATTAAGTGTCTGAGTCTGCAACAGGCTGAGCATTGCCTTTCTTCAAAGAGAACTGGGGACTCTCAGTCCCTCACAAAGGAGCTGAGTACCTTTTATGATCAAATCCTAAGTGCATAATAAATATGTAAAAAAGCAAAGCTTCTTTCCATGGCTAATCACTGAACTTTAAATAAAATTTATAATAATATTCTGTTTTAATACTGATAGGGGTGTCTTAATGATTTGATGCAGTAAAGAGCCTGGAGAACATCTTTATTACAAATAGAATGCTTATCTGATGTACACAAACAATGAGCACTATTTTACATGAAACAATGAACTATTACAAAACTACAGCTGAAATATATATTACTACTCCACAACTTTTGCATCATTTCATGCACAGAAAGCACCAAATATCTTCTGAAGAAAGCAGCACTTTTGATATTAGGAATTCAAAATGCAATCCAAATCCTTACTTAATTCATTAAGTAAGAGTATCTTTTAGTGCCAAATGCTACCTAATTATCAGCTTTAAGAAAATGTTTTACATCTTAAAATACAATATTCTGTTTATCCTAGATTGTCTGGGGAACATCTAGTACATTAAAAGGTTTTTGTAGAGCTTCTTAGTGATTTAACTGATATCATCATGCCTGCTAGCAATTTTGCAACATTCTGAAAACACTTTCCATAAATCAAAGCCTTAGCAGCAGGAATAAGCAGATGGCAGGAGACCATATTAAAGAATGTATCAATTATTTTTATTAATGGGAGGCTACTGGATCATGATGTATCATAATGGACTAAATGTTTAGCAGTTGTGAAGTGTTTTGTCTGTTAGGTATCTCAGATGTTCTTAGCGGATGTTATTATATTGTCTTGTGATGGCATTCTTTGAGGGACTGGATAGTGAAGTTTCACAAGGGACATATAAAAAGATGTTTTAATTTCAGTCCTTTAATTGTATTCATATAATAAACATAAAATACCAGCATGTATAAAATGTAATTTTAAAAAGATTTCATGTACAGTGCATAATAAAGGACATTCTATCTGCATACATTGACTTAGAAAACAAGATACGGTTAACAATGAAAAATAGCAATTATTATAAAAATATTCTACAGTCTCATAATAGTAATGTAAATGCCTTTACTTATCTAAGAGACTTAACATAATTTTAAATTACAATAATTTTACATCCTCCATTCATATATACAGCCCTATTAAAGTCAAAATGTATTATAATAACAATGTTCTTATTAAGATTAAATGACTGAATTATACTTAGTTATTTTACTATATAAAGCAACTGTGTTCCTGTTTGTTAAAACTGTTCGCACTTTCTGTAGCTTTTCACACTATCCATGCTATGCACAATGAAATAATTTAGGTTTCTCTTCTTAGTATAGTATCTATATCCATTTCATGAATTAAACAGGATGTTAATATTTCAACTCCCTTTCCTTTTGTGTAATTATCAGTCCACTCTTTTGTGTATTCTGTAGGAATATGTCCACCAGCTTCGAACAGCTGTTACTGAAAACAAGCAAAAACTCTTCATTTAATACGTCTTGACAAAAATAGCCGGTTCCCCTTACCCCCTGCCCTGCTTGAGGTCAAACTCCATACGTCTTTAAATTCTTTTCTAGGCCCAGAGCCACAGACATATTATGTACCTCTTTCATGAGATTTCCTTAAACAGATCTCTGTGGGAAATAGCTAAAAAGTGTATTTCGCTTGCGCCACATTTTAGTCCAATAGAACTCACTTGGGTAGAAAAGAAATTCTGCCTGAGGAAGGACAGCAGGATTTGTCCCTGTAGCCATGAAATCCCTTTCCTCTGTGCAAGATGGTAGGACCACGGTCTGCTCTGCTCCAACAGTCCTCTCAGCTTCCCAACAAGCTCACCAAATCTGGGGTGGGAGAGGGAGCACTTACTCCAGAAAGTCTGGGATATGGTTACCAGCACACACATCCAAATGCCTTCCGTACCACCTATTCACCCCCACAATGTCCTAGATTACTGTTTCTTGCACCCTGCCACTTAATTTTAAGGGTGATGTTGTAATACACGTTATAGTTATTAGCTAAATTATTAATTCTGATTACTTCCTATGAGAAAAAATGTAATAGTAGTGAAACAACATCGCCATAATACACACCTGCAGGTGTGGATACGTTTAGTGTTTTGGGCAGTGGGGTTGGGGATTTTGTGTGAATGAAGAGAGCTTGAATATGCTTAATGATAGATGCAATGGCGGAATATTGCAAAAGAAGCATTCACAATTTTCTGTTAAGTTTCTCATGCAAGAAGAGAGAAAAAATCTGGTGCTTCAGACTGGAGCAATTGTCAGAAGGATGAAAATCGACTTAAAAAAATTTAATGGAAACACTATAATGGTTTTTATTAGAACAGTGCTTACAGAAGTGATGAAATTCAGGAAGTTACTTAAAGTCAATATAGTTCAGAAGTATGGTCTAACTCCCGTGTAAAAGTTCAATGGGAAAACCATGTAATACATTCATATTTAATTTCTTTTTCTCCATTATGAGCAATCCACACTGGTGTATTTAGAACTAATGTATTAGAAACTGCAGTACAAGGACAAATGGCATATGCTGTCAACCAAGTATCCCCTCCTTTCATCAGTTGAAATGCATCCTACACGAGACATAATGTGGGCAAAAATTTTACTTTTAATTTATCATATTTTGTGTTCAAATGTCAATATTAGCTAGTCTTTGGTAAAACTATGACAAAGTTGTTCCTCTTCTTATAGAAGCACTCCAATCAAAATGCTGATCAGTACTATCAGTACTTTGGTTAATTCTCAGGTGCCGTTCCACCCCTTTTGTCCACATTAAAAAAAAATTACCAGAAGGTGGGTGTTGTTATTATTTTTAACCATGCAGTGGAAGCATATCTTAGCTGCTTCTGAGGGTCAGGTGTGTGCTGGGTTGTCTGGGACCCCACACATGAGTAACATGATCAGTTCTGTTCTGTTCAGCTTACATCCAAGTAGTTTGCATAGGCTCATAGAAATCCTTGAGTTTCCTAAAAACATAAATATTCTTGTGAAATTGGATACTCCATCATCCTTCATAGCCATCCAGACATAATTTATTATCCCACTGATAACTTTCCATTTAAAAAACTACTGTGTCACTATCTGGGTTGGTCAGGAACGGGCTGCAGCCCTGGAGGAACACAAACTTCTCAAGGACTGTGAGGAGGACCCAGGTACCAATAGCAGAAGAGGCAATAGGAGGAAACGATTGCTCTGTTCTTGGGTAATAGGTTTAAACACTTTTTAAAAAGTTAACACAGAGACAACAATCCATTTTAATCTCTTCTTACTCTTTCCAATCCTGTGACACTTCTGGGCCATGAGGCAGGCTCAGTGACAGCAAAATTAATACACACTTTTGAAACATATTTTGAATCATTAGAGAACTCCCTAATGTGATCTTTTGGCTCTGGTTGAGGAAAAGCTATGAAGAACCTGTGCCAGCTTATTTTCCCATGTATTAATATTACAATCAGAATGATTGCACTTAATGTCCTCCAGGAACATGCATCACCCTCCAGAATTTCACTATGTGTAGAAATGATATGCCTTCTACCTGCCCTCCAACTGCCAAGCCTTTACTGAGTCATCAAAACACATTTTCTGAACGCCCCTTCCTAGCAAGCTAGTTATGAGCAGCAGAGCATCACATCAACAATTCTTCAGTTTGAAGAGTCTTCCTCTTCAGCTTTTCTGTAGTGAATCCAAAGCCAAATTTGAAATGTTTGTTTCAAGTGTATGCAATGGGAATCTTGCCATTTCCCTCCATTTCCAAATGGATTAGAGGCAAGCATACAGATGGAGTCCCTTTGGAAAAACCTTACTGTGCTGCCAAAGGACACTGAAAGTGTTGTCTAGGAGCACACTGTCATGTTTTTGAATTCTAATCTCTTCCACACAAAAAAGAACACAGTTTGAATATTCTTGGAATAAGCAGCTGACATAGCACTGTCACTGGTAGTGTTTTTTTTAACTTGTGCTCGTTGTAACACAGAGCATTTCTATCAAATTGTACATCCATACAGTCTTTCTGCTGCAATGTCGCATCTTTTTCTGAGTTTGTTTGAGTCTCTGTCATTGTGTTAGTTTCCATTTTTTTTTCTGCATCATTAAAATATATATTAAAAGCCTGTTCTTTTTCTACAAAGGAAATAAAAAAAGATGGAATTCCATGAAAAGTTTATTGGATTGTCTCCTTTTAAAGAGAAGCCTATGCAGTTTAAATGTCATGCTCACTTCACTTGTATGAAAGCATTGCCATCTGTTTTTTCAGATTTAAAACCTGTAACATCTCTATAGTTCCCAGCTAAAATAGTTCCCTGTTGCTTCACATTTTGTAGAATTTTTAGTTATATAAAAAAAGAGAAATTAAAAAGTGACTAAAACTCATGTTTATAGCAGAGAATAGTGAATGCAGATTGAAGGGAGAGTTTGAATACACTTTTATAACATGGGCATTCCTTTTGTGGTAGCCATTCTCATAGGGCTGTAAAAAGTCATGGAACAATAGTAAAAACATGCCAGTGAAGAAGGATTTGTGCAAATGTCAGCTGCGAACAGAGGATGTAAATTTGGGACAAAGTGATATGAGTTCATGTCCATCTCAATTTCCTGTGAAGTAAGTGCTGATTTAAACCCTTGTCATGTAGTAACTTATCTTCACGGTGGCTCTCCTTATTCATATTTAAAATAAGCATAAACACCATGCTTATGTTCAACTCAGTCTTCTAGTAAGTGGTTTAGAGAAGTATGAGGCCCTTTCTGCTTTTATAAATCATCTCCTTCATCTGTGCTAAAGCTGCTCCTCCTGCTGCTCTCCTTCGATGCGGCTGGGGATGTAGAGGACAAGAGTGGGTCTGTTCCAAATGGTGACACGGTGTCATCCAGTAAAATTTCCTCTAGCCGTTGCTCTTCTTTTAAAGCTGCGCTGAAGGACAAATCCGTGAAGTGTGAAAGTGGATCAGAAAAGGCTGTAGATCCATCGCAAACATCAGAATTTTGTCCATGTGCCAGAGGCATTTGTTGAGAGTAGTCTACAGAGTTCTCCTCTGGATAAGACTGTTGCTTGATGACCTGTGCAGCTAAATCGACAGCACTGAGTGAAGACATGACTGGAAGGCCGTGTGCACGTGCCTGGATCTCTAGTTCCTAACATTTTTAAAAAAAACAGTTAGATAATGACTTTAAAAGACAAAACAGTGTTTTCAGAACTATCGCAATAAGTCTAAGGGTTGTACACGCAAATTAATTTTACCTTTTGTCCAGTTGTGAGAGCACATCTTAAAATATGAAATTGTTAATCCATGAACATTTGCCACTCGAGTATTTTTATTTCCCTTCCTGTCATTAAGCAACTGTCCTACAGGAACAGGAGGTAGGGCAGCCTCTTTAAAACCATTGCATACTGAATCCAATAAAGGTGACAGAAGAACATTGCAACTTTCTCATTTGTTGTCCACTGCTATCCAGAGGAACAGAAGATACTTTACTTGATTATGCTTATGATATACAAATATATGTGTAAATCACCATATATAAGGTGATTGATTTTAAGTCTGTCTGTCTATCTATCTATCTATCTATCTTTCTATCTATCTTTCTATCTATCTATCTATCCATCTATCTCACCTTCATATGCGTATGTATTCAAATCCTGCATTTCAAGTCATGCAGGACCATATTCTGCCACTTCCAGATGTTACATGGCACACTATACCCAAGGAATGTGTGAAATCGTTAAAAGGGAAAATGAAAATGCTAAAGGGAATTTTGTGCCCAGTATTGATTTTTGGCTGCAGGGATATATATTTTTCTTCCTTTTTTTGTCTTCCTCTGGCTCTAGTACATACATAAGGAAACTCTTTGTACAAATACTTTACTAACTTTCCATGCATTCCTTTATGTAAGGTCTAATTATCAAAGGAATTTCCTAGAAATCTAAAAAATACCCCCTTCCCAATATACACAGCAATAAATAGGGAAAGCCAGTTCATTTTTAATAAATGTCATTTGGGGAAAAATCATATAGATTAATAAAGCTTGATGAGGGGTAAGTACTGAGAAAGCTTTGTAGTTCATGGCAATGCTCTTATACAAACCTGAATTCGGAGTAGAAGTCTTCTGTTAGCATGCTCTAATTTCTTCTGCCTGTGTTCTAATTCTCTGGCTCTCTGTTGTTCTTTTTGTAGCCACTTGATGTACTCCACTGATGCTTTTAAAATAGTTCCTTTGTTCCAGCGCATATCACTGCAGAATGTAGAGATAACCTTTTCACAATTGTGCATGTCAGCAGAATTCATAAGAACTTACAAAATCTTTTACATTAATATGAAATAATGATTTACATGACTATTATTCACTCTTAGATATTATTGCTTCTGAATGGAAATTTTAATAGAATAGTTAAGAAGCCCTTATATAGTAAAATTAATCCCAGAATGAAAATAAGTGTCAAAAGAAAGTAATAAAGTGACTTTTTGTGGAAGAGCTAAATGCAATATCATGATTCTACCATTACAGTTTTTATATTTTTAGTGAAAATTGCTTTTATTATTAACTCTAAGATTAAAATCTATGTGCAGTATTTCTGCATTAATGAACTAGGAAATATACATTACTGAGGACTTAAGCCTAAATTTTTAAAGATCATTTTGAATATACTACTCCTTTTACCTGACTTACTAATGAGGTTGCTTTTATGCTTGTTGAGAAAAAAACGGTCTGTGCTGAATGCCTCTCCTCATTGATGATAGACCAGACAAATCACACTTTGGTAACCATAATTGCTATGGAATGACAAAAATCCCATTCAAAAATCTTGAAACAATATAAACCAAATTAAAATCCACAGCTACATGCAGACCCTAACTCAAATAAAAGCCTTGCAAAAAAATAAGATTAAACTTGTCCATCATTCAGGAAAACATGGTTTAACTTCCAGCTTACAACGAGTCTTACTAACAACAGTAGACTTGTTCAAATGCATATATTTAAGGACTTTCATGTACCCTTCTATCGACTTTCCATGTATTCCTTTATGTAAGGTCTCGGAGGCCTTGGAACAAGAATTAAGTTTGTTGAAAGTGTTTAATTTCTAATAAAGTTCAGTATTTTATGATACAGGATGGGCCCACTACATTAAATATAGACAGAAGGGTTTTTCCAAACTATGCACAGCACCGCAAAATGGCTTAGACCAAGCAGAAGATTGGCAGAGGTTCTGGTCCTTTAAAGCAACCTGAAAAGGGAAAAGCTATTTAAACCAGTAAGACTGAAGTTGGGAGTAACAAGTAATCAGATTAGTGCATTATTTTTTTGTACCTATTTGGAAAACATATACACTGCATTTATAGAGTAAAAAAAATATTAATTATACTCTAGTCAATCACTTTCCATTATTACTTGATTGCTTTAGTTCATGAGACTTGCTCCTACTCACATGTGCACCTCTGGAGAGTAGAACTGTGATCTGGTGTGGATTTGCTGCAGAAGTGCCTATGCTTTACATTCAGCCTCTCAGAGTAAACACCTAAGGAACTTTGCACCCTTACCCCAAGGCTAAGCACCCTTACAGACCACCACTAAGGCAGTTGTCTTCCTAGTGAATGCACAGGGCAAAAGCCAGGCAGGTACAGGGTTTGGGGACCCAGACCACCCAGCCTTTCCTGAGGCACTGTACTAGGGATAAAACCTTATGGAGCTGACAGCTTTAAAGATGCTCAGAAGAATATGCAAAATTATTTGTAATTGTAATAAAGCATCACAGTGTTTAACCATATCCTAGTATTTAGTTCATTTGCTAGAGATTTGGGAGAACCAGCTTTTTGACCAGATAGGGCTCAGATTCACATCTCTGTCCTCTCTGGGCAGCACGCAAACCGTGGGGCTCCAGCACACTGGGACTTCCCCTCGCCTCAGTGACATGGGCCAGGAACGCACAGCTTTTGGGATTAGAAGGAGAGGAGGTCAGAGAGAAAATAATTATTGTCTCAGACCCTGCCGGCTACAAAGCCAAAACATCAGAGGCTGTGCACTGAAGTGGGCATGTTGTCTCATTTAGACCATCCTTGGTCAAAGAAACTAAAGCAGAGGTAGGAGTGGGAGCCAAGAGCAGAACCTGTCTCCCTTGTGACAGCTGAATCATCTCTTGGCAATTCTTCTGCCTCCTCCTTCCTTTCCCTGTACACCTTGCCCAGGAGGGAGGACATAACATTTTCCTGCCAGCATCCCATGGACTCCCTCCTAGGAGAGGGCTTTCTCCTTCCACGTGGGATCCCTATGTTCAAACTGTAAAGGTTAAGGGAATTTTTAGTACACATGATGCTTATTTTCTGGACAAATCTTTACTGCCATCACCACATTATTAATCTTGATTTCTTCAGACCTCGAGAGGCAAAATACTGAGCGGTCCCTCCTCTACGCCCAAATTGCAGTGGAGCTTGAAAGGCAGCGAGGTGCCTCTCTGCCTACACCAGAGCACTCCTGAATAAATCAGAGCAGATGAAGTTAAGAGAAAAACAACATTTCAACCCGGGAATCTCCACTGCCATCTCAGATATGACCTATACGTGCTATATCCAGCTCAGAATTACAGTAGGCTTTTGTTTTTATTTCAGGTGAAAACAACTGATTCAGGACATTTTCATGGCAACTTTGAAAAGCGCTACAGTGACAGAAAAACCTATGTCATAAACTCTGGAGAAACACGATCTGCATAGGTAAGGCGGGTCAGCTCCTCTGAGCATGTAATTAAGACAAAACCAAGCCAGTTTTGGACTGATGGTCTGAACATAAAAATGTAGCACTATGAAATTAGAAATTAATCCATAGCTGGCAAAATGGAAATAATTAAGACATGCAACAGCAGGAGAAAAATATGCATATATCACATATGTGGCAAATATGTCATAGTGATTTCACAAAAAATCATGTCAATTATAAAATATTATGAATTCAAAATCTAATTCAGACAAAAATATCTTTGTTTAATTTTTCTCATTGACGTATGAATTCATGGCTGTATTTGGCATCTTTTTGTGATGAAAGTTATTCATGTTACACATAATTGACAACCTTTGTGATATTGCTTAATTTTAGTTCATGTTACCTTGAGAGCTTGAATTTTTACATATATGGTAATGATATTTTTTCTCATAAGTTGAAATAAATCTTCACTAGAGGGCTAATTCCTGGATTCAGACTGCCAGAGAGATGGATCTGGTCAGCGTCTGCATGAGATACGTATGAGTAGGTATCTCTTGTGGTAGTATTTACAAATCTGAGACACAAAACCATCATGGATATCTAGGATGAAAATGCTGTGGTTACTATTATCATTTAAGAAACTGTTATTTTATTGTGTATGTGTGCGTGTGGCTGTGCGTGTATCCCACATATCTTCTACATCTCTACACATATATACATATACTGGTTGGTGTCTTATTAAATGAGGAATACTGAAGTTAAATCTTCCAATGTCTGAAGGCAACACAGCAAAGGATCAGCTGGTGACCTTAGAAGTAAATGTGCCTTTCACTCCATGTCTCTCTATACCAGGAGCAAAAGAAAATACTGAAGATGTCTGTGCTGGTTCTGCATTGCAGACACTCTCCATCCATTTTAGCCCAGAGCACCATACAGCAGTCACAGGACTATGGAGAAACAGAGGCTCCATGCAGATGTGCAGGGTTGGAAGGGCAGCAGTATAACCAGTAAAGATGAAGGCAAATAGCACAGTACCTGCATAGCAATAGTCTGCAATGCATCTAGCGCTGCTTAGCAGGCAGGCAAGCAGATTCATCTATGATGGGAAGGAAAAAACACCTCAGCATTTGAAAACTGATTAAATCCAAGCACAGAAAGTGCATAAGAAGAATTCAGAAATTCTCTGACCAGTCTTCTATTATTCCTCTGAAAATGATGCATTCTAAATTGGGTGCAAATAAAGTTAGCTGAAAAATTATTAAAGTGGCACTAGGAAATTGTTTTTTGCTCTTAAGAGATTGATATGTTGTGCTTGCTCAATATATAATACAGATAAAATCTGAAATGACAAGGCCTACAAACCCATCTGAGAACCTTTAAAAACTGAGCAGCCACTGGCAGTTGTTAGTCATTTCACTGGAAACAGCTTTATAAGGACAGACAAAACAGTTGCATTTATAACTCTTTTGAACCTACAAAGTTCGATATGGAACAACTAGTCTTGGGAGATGGCAAGAATTCTTTTCTTTCACTGCCTATTAATTCCTTTCTTTTTTTTTCCTTATACTTCATTTTTATTGTCAATACCATGGGAAACTACACGTGAAACAAGTCAGTTGAGAGCAGTAAGAAGTTTTGCAGGTCTGGTCATCAGCAATGACCTCTGCAAAGGAGAATTGTGTCTTTGTTTCTGTGTGTGAATTTGGTACAATAATTCAAAATTTTTAGCAAGCTAGGCATGTGTTATCATCTAGTTTATTTAAAAGAGATCTACCACACTTAACATGTTTTACATGGACAAGTAACAAATAAGTAAAAAACACATTGTGTTTTATTAGTCCCTGAACCCTATCTCCTCCTAACTTTGCCAGTTGAATCTTTCTACAAAGCTCAGATGCCCAGACCCAAACATGTAACTCTAGGAGAGTTTCTCATTCAGAAAGGAAGCATAGCCATGACACTGATCTTCAGCTCATTTCCATTAAGGTAACTTGTTGAAGTCAAAGGAGCTTCACTAGTTTACACAAGTTGAACTCCTGTAGGAAGGACAAGAGCATCTGATCATCTAAGATTGAATCTAATTAACAAAAACGGAGGTTGGTAGGGGGTGATAGTCACGGAGTTTGCCAGCCACAGACTATTTACTAGTAATAAATACATCTGTGAAGTTGAAAGTGTGTTTGCAGACCATTTCTTTCCCTACTTCTGAGAAATTAGCTTTAAACTATGCTTGCTCAAAGAAATACTTTGAAACCTTTGTACTTGTTTTGATGACCTGCACAATTACAAAGTGTATTCTCCTGAAAGGGGTACCAAGTTTCCATTTTATAATAGGATGAGTGTACACAAGATTTTCCTTTACAAGAAATGTGGCCATGCTGGCTGTTAGTGGGTCTGTCCACAGACAACACATGGGTCAGGCACAGGCAGAGGTAGAGAGCAGAGGGAGAGCGAGGCCAACCCACAGCGGTTCTCACATCCTGGTTCTGTAAAACGACTAGAATTCTTAAAGGAAATATTTTTTTTCCTTAGTATTTCTGGCAATTCTTGTCCAGCTTCCATAAAACATTTCTTGAATAGGCATTTCCAGACTCTATCACAATGTGAAGTCCTGTTAACCACCTAAAACTGGGTTCTGAAAAGCTGAACACAAAGGAATCATGAATGGAAAGGTAGGTATATTTAAAAAAAGCAGGTTATGAGTTTTTCAGCAAAATATGACTGGGTATTTTGGGCCTTTTTTTATTCTATTTTTGAATTATTCTGTAAAATTGTTTTGCATTTCTGAACAATCTACCACTTGGATATCTAAGCACTGAAAATTAAACAAAAGAGTCAAAGTTCTTTGCAACTTATCTCCATTTTCTACTGCTGATGAAGTGAACTTAAAACACCCATTCATTTAAGCAATGTAATCCACACTTTTCATAATTAAATTTAAAAAAGAACGTGAAAAGAATAGGGGTTTAAGCCAGTCAAAAGAAAGTCCCTGAGGAAGCTCTGCAGGAGCCAAACAAGTCCACTATATAACTAACAAAACAAAAGCGAAATAAAAACCCCACGCCCCACTTCTAAGAAATATAAATCATAAAAGGTTCCCAAGTAGCATCAAAAATGTCCTTTTCTGTTCCTGATTCTGAATGCAATCTTCTCGAAGCAAGCCTACTGGGACAGGCATGCTAACCACAATGGCTTAGTTATAGTAGTATTTGCTCTTTAATGCAAAGGCTGATTTGCTTCACTGTCTTTAGTCCAAGCATCAGTAAGGTTTCTCCTTTTCCAGCTAAGTTCCCACTATAAGAAGAATCTTCTAAAATCAATATATGAGGTGAAAATGCTATGTGTGATAAAATATTACAGATAAAGTATTGTAAGAGATAACACATCTCTTTCTTTCAAAGAAGAAGAGGGCATATTGGGGGCACAGTAAAGTGTTATAAAGGAAAAAGCAAGAACTGAAAGAGAGGGTAAGGACACTGAGTTATGATTCGGCAACACAGGACCATACCAGAAAGAAATAATAATTTTGATCTGCTCAGACAACAAAACAAGCTGGTCAAATTAATGTGTTTCCACCTACAAATATATAAAATGTGTTTACATTTCTTTGGATTAATTCAGTCTGGCACCAAACTATAGCAAAGTTATGTTATAACCTAGTTTTTCAAAAGCATCCTGCACCTTTTCATGCCTTTTTTTTCTGAATACAAACTTGAAAGTCTTTAAAAAGGCCTATTTTGAAAAGGAGGGCTGATTACCAGCCTTTTGAAGACAGCAGACCCCAGAACAAGAGACACTTAAATTCACCTTGTGCATTTGTAAACATAAGCCACTTTGGGGCTGTCACACTGTTGAACTCAGTCATGGGTTTGCAGACTAAAACAAGAAAAGGTGATATCTTCAGGATCCATACCTGAAACTTTTCCATCAGGCAACAACACCAAAATCTGTGGGTAGAATCCATCATTCACTTCCTAGAGCAAAGTTATAGGTCCAGATCATACATTTTAATAAGACCTTAAGTGATTGCTCTAGGTATTAATGTTCGGAATAGGTTCATAAACTAAAGCTAAATCCAGATCAAAGCATGTAACTGAAACACCTCTGTAGGCAACCAAAAATCGCAACTGGAATTTGTACCTCTGTCCATTTCTAATTGCAGTATATCTTGCTTCCATTATTGCTTTATAGCTGCAAACCAACAGTGCCATCCACTGTTTTTCTGAGAAATCTTTCAATTATTTGCCCAAATGGTCTTGAATACTGAAAGATGCACCAGCAAAAGTAAAACTCTTCTACCACTCTGTGTTTACAATGGATCACATGTGGCCAAAATTGTATTTAGGTACTTAAAGCACTTCTTAACTCAGTTGTAATACCTAATTCTATATTAATAACAAGATCATGCCCATTTAGCTCATCTTGGGTGGATACTGTAGAAGGAACTGAGCTTGTGAATGCTCTAAAATTGATGTGGTATGTTAACTTTCTCTCTGGTGATTTCACTCCAAGTGGCCTGTTATGCCAGCCTTCTACTTATGTAAGTCTCACACAGCTTTATATTGTTATAGAAATCCTTAATATAAAAAAAAGTTTCTTAGTCTTAAGGAAAAAAAAAGGCTGAAATATCAATAGATGTTTTCATCTGAAGTATCATGCAGGTCTGTATTGACATGCAAATGATAAAGACAAAATCTCTATAATCAATTTTATGCAAGTCACAATCATGCTAATGCATGGTCTTAAGGCTTCCCTGAGTGACATGAGAAATCTAAGGCTGAAGTTCAGCAGTAAATATGACACTGAATTGTTATTGTTAATCCTGCAATAGGCTTTCCTACCGAGGCGGCTTTTTTCATATTGATGACAAATATAAGCTTTAAGGGAATGCTGGTATAGATTAAGCAATATGCATTTTGTCTTACTGTAAGTATATGCATTAGTATAAAATGCTATTATTATAGCATTTATAGCAATTATTATTTTTATCCTTGCATTTTAAGACTGTTGTTTTCCTTGCACTGAGTGGAGAACTTTAGAAAAATGCTTAGACTACAGAGCCTTAAGCTGATTTTTTTTTCTTAGGCAAAGGACAGAGTGACAACATGCATTTTGTTTTATCCCACTAGAGGGCCCATGGCAAGGGCTGAAAGCATCACTCCTTCTCCAGAGATGCTACACAATTGCTCCCAGGGACAGAACACTGGACTTTCTGTTGCTTGGCTTATCTTGCATTTTTCTTCTTTTTGGTTTTCTTTGGGTTTTGTTTTTTTTTTTTGCTCCCTCATGTGGCAGTCTCTCTTAAACACCCTGGAATTGCTTTCATTTTATTAACCTTTCACATAAGTTTTCCCAACAGGCACCAAAAATCTGTCAAAGGTTTGTTACTTTGACAGCCTGATCTGAGCCAGTGACCCAGCATGGAAGATTTTGTCTCCCATTACTCAATTCTATAGCCAGTATATGCAACTGTCTGGATTTTTTCCCTGTATTTAAACTATAAACATTATTATAGGAAAGACTGTTGAACTCACGGATCATTAGACTTGGGGATGAGTGTGCCAAGCTCCTTGATTCGGTAATTAATATTATACCTTCTTCTTCTCTCAACTGTTAAAAAGAAAAAGTTACTATTTTTATGGTGAAATATTCTTGGAGAAATTCAACATAAAACATTTTAGTTAGTTAAAAACAAGTTAGTCAATGTGCAGAAAATTTCTTCCTCAAACAGAAATTCCAACATAGTCTCTTACCTGTCTCTGACTTACTCTTAGGACAAACTCCATGATTAGTACCATCTCTGTACCTTACCCTACACGTAGGTTTCTCCCCCATTTACAGATAGGCTCCTAGAGAATGAAATAGCCAAATATTGTCTAAATGTGAGCTAACACTTCTTTTTTTTCTGATGTTTATGTATCCTTTCTCCACTCTGCTCCCACACAATGGAGTTTTCAGCTTAGTGGAGTTTGCTAATGACTTCAACAGGTCCACAAGACAACTCATCCAGCATTTCGTATTTTGTCACAACTCCTGTTACAGATCATGGTTAACAGCTTCTTTACCCCTTGTATTCTGTTGTCAGTGTTGCAAACCACAGAGAGGACATATCTGCAACCATATCCTTTCACCAGAACTGAGAAAGACTGACCAGAAACACTTCATCTCCAGCACTTCTGTTTCCTTCAATGATGGACAGCACAAATGTTTTTACAATAACTTTTAAAACACACAGAAAATAAAGAAAAAACTCATTTCTGTATTTAAATTTATGCTTCTCCTAAGACAAACTATGTATGGTATCTTGGTTTAGTTAGAAAGATAAAAGAGAAGATAAGCCTCTTAAAGTCTGTTTCCCCCCTCCCAGCTCTCAGTCTACTTTATCAGCATTGGACTGGTATCCACGCTGGAGTGTGTGCCCCTTCTCTGCACACCTTCCTGCTTCCCATTTCACTAATTTAGAGAAAATTCTTCTCTGATTTCTCGCCAGTTTTTCTGCAGCTGCTTTTATATGCAGGAACCTCACATTTTCTAGTGGATAGGCCTGAAGGACGTCTCGTTGTGTCAGGGGATTTCTTGTATGTACCCATCTCCTGGGTAGCCTAGTTATGGCAAGACTGAAAGACAATGTGGAAATCCTGTACAAATGGCCAAAAGTTCTTTTTCTATCAGAAAAAAAAAATGTTTTGAGGAGGAAGAAGGGCAAACGCTGTAGGAGTCCTGTTGTGGTTCTGCTAGTTGTCAGAAACCAGCAGTGATGTTCCACTGGCATAAACTTGAACTTTAGCCCACTCCCTCCACATTGTACCTTGACTTAATCCAGACCTCACTGAATAGGCAGGATTCTGCTTTGGTACATCACTGGCATTGCACTGAGCCATTTCTGTTATTCCATGCTTCTTGGAAAACCTTACCTTTGTCTTGGTATGCTAACGCAACTATACCCTGTCAGACCAGAGCTGAGCCATGTAGAGCAGCCTAGAACATGGATGCATGCTCCCCTCATCCACGTATGGAGATGTGCACTTAAAGTTGGATGTCCTAATTTTGAATATAAGTACAAAAAGCCAGTGCTTAGAGCCTGGTATAGCTAAGTTAGAAATGTGCAGTCAAGGGAAGCCCAGTGGGTCTTCCTAGGCTGACTTCAACCTTCTCACAGTCATGTGAGCACATCGTTTTCAGTCTCAGCCCCACCACATAGATCACTTTTAGTTCCTTACTTCCTCCAATACATAAGGGTATTTTTCTTCCTGTCTTTGTGAGGCTTTCAGGTTTGTGCAGCAGTCAGCCATTTCCTCCCGAGCTGATTCCAGCTCAGGGAACACCCCAGGTGTTATAATTTACCCAGGTGAAGCGCTCTGCCTTGGTGAGACGTATTATCTTGTCTTACTCTCTCTAGAAACAGGAATTTCACTCAACAGATTAAAGCATCTCAGGTTCTGTAGTCATGATTCACATATTCAGGAGACAGGGTTGTAATCCTCCTGAGCATACTGTTAAGTGACCTCTTCATCCCATTGGCATGAATGTGCTGTATCTTGTAGGAGAGCACAGTGTATGTAAGCACATAGCAACCGAGCAATTTAAAAGATGTATTTCAGTTATGTTGGCAAAATAATGGCAGAGAAAAAAGAGTTTAAAAATGTGCATTAACTATACAGTCATATAGCATAATAGCTGTTGTTTAATATTTACAGTGTAGAAAATCTCTGCAAGAGACTTATCAAAAAATAGTCAACTAAACATTGGCTATAAAAGAAGGCAAAGAAAAATTCTCTTTACAAGTGGAAACTTACAATATTATTTTTATTTTATACTTTTATATTTTTTTCCTGAAAATAAACTCCAAAAGATTATGCTAGTGAATTAGGGGGAAAATTTCGAAGCTTGGAAAAGTGTTTCAACAGAACTTTCCTGATTTACGTCTGTTGCAGTTGCAGTGGTATCCTAAGTTATCAGTAATATTTCAAGTACTAAATTATATAAAAACTAAGCCAGAAAATTAATTTTTTAACTACATGGACAGGATAACCATATAGCAAGCAAACATTACACCCTTAATACTTTATTGGGGGGGGGAGGGAACCAAGCACAAAACAAATACATTTAGTAATGGTTTAAACTCTTGCTGTTACAGGAAGAAGAGGCTCCATTTTTTAGATCTAAATTCCTTTTCAGCATTTCACTGTGGATCTGGTCTTTCAAAAGTAATATTTTTCTAGTTCTTCCTTGGTATGAGGAGGTATAAGAATATTTCTGTAAAATGTAGACCTTAATTCAACCTGAAACATTAATGTTTGTAAAAATCAGGTTTCAAAAACTGTTTTTTCAGATCATGTCTAAAAAATCTGGTACTGATAAAAGAGTAAATCACACTAATAAATCCTTTATATGTAATGGATTAATATGTCCAAGCCATCAGATAGTAGAGCTGTCTCCAGAGTGACTTTGAGCTCTGAAGTATACACCTGGAGCCAAACCAGAAGAGATGTTGCAAGTCTGCATGCCTTCAGCTCAGCTGCCAGTGGTGAGGGACATTTCTCAGTCATGTCTTCTGTGTTCAGGAAGGATGATCTCAGAGCCAAAATGAACAGTGGAGGCAACGGTAAGTCCTAGCATCCCTAATGCATATGTGTGCCTGTCTTTTCCCTTCTCACAGTTCTAGACAACTCCAACCAACTTCCTTTCCTCGTCCAGCAAAAACTCCCCATTCCTGCCCAAACAAGAGAAGCAGCAGCTGCCCTGGCACTTCAGAGAAGATGTGTTAGCAACAGGCCTAATAACCTACATAGTCTATCTGTAATCCACAAAAATATACAGACAGAAATAAGGATGCCTTCTGGAAAGGCTAAGAAGCAGAAATTTGACCGCAGTGGTTGCTAGCACATTGTACCAGTGGATGCATACTTCCAAGTAGATAATTTCATGCAAGTAAGGCCATAAATCCCTCTAAGATTAACAGAATAGCCAAAGAACAAGGATATAAACAAGAAAACAAAGATATAAATAATGACTATTAGTTAATTACCAGTTTAGGTTTAAATTCATGGAATCATAAAATATCTCAAGTTGGAAGGGACTCATAAGGATTATCGAGTTCAACTCCCAGACTATTTCTGTTGGAAAAAAAGTGGAAAGGAGAACTGGAAAATGTAATTGCTTTATTCAACACTTTTTAAAAAGAATCCTTCAGGGTTTTTTATTCCAAATTACCCTTTAGAGGGAAAAATTGCCTAGTTTTATAGGCAATCTTCTTTCAGCAATAAAAATGATTTATTTCCTACGCTGGATAAATCAAAATGTTGTTTATTTTTATGAGTTTAATATTTAGACACTGAACTATGAATTTCACTATGTTAAAAGCCTAAACCACAGAAGACTATTCCTCTAGAACTGAAATGCCTAAAATCTGTAGGTAGCTGCACTGTTGTCCATAAAGGAAACAGGAGTATACCGCAGCCTACAGAGGTTAGGGGGCTTGTGTATCAGAGCAGAGTCAGAGCACCATGAGTCTCACCTAGTCCTGCGCTGATCTCCTTTTGCAACATACAATTTCCACAACTTTAAGTGCTTAACTAGTGTTTAGAGGTTGTCTGATATCCTCTGTACATTTTTTTTCCTTCCCATCACCCACAGAGAGATACAGCCTCTCACTTGGGTGCTTCAGTAAGGTGTGAAGACTCTGGATTTTCACTGTTCTGTTTTCCATCATCTGCCTCCTTTCTTGTCTGTTTTGCACTGTAGTTCTCAGAGACAACATCAAGTAAAGTGTGAAGGATACATCTACAACTGTAGAGTGAAAACATAGTAGCAGGAGATGATATGGAAAGAAATTAATTACAATATCCTAAGTATTTTGAAAGACAAAAGTCAAAGACAAATTAATTTCAGGGAAGAAAGCTGTGTTTGCAGACTTTCAATTTGATTACGCTGCTAAGATGCTGATCTAGACGAGTAGAGGCATGATAACTAATGTATATTATGTCGGCATTCCCCATATATTCCATTTAATGAGATGGAAGATGAACATATACTTACTGAGGTTGTGGTTATCCTTTTTTTGTCTCTCCTTTGCCATTGCTCGTGTATCTGCTTCTGACAGAAAGTAACATTTATTAAAAGAGTCCTTAAGTTGCAATTCCAGTACTTCTTTCACCTTTTCAAAACGGCCTCTTGTCACAAAGAGCAGCCTTCCAGTTTTTTTACTTCATTACTCTTTTTATTATTAAACAAGATCATAAGCAAATCTATATTCTACCAGTACTAAATTTTTGAGCAAGTCTGGCAGGTTGCTTAAGATTTTTTTACTGCACAATTTTATTTAAGAACATAGAAATGCTATGGAAGGGTATTTTTCTCCAGTTTGCTGTATTTTACATTAGGATAAAACTTACAATACACTAATGTGAATATGGATTTGTATATCCCATAATGCAAGAGTTAATCAGATTTGTTAGATATTGAACAAACTCACTGTTTCCTCTGAGTGACACTAATAAACTGTACATGGTTGTTAGCATTCTTTGGATTAATTGAATGTAACTTTTAAAGTTGTTAATCCACTAATATAGATTTACCTTGAATAGCCTTATTGTAAGGTTTTAAAAGAACCATTTGTTCTACCCTGGAACAAATTTAATGGATGATAATTTATTTATACCGTTGATCAGGAGCCAACATGTGGAAGAATCCACTGTGTTTCCTAAAATAATTAGGTTTATTAGAAGCATGATGTTATAAAAAACAGAAGCAAACATGGTTTCTGAATTGCTTAAGAGGAGCACAGAAAGAAAACATTTCGCTTTGGTCTTTGTTCTTTTCCTTAAATGAAACTACAAACTTCAATATTCTCAGGAATTTAATTATGGACATCTATTTTATGGGTAAGATTTATTCAACTTTTAAGAGAAACACCATCATTTCTGAAATTATAAAATACTAATATCTTAGCGTTCTTTTACCTGTGAGTTCCCTTTTTACTGGTAGATTAGCTGGGCAAGAAGCATTTGTGAGACCCATATTAGCTGGTGCCATTCCCTGGTCACTGTTATATATATCCAAAATGCTGCTAGATAGCTTAAGGGGTAGGGGAGGAAATAAGAATAAAAGAAAATATTAAAATAAGTTAAAGACTTAAAAGATTAAAAAATATGATTCAAAGAGCAAACTTCTTTGAATACGAGTCTGGTGTTCTTTAGAAGGAGCTGTGTACATGAGTCTAAAGGGAAAGCTTGCCATTATGTAGCGTTAAGTAAAATTGAGAAGTGAAGGGTCACAGTCTGCCACTGTTCCACAAGCAACTTTCGAAGTGCTGTTTGCTTGGGTTTCAGATGCAGACTGATGGCAGGATATAGCCCCCAGTGCCTGGTTTTTAATTACTTCTATACAGTATTTTCCAATAACAGGATTACCACAACTGCACTTCAAACATGAATTAGGTTGAAAGTAAAAATAACCTTGCTGGTTTTGACCTACTCCCCAGTGATTTTTTAACCATATCACTAAACTCTGAACTGATACTTCATACTGTGCCTGGTCTAGCAGTATAAAGACTCAGTGACCCAGTTAGATGCAATAGTTAAAATTAGAGTGGACAGAACATCAAAGAATATGCTTTAAGGAAAGAAACTGTGCTGTTGTCAGGATAGACCAGATAACTTAATGGTTTTAACATGCATAACATATAGAATCATGTATACCATTATCCTTATTACCTTCCAAAATGTAATACGTTATTGAAATAAACCCATAGAGCGCACTTCAAGAGAAGTAAGGCTAAAGTATGTTTCTATGGATTCCAAATAATTACCCAAATATTACTTTGACTTGAATAATTTCACACATCTGAAGTAACTAAAATATGTAGAAGTTTAGTAAAGAACAGTTCAGGCTCTGCTCAGTTTCTATGATCATATAACCAACCTTTCAGCATTGATCATTAGCTTATATATTTCTGTATGTTCATGTGAAAAGAGTCCAAGTTCAGGTTCAGAAAAAGGTTTGTATTCTTACTGCCTTCTAAGACGATAAGAGCAACAGTTGGGGTTTTTTTTCATTTTATTATGCATACAAAATTTGTGCAGACAATTATTTTTCTTTCAGGGCCAAAATACAGGACTCAGACATTGAGTTTGGGTCCACCTGGCCAAGAAACAAAAAGGAGGAAAAAGTGGGTGAAAAAAGTGAGGAAAATTGTGAGTAAAACTACTGACTTGAGACAGAAATTAATGAAAGGAAATAAGGAGTAATTTAGGAAAATTGCTTTTCATAGACAAGAAAAGATGTTTTTACAGATCTGCACCTATGGATCCTGAAACGCCCTGGCATTTTTCAGTCAGGTCATCAAGACACCAAACATAGGTCTGCTGGGAACCAGTTTTTTTTAGAGTCTAACAATTTCTCTTCTCATAGAGACTGTGAGCTTCACCACAAGTTATTCTGACTGGAGACACTTTCCCAATGACTTGCTCAGTGTGAAATTGTTCCACGGCAGCGGTTGCTATATTTTTACCTTAAATTTGAAATTGTAAATAAGTTTTATTATAAAATATTAATTTTACTAAATTAGCTAATAACTTTAGTAAATTGTCTGAAAAACTGGTTTATGTTAAGTTCTTCTAGTTGTATAACCCACAATGAAATGAAGCTATCAGGATTCTTTTTGAATACACATAAATAAAATGCTTATTTTTAAAGTAATTTGCAAAGGTTTATTACTTAGGAGAACAGACAATTCTCAAATACCATTAGAAATCATAACACCAAGTCAGTTTGGAAAATCTCCTTACATATTTGATCTCTCAATGAAAATACTTTTTTAAAGAATGTTTGGAATTCGGTTGAGTATTACTCAAGAACAAGCTATGTTTAATATGCAGGATTTGAACGCTAAGCACACTCACACATTAAGCACCTTTGTTTCATTCCTTAGTGGTAAACTGACAAGTATTACAGAATTCACTGGCAGTTTTAGCTTTGCATTTTCTTTGTTCCACGGATAGTATAACTATACTACAAGAGTGAACTCATATTAGCTCTAGACACATATTTAATGACTTCCTACATTCATGTAAATGAATTTGGCTTATTGAAATTATATGAAAACAGAATTTTCATATTTAGTGCTGATTTTAAAAACTGAGACTCAGTGTCACTCCTACACTTACTGCAATGGACTTTGGATAAGGCTGTTATGTGGGTTAGGCTATCATTTTTGTGAAGTGCTTGGAAATAGTAACCACTGAAAATAATATGATCTAATAAATGATCTCACAAATGAGAAATGCATATCTACCACATTTTTCATATTTCACACAGTGTGTATGTGAGTTCAATAATTTGCATTAAACTGGTGGCAATCTTTAATTTATGAGATTATCAATACCATTCATGAAAAAATCAGAATTGTAAACCACATTTTGACACAAACCCATGAGATACATCAATGATTACTTCTAATTTTCAATCAGTAATTAATCTTTATCCTTGAAATATAGTTAAATTTCTATAAATTAAATTTCTTTAGTCTTTTCACAAAGGTGTGAATTCAAACAACAAGGCCCAAATCCAAGAGAAAAGGTCACGAATGGCCAACGTAGCTGGTAATGAAAAAATAATAGCAACACACCTGAAAGTTCAGAAGAGTATGAGGGTTCAAAAGAGGGTGAGTAAACTCAAAGCCAAAGGTGAGCATTTTAACTGAATTTGATTATACAGTTGATAAAGTTTCTTTCATCTAACTCAGCTGCCGTTGTCTGGAGTGATAAGGGTTCATACGCCTCCTTCCATCAGCAGAACTGCTGGGGCAGCATCCTGCAGAGTCAAGGATGCAAGCAAGTATCTGTCGATGGTCTATGTGTGGCTGCACTAATACTTCCATAGAGCAGTGAAAGTCATTAAATATTTTCCCAAATGTCCCATATCATCTTTGTTTCATACAGACGGTCTCCAGCATTTTTCCCCTTATCATTCGGCAATTCGGAAAGTAGAGTCGTAACTCCGTGTGGAGATGATGAAAATGAAACCCAAACCCAAGTCATTCATCTACTTATAGCTACAATCCTATAACCTTACTAATTAAAATGATTTGCATATATGTTAATCACTAAGAGTGTCAAAACCAGAGTTCTGTCATGCTATTAAAGAGAAACTTTGTTCTAATGTTAACTGTCCTAAATTATTCTCCAGAACTTGGACATCAGAGAATAACCCTATTCAACAACACTGTCACAGAAAGCCTACAAAATTCTCACTCATTTCCCTATCTGAAAGCACTAATTTCTGGGGTGTAGAATCTGTCTTTCCAATTGAAACACTGAAAAAAAGATATGACCATTTTTAATAATCCATATGTAGGGTACTCCTGGGGGAACAGAGAATGGTAGGTTTGATCCTCTAAGTCTGTCATCATCTCAGTCAGTGCATTGACGGATTGGATAGCAGAGTAAACAGCTTACTCTTCTGGCCGTGAAAAGGACACACAAAAAAGGGTTCTTCATACCTACATCCCTTCCAGACTTAAGTTTGCTGTCTCCCTTCAGCATTTGTCTGGGTGATTTTGCTCAGTACAAAAGCAGTTGTGCCAATCGCACTAAATGCCTTGTTCTTCCTGTGCATTTAGTAGAAATCTCAAGTACGTTGTAATGGCCACTACAGTAAGTGCCTGCTCTGTGGATAAAGCCACTGGCGATCTCCCTTTGACACTGCCTTCATTCTCAGTTAGCCAGCACAGCATTTTCACACTTACAGTAGGGCAAAGTGGGTATAAAGCACCAGTAAATTAGACTACCTTTGACGGTTGCTGTGTTCCTACAGAAATGGTGTCACATGGAAAAATTTGTTATGAATTAGTGTGTGAGGAATAATGCACAATGTCAGGATTCAGTATCAGGAGAAGAAATAGGAGGTGATTAATCTGAGCTGTCTTGGACACTCAGAGTGAACTGAATCACCTCTGTTTCTTCTTATTGACTCCAAAGAAAGCCTGGGGTGACTTTTGCAGGCTTTCCACATGTACCTTCCTTCACGAAACCTCACTGTGCTCCTAATGTGAAAATTTCCAAATAAACTAGTATTTTAAAAATTACATAAGAAAAACAAAGCTAACAAGACTGGATCTTTCTTGACAAATAATCACATTTCAGATTATGGGGGAGTTTTAAAAATACAAAGTCAAAAATATATCAAACTATTTTGTGGAAACTCTCTGCCTGAATTTGCCCTGCATTGATAGGAAGCATGGAAAATCCCAATGAATTTCCTTGCTAATACTACTGAAACCTGAGAACAACCTTAAAATAGAAATTGGCCAATTTTGATCCAACGTTAGGAAGGTACTTTTTTCATCTGTCAAAACATGAAGCTCTTTTATAAAAGTAGACATCTGGGAAATAATTTATTTTTAAATTCTAAAATTAAAATATATCTCAAAATACACTATAAAAATTGTGTGTCAAAATATATCTAGTTGTTTGGGTATTCACTAAAACTGCATACAACATAATGTAATTTATTGCTACAATGTCACGTAAGCAGGGAAAGTTTTTGCAGTCCTGAGGCTTCAAATAGCTTCCAGTTCTACATTACAAGATAAATATATACATTGACATAATCTTACAAAAACCCAGTGCAATCTTATTAAGACTACAAATCATTTGCAATGGCATAATTATATGATATGTGTACAATGATGATCTTACAATTATACAGTACTGTCAAACCTGATGAATCCCAAAGCACTTTAAAACTCCACCTGATTACACTGCATCAAAAGTATGTTCTTGCTTTCAGCTTAGACATGTGGAAACACAGACATTTGGGTATGAAAATTCATAAGTCCCAGGAAATAATCTATTTGTCCCTGCAGGTGTCATGAGCTATAACAGTTCACACCTGTGTTGTTCTGAGAAGTCCTGGTAAGTAACATAATTTCCAACCTTTCCATTCATGATACACATATTTATTTATGTGTGTCTGAAAATTTAGATGCAAGTGGCTTGTAACGGGTGAGCCCACACATAGTAAAAATAGCAGTGTATAATTAGCCATTTTTCCTGCTCTAAAATGCAGCCAGCTTTGGACAAAAGATTAACAACCTCTAACACAGCAAATGGTTAAGTGGGAATAACCAGTGACAATGTGGTACAGGAAGAGAATAATACCATATCTAATTAAAACTGCAAGGAGAATTAAAGAAAGCAGACTGTAATTAACAAAGTTAACATTTGGCAAGGACACCGAGGTTAACGTTCTTCCTTTTGTATAAAGTGTCATGGGATCTTCAATGCCTGTGTGCAAAGACTGGAACATGAGAATTTCCATTCAAGGGCCTCAGTCCTGAAAGATGCTCAACTTTGAAGCTTAGACCAATTATAAAAGCAAACTTCAGCTGAAGTACCTGAGTGAGTGCCTGGCTCGAGCTCAGCAGCACCTCGCAAGAGCCAGTGACCTTGTGCTTACTGGCAGTATCCAAGACAAGTACTGTAAAGGCCTCATCCAGAGGAGCTTGTTATATTCAGTGCTTGGGTCTGAATTGCTATGGAGGCAGGATTGTGTGGCAAATATTAAGGATTCATTACCCACATGGATGTCTAGCAATGGACAGCTGTGATCATGATTTGCAGTCTCTAATACCAAGTCATGCTTTGTTCTTTTAAAGGAAAACAATACTAAGCCAGGAAAAACGTCGCCTCATTAAGGGAAGTAATGGGGTATTCCAAATCCCATAGCATGGCAGCTATTGGCAAATGCCATGTAATTTCAAGGAAGACTTAAACCAAATGGCATTTCCATCATTTCCATATCTTCCAGGAACAAAAGAGAAGGATTCTTAATACGATAATAAAACATATGGATAAGGGTTGCATGTGCCTGCTTACGGGTAGTCCCTAGACAGCTCTATGCCACCATAGTGTTCACTTACCTGATCACATACTATTTAAGTATTTTTCCATTTTGGCTAATCTTTGCATGAAGTGTTTGTATTACGGAAACATTCAAGTCTGTAAGGATCATGGCTCTATCACATTCAGTGTTGCACAACTAGAAAATAACAGCCCAGCCCTCTTCCAAAGTCAGCTAGACTTTTCTTGATTTAAAAATTCTGCTGGAGGTGTTAATGCCCAGTTTGGACTAGAAATCGTTTCCTAGATATTGAGTTCATTTAACATATCACCAAATAATCCATTTCATAAACCAATAATACTTTGTCTAAAATCAATGAGGTTTCATATATCCAATATTTTTATTTAGAGTATGTTCCAAAAGATGAACAATTGAAAATTATTGTTAAAAAGCATTCTTTTTATTTCCATTCCTAGACAAATTTTATTTTGGTTTTGTGGTCCTTTAACTTATACAGCTCATTGTTTAACATCCCCATGTGATTATCGTGAGGCATCATAGCTCCCTTAAGCCTTTGGTTTGCTAAGCTGAACAGGCCATGCTTCTTTAGCCAGACTTCCCATGCTATGATATGTCCTAACAGGCCTCTCTCTACCTTTCCTGCTTTGAATTAGTTTTTCTGAAGAGAGGACACCTTTATTTGTCGAAAGCATTCTAAAAGTTTTGTACCCAGTGAATTCCGCAGTGGATATTTCTTTGTGTCTCTTTGAAATCCCTCTTGTGATGGATCCCAAGATCATATTTATCTCCTTTTTGCAGTCCTATCATTCTGATGGCTTATAGTCACCCTCTGAGCAACTAATGTAACCAGATCTTTCTCTGTCATCTCCAGTTAATGAGCTCTCAGCTTACTGCAGACATTCCTGTTATTAGTATTTAAATGAATGACCTGGCACTCAGTACTATTACATTCCTTCCATTTATACTATTCTGTCATCATAGTCATATAATTCTTCCTCTATGACATCCTCATCCTCCTTTGTATTGGCAATACTTTCTACTTTTGCTACCTCAGTACATTTCATCAGCATAAAGGATTTTTTTGTACCAAGGTCACTAATGAAAATATTAAATAAACTGAGGCTCAGGGTTGATTCTTGGACCACTTCATTAATATGTCTCTTTTAACAAAATCTTTATAACCTCTTTAGCTTGGTCCTTAGCCTGAAAAGAATCCTGTTCAGTTACTTTCTATATAATCTGTGTTGCATTTTACTAATACAGATTCATAAAAGAAGGCTGCAATCCATAAACCCTGGTTTTGCAGGACTAGCTAGAAAGACTAATTCCAGTAGCAAACAGGTCTCCATACACCCAAAAGGATGTCACTAACCATGGAAGTGATAGAGAGTATGTACATTTTTAAAGAGCAGACACCTGACACATTCTGGTTATCTAAAATGGCTCTGGTTCCCTAAAAAGGCTAGGGTAGCAAGAACTTTTCACCAAAGGCAACTGGACTGTCCTGACAGGTCAAACCAATTCATCAGCTAGTCTGCTTTTCCTGTCCTGTTAGTGGAGGCTTATTTCCAGCTACCATTTCTTCCAGGGTTTTATTTCCTTGCAGTTACATTCACAAGCCTAAGTGTATTACCAGAAGAGTCAAGACGCCCCCAGAAAATATAGAGTTCAAAACCAGACTGTCTCTGCCAGAGGTCTTCATTCTGCCCAGGTCAGAAGAACCCATGAAAAAGAGGGCATGTGGGAAGCAAGCTGCAGGAATAGTCCTGCTAGCAGAAACTTCTTTTGCTACTCTCTTTTTCAGAGTTAATAACTGCAGACATGCAACTCACGAAGTGTGTCTACATGCCCGTATTTCCTGCAGTAACGAAAATATGGCATACATCCAGAGCAGCTGATGTGCAGTACAGGCAGTTCTGAGGATCGTTTGCCCTATTACACATGGTCAGACTGCCTGTACTGCACCTACAGACTTGGCAAACTCAAATAACAGGGAAGCTTAACACATGCTGCTTTACTTGTCTCAGGAAGACACTACGTAGCTGCCTAAACTGAAAGGTTGAGTCCCATATCTGCAAGAGAAAACTTCCTTTGGTGCTTGGTAAAAATTAGTACTTGCTCAGACTGCATCTAGAATAAAGTGTTCACATGTGAAACATTAGTACAATACTTTATTCTTCCCCTCCCAGGTATATCCCACTTACATCATGTTCCTATGAACCTAATTGATAGCATCACTTCATAAAACAGTTTTGTAAAATAAGGTTTCTTCTTCTTCTTAGCTGCAAAGATATGTTAACATCTATCCATTTCAATGTGGTTTTTGCTTATTCATTTTAATTAAAAAATCAAAGCAGGAATTTTACAAAGTTTATATACTATTATTCCATATATGCATCCCAAATGTAGAAATCTAAATTTGGAACTGTGTCCACAATTCATTTTACACATCAGGTAAAAGTTTGTTTGGTATTTGTGTTACTGGGGTGCAAAATATAAAAACTGCATACTTAATTCCTTGTCATTCCTTTTCTGTTTGTTCATTACAGGTAAACAAAACTATTTTTCAATATTTGAAGTTTGCAGATGAACTTTAAAATGTGCACTGAGTTTGGCCAAATAGAGAGTTGGTCAATAAGTGTACAATAACCCAGTCAATGCAAATCCATTTTCTAAACAGTAATATCTGGTATACTGTGTGTTTCCAATTTTTGACAACAGAAAAACTGGGGTAATTATTATATCTTCAATGTGTGTTTTAGTAAATCATGACCTTTCTTCTAATTCAACAGTACTGTGGACAGGATGAATAATCTTGTGGGTCAGTACAAGTCCTGTACTCAGAAGACTGGGTTTCAGCCTCTGGCTTTCTTTTGCAATTGCTGTGTTGCTCGAAGAAAGATGAACAACATAAGCTGCGATATTCTTTTTCTTTGTAAGGATGTGTTTACACTGTCAACTGTCATAAAAGTTGTAGTATGTTGGTTTTAGAGTCTTGAACAAGGAGATCCCATTCACAGCTAAATGTTTTAGGTCCTTTTGTAACTGCAATACAAAATACTTAGAGTTGAAAATAGTCTTTAGTAATAACGAATACCCAAATGGTCCACTTTGGTTTTTTTATCAAAAGCGAACAGCAGAAAAGCAAATGCTTCCCTTTTCAGACTTGTTTTCATTTGAACAGATTGTATCTCCTATATTTATCTTTAACATGGTTCATAATTACACACGCCTCAACCATGGACTTAATGTTCAGATATATTATATTATATATTATATATTATGCATGAAAACAGGTTCATTTTTTATCTTCAAATAATGATCATCAAGCTGGTTCATTATTCATCAGAGAAAAATGAACTCTGTTCATATTCCCAGTTACAGTACATTCCTGCCCTGATCATATACATAGAAGTCCATTGTCTAGATAAATGTCTGATCAAATATGACCAAGCAAACAAATCTTCTGGAGAATCAGCCTTTTGTAAGAAAGCTCTTTTCTTTTAGTTATCATCTCTTAATAATATGATTTTAACTGTTCTTGGCTTTCCTGGTTACAAAACTAAAGTAACAGGCATGGACCAAAAGTGAAGTGACGTTGGGCTAGTCATCATCCAACTTGCAGCTGGAAATCAAAGGTCACAGGAGTACTGCCCCACTAACCTCCAGGGTCTGAAACCCGAAGGTGACAATTAAATGACAGCTCTGTTAGCTGTTTTACTAAGATTATTTCACTGGTAACACCAGCTAACACACTAGTTCCTGGTTCCATCCAACTTCTATTTCTCTGGCTACCATATGTAAAGGTGTATACCAAATCATTCAAATTCTTCCTCTAAAAACAGTGAACATCAGCACAAAACCACAAGAAAAGTGAAAAATTGAGGCTGAGGGACAAGTGAAAACCAGATTTTTTTGCAGGATTAGAATATGGAGCATTTTCTCTTAAAAATATATTTTTATATACATAATATGCTTTCTATTATATCCTCTTACGTTTCACATACCACCTAAGTACCTGAATACATTACAGTGAGGTATTTACTGATTTCTGTGATCTAGTGTGTTAAAATGGGTTAACATGCACCACGCAGAATTTTGTTTTGGCTGGAATTCCTTTCTGTAGTGTTTGATCTCAGATATATCCACCATTGTTTATTTATAGTATAAATATAAATGCAGAGTTAACTACTTCATAAACTACTGTACACATATAGTAAAGGTCATAGAAGGCCTTGGCTGATGGAGGTGCTAAGAAAAAGAGTTGTATCTTTCCGAAGTATATTTCTCAAAATGGCCTTCAAGAAATCTCTCTGTTTTCCACAAATTAGCTTTATCTTGCAGTAAGAAGCTTGACTGTGCTGTGTCTGGAGAACAAAGTGGCCACTGTTGTTGCCTCTGAGCTCAGAAGTCTTTATTCAGCATATGTAAATGCCATTGATGGAAATTTATAAAGTTCAGCTCCAGAACCGATTATAAACCTATAGAGACCCCAGGGAGCTTAATGTAGCCTTCTCTATTATCTGTCATCTGTTAAGGACTTCAGGTCTTGCATTGCTGCATACAGACAATAAAACAAGGCATGCAGCAGAGGCTGTGCATCAGGGCTTTGGGGTAAGAAAAAATCTGCCTGGTAGCCCCAGACAGCAGAAATTTGCTTACAGATCTTGCTGCACAAGAGCTTATAATTAGTGAGAAGTGCATATTAGGAGAATTAGAAACTTGTTTTATCTATCCTTTTCTCTTACCATTGTTCAACATGTGTCAAGCCCTGAGATGAAGACCAAGTTTGTAAGTACTTACATACAAACAACTGTAGATTTTAGAATAATACTTCCATTTATGTCTATTTACCTTTCCAAAAGTGAAAAAGAGAGAGGATAAAAGGAACTTTTCCTTCATTTCAGAGTTAGGAAAAAATCTACTTCAGTTGCATGAAGCTTTAGTTCTGGCTCCATTCAGCCAGAGTGGTCTACCCTCAGAACAGAGAAGGGTTATTAGACATTGTGCTGTTAGAGTGTTAGAGAGAGAGCTGAGCTATTTGGGCATTTTGCACAGCTTTTGAGTGTTGCAGCTATGTAAAAGTGGACCACAGTTCTTCTCCTGACCCAAAGTATTGTATGCTCTGTGCTATGAAGACCTTTTCTGCAGCACGAGGTAAATTGCAAACACTCATACCCAATCTATTTGGAGTACTCAGAGCATGAAAGAGAGCTGTACACTGCCAATTTCAGCCAGAAAGTACTATGTCATGTGAAATACTGAAAACAAACCTTCACCTGTCACCTGTATTCAAAACAGCAGTGGTAGTGGTAGCAAGACACTTCCAGCTGCAGAAAACAGGCCTGAGTAGTTCTCAGTTTGCGCATTTCATTGTTAGTTCTCTGCAACTCAAAGACACAGTTTCCTATCTAGCACCTTTATACTATTGAAGAAAGACAAAGAAAATATTTGCTCACCAGTTTTATTTTTGAGGAGTCTATTATTTCCTCAATAGCTACCGACTGTTCTTTCTCCTTCATTTTTTCTTTTTCGTTACACTTAGAAACGATACCGGGGAGTGCTAGACAGAAGTATATATACTTAGGTGAACTTTGATTCTTCCTTGGACTTTAAGACTAATCTAGTGTAGAATGTGATTGACAAAGCATTTTCATTGTTGCTATGCAGCCTTTTCAAGTTACCCAACCTAAGCAAATGAGGTTGTTAATGTTTACTCTGGCCCTTTCTCTACAATGGTTTGGAACTTTAGTAGATTTTATAAACTTATAAAGGTTGCCAAATGACATCAGTATTCACTAAATAAAAAATACTCATGATTATGCAGCAGGGGGCTGCCTAGATCAGCAGTACTATATGCACCTCTAATGGAAACTTGGTTTTACTTCATGATTGTATAATCACAGTAATTATTGAATAAAATACTTTGGAGGATACCTACCTGAATTCTTTTTTCTGTATGCTTTCTGGGAAAGGGACAGACAGCAGTTTTTGTAATCCATCCAGATGTTAACCATCAGTGTTTGACAAATAATTAATACAAACACAAATTATTAATGCCATGATGAGAAACTGTGACCTCAAAGACCTTGTAATAGCAATGAGATTTCACAGACAGACTGCACTGTCCTTTTATCCATAAATAGTGTCTCCGTAAAATCAAATGCAGAGCTAACAGATTTAATCAGAACTTTATACCAGCTGTAGTTAACAGAATCATAAAAATTAAAGAAGGAAAACATCTCTCCTGTCCTGATCTAACCTCTAGTCCATGCCTGTAGAGCACAAGAGTTTTTCAAGTGCCAAAGGAGACAACCAAATACAAGTAAGCCACAGGGCAACTGAGGATTTTCTCCACAAGCTGTTTCACTGCAAGAGTGACAGAAGTGGAGCGATCCCAAAGGAATTGACTCCAAAGTGGACTGGAAGCAGACTGCAGCTCCCAATCTTAGTGAAATAGTGTGTTGTGAATGTATGAAAAGAAGTGACGCAAGTGAAGCAGCAAAGCCTCGTGGGATCCTTCAAGAGGTGACCTATTGAAAGGCAACACCTTTGCGCAGCACTCCCTGCGCCGCTGCCATTCCCCACGCCCGGCTGGCCCACCGCTCAGCCCTGACACCCAACACCTAGCAAGAACCCTGCCTTTCGGCATGCCCAGGTTGTTTTTCTTCCCGTCTCCGTTAGTGATTCTTCTCTCTCCCAGACTTTACAACCAGTCAGTTACAGAGGCCTGTTAATGATTACATGAGAGGCCCCTTTATCTTACAGACAGCCACCTGACTTCTTGGAAAGGAGCAAAACAGTTGTGAAAGCTGAGAAGAATCTATCTACACCTTCCCTTGTTACAGTGCTGGGCAACAGGGAGCTCCTTAGCGTGCAGAGGGAAAGACTGGCTATCTTGGATTCAGAGTTGTATGGAGATGGCCCAGCAAATGAACAAACCACACAGGTAGTTCATTCTTTCTTTCTACCCTTATTCATAATCAGATGTACCAGACAAGCCAGATCTGTGTTGTTCTATTTCCTCCTACACCACTTAACCAGGAGATGACTAGCAATGGGATATGTGGGATCTCTCGCCCCTTAGCTATTGCTTCTAATCATAACAAATAATAAGAAATTATTAATCAATATAATGGTTTAATGTTATGTAATTATTCTCTGATTATCTAATAATTAAAGAAAGGTTCAACTGAGGTGCAACACCATTTCATTAAAATTGCACTGATAGCAATAACATTTTTTTTAATTCTTCTTTTCCCAGTGTATAAATACCATGTATATTAAGTCAGATTCAAAGAAGGACTGAAGAAATTTGGCTGGATTCACAGATAGACAAATTTCCCAGCAACAGATTCATTGTCTGTGACATCTCTAAATCTCTCGGGTGATGTGAACTTCAAAGCATCAACGACACCATGATGATTTCAGTATGCTGTAAGACCTGGAGCTGTTGAAGGAATTAATGTTTTTTCAAATCTTTAAGTATTTCTTTCCTTTAAAGGAAAGAACAATTCTGGAAAATATTTTGCAGATTTTTCATTTAAAATAACTTCTTTTAACAGCTAATTGCTCCACCTTTGTCTAGGACTACCAAGGCTTTTCTATTCCTTGAGAAAGAAAAATTCTTCAGATCACACTTATGGTGTATTTATCCATATATAATAATAAAATTCATGTTTTCTATTGGTTAGAAACCATTGCTTTCAGGAAATATTCCTGCTGACTAGCTCATTCAGGGGAATAGTTAAAGAAAACATTTCTTAAATATTATTAATAAATCAACATAGAAACATTTTTTCTTGGCTCTATTTACTGCTGGAAATGGTAAAAAATCAAGGAAAAGGTTTTACATAGAGAAGCTTTCCATTTTCTCCCAAGCGATCCAAAACAAACTGCTCCATTTTGTTTAGTCATGCAATACCTACTGCCCCAGCAACAGTGACCCAACCTGATTCAACAGATCACCAGCTGGGCCTCTGTGGGGGACCTTTTGAACTCAGTTTTATGGTAGCGCTCTGCCCCAAGCACTACTCTGAACTATGACAGGGCCTCTCTCCCTGGGCTTCTTCAAGAAGACTTCTGAAAGCTCTCGTTTACTTCTGCACCAGAACAAAAGACAATTTAGAACCCTTGGAAATGTTCACAAAATTAAATTATTTTCCAGCCTGTCCCACCCAGCATGGTGCAAGAGAAGCCTGTGCCCTTGCAGGACATTAATATCTTCTCATTTTGTTCTCATTCCAAGCCAGTCAATCTCATAATGCTTTTGATGTAAGTTCTAGTGGACTGCATGTCAAGTAGAGGACATTATCCCAGTAGCTGTACAGTGATTATCTGGGCTACCGCAGTTATTTCTGAATGAAAGTACTGGTAAAATGCCAAATGTTTTCAGAGATCACTGTTGTGCTTGCTAAATTACTGGGTTTTCTGGTGAGTCCTAGGGCTGTATATATATATTAGCAAAACAAAACAACATTTAGTAACAAGTAGAAGTTCACTAGGTCACACTGTCAAATCCAACCCTGAAAAGAACACAGATCCTGTTTTTTAACTCTTCAGTGTGACTAATGCTCTCTACATCTCCCTTGATACAGCACATTTCTTAAACTTCCCATTTTCGGGTATTAAAAGGAACATAGACCACAGCTTTTTAGAACTCGCCCCAAACTTTTAATGATGGTGTCATATATGCTTTACGTTAACAGACCTGTACATATCTACATTTCCTATGTTCTGAGCATCTGGAAGTTAATAAACTTTAAATTCGTTACAGAATATTGAATAGACTGAGGATTTTGAATGAGAATGAGATTCTGATAAAAAAAGAAAAATGTTTACTTTTCAAATGTCTGTACCATATCTGGCATACCTAATATTATTTAGCTCATACTCACTCATACACTCTTTGTTTCATTTTTTTAATGATTCCTATAAGGTCATGAAGAAACCTGCCGCTCCTAATACAATACTCAGAGAAGAAATTGATTTCTTACAATATAGATAAATATGTTGCTGTCTGTTAGTAAAGAACCTCATATAGCCAAATTATTATGACAAGGAAAAATGACTTTAAATTGGTGTCGTCTTCAAGCTTTATTTATTAAATCCTACCTTCACCATGGTGAAAAAACAATATTGATCAAGTAATAATTCATAAGAATAGTTATTATTTGATTTCAGCTATGTTTTCTGGACAAAGATATAACTGAGTTTACAAATACTTTCAGAAGAATCAAGACCTCTTGCATATAGGGAGGACCTAATCTTATATTTTAACTCAACTTCTAAAAATATTAAAAGTAGGTTTCTACCAGTAGGGTACTGTTAAGAGTAATAGAAACACAACCAGAGAATTCCCTACTTTGAGCAGTTCTTAAGTTGCCACCCAACACCAGAGAGTTTTACAAAATTATTAATTTGGGACCAAACACATTAAAAGCCAGACAATCTGCTCTTCAGAAGCTGTAATAATTTTAATGAGAGATGGAGCGATGTTCTTGTTTTCACTTCTCTGATTCTACTAATACATGATTGTAATTCATTAATTCAGGGTCAGACAATGAGCCTCTGAGCAATTATTCACATGAGTGATCTCATAGAATTCAATGTCCTCATTTAATGTGCCATTAGAATGGTACATGGGTGCATCTAACTAAAGCAAACATTAATTCACTGCAACACAAAACAGGTAGCACTGCAAAGTCTCTAATCTCAGCCACTGTCTATTGAGAAAAATGGGAAAAGAAAATTACTTCATGAATTTGGCTTTTTCAAGAAAACATCTTGCTGAAGAACTCCCAAGCCTTCTACCATATTCAGAAAACCAGGAGACTCAGATTTTTTCCAGAATTTTAGACAGACTACTTTGCACAGTTTAGGCAATGCCAAGAAGGGAAAAAATCTAAGATGCAATCCTAAAAATATTTAAGCATTACACTGGAGAATTCTAAGGAGGAAGCAAACACCAAATCAGCCAGGCGTATGGGCAACTCAGACTCAGTTGTGATCTCACTTACTCTATGTTGATGGTAGCCACCGTGGTCAGGCACCTTGTGGAGAAGTACATAAGTAATATGAATCTCTGTTTAAGTACAGCACAACCCCAGTTCCTCTTCTCAGATGAATTAGATGTTCTCTCATTCCTGATCATGTCTCCTAGTCCAACACTGTTGTATTATATAAATTTTTAACTCAGATAAACAAAATGTCATTACATTTAATGTGATTATGAAAAACTGGACCTAAAGAACACATTTTCTACCTGTCTATCTTTCTCTATTGTACAGCTTATGACCAAAATTTTGTGGGCAGGTTTTTAGGATGTTGCCTGAAAGATGCCATAGAACTCTGAGTCACAAGCTAAATACCTGAAACCACCTCCAGCTGTCCTTTTCTTTCATATATTTTTGGAGTACACATTGCCAAAAGAGAAGACAGAAGAGGTAGAGACACCGGTTGACTGCTTCTACATGGCATAGTTCACATGCATTTTTGAAGGCAGGCTTCATTTTGCCATCATATTGCACAGAGAGATTTGGAAATACATGCTATGCCCTGGCTTACCTAGCAGCCCTGGGATTTCCTCAGCACAAACAAAAATCTAAATCCAATTACATGGCCCACAGGCATTGCAGAAGTCTCAAATCTTTGCAAGTAAGATACCAGCTAGGCCTAAAAGTCACTGCATATTTGATAAATTTTAGAGAGATATGTCCTTCATGGCTGAAGATAAAGGCTAATGAGGCTGGAATTAGCATAGATTAACATCATTCAGTTTTAAAAGGTGTTGAGGGAGTGTGAGTCTAATCCAAAACCCAGAATTCATGCCTCTCATCACCATCCCACAGTACCACACCTGAAAGGATCCTCCCCTGCCTCATGTTAATTTGAGCCAAAATATTAATTCACTCCCCAGGGAGCATTTCTTTGCTATGTTCTGTGCTGAGATATGTATAAATCAGACTGTATTAGTTCTGTAGCTGGCATGCAAATGCCAGGTATTCATGGAACTATTAATTGCCATTAATACTGGACTGTATAGTGGGCAACACAGAGGCATAGAGATCTTACCTCCTAATGTATTTTTGTAGCCAGTGATGTTCTGTAGTCAGAAAAAGATGTTCCTCCAGTGGGTGATTAAGAGCAAGCACCTGACTTTGTAATCTGAAATGAACTTTGTAGACCGTCAAAACCTATGAAAATACTTCTGCCTTCACCAGACTGAAGTTTCCCTTTATCAGTACCCATTTTAAGGCCCTGAGGACAAAATCTGTGGGAGAAGGTTCCCAAGAGAAATTGGGGTTGAGAGAACAAAGAACAACCCTTCTATAAAGTGTGTTGCATTACAGTTATTGATAGATGTTCCTTTCACAAATAATAACGCTCTATGCATGGTTGTATCCAGAAAAGGTCCGTCCTTCCTCTTCAGATGTGTAACATAAATGGAAATGTAGGTAGCCTTTGTTAATCCTCTGTCATTTCTTTACAAAAGGCATTACAAAATTATAACAGTTTGTTACAATTATTCCTATCAAGCATTTAACCTGAAAAGTGAGATTTCTCATCTTTGTTTTTAAAATTATTCAGCTAAGTGCAAATTGCCTTTATGAAAGTCAAGAAATAGAGACCACCCTTGCTTTAGCGTAAGACACTGGAGAAACCACTGTACTGTAGAAACTATTACACGAGGAAGCTTTGACTTTTTTAGATGAGGTAGAAGGATCTTTAAGCAAGACTTTAAAAGGCCGCCTTCTAGGGTGTAAAGACTCCTCATATCCATAGTCCTGTATGGGAATTAGTACCTCCAGTGGGTTATGCACTCAACCTGGTGCTGGGCTAGAACCCCAAATGATATTCAGACCACTTAAAACAGCTGTGTCCCGCCACATTGAAATGCTTTCCTGTAATATTTCTTAACAAAAAGACAAGCAATTGAAGAGAAAGGAGAATAATCCACTGATAGTACTGCTTTAGCCTCTGAAGTGTGGCATGTGCTTGAATCACTCAATGAAATTCTCTGTTATAAACAGCAAGATGAAATTCCACAAAATACTTACAGTTCTTTGCATTAGTAGAGGAGTTTCAGAACAACCTATCCCTTCATCATTGAAACTTGACTCCATATTGATTATGTCTTCAATCACCTCTTCCATCTGATAAAATAATATTGTAAGACCAATTACTACAAATAATAATGGAAACAATGTTATTCTGAAAATAAAGAGGAAAAAATCTTGAGTATTTATTACATCAATAAAACTGAATTTCAGATGTTTCTATCTTAAAATTCAAATCATTCAAGCACTTTTACACAATATTCACATTTTTTCTTCTTGTGAAAACAGCTTTTGTGGTTTAGTAAGTTACTTCTTTCCTCCCAAACACCAGCCCATTCCCCTTTTTTAACCCCTTATTGCAACACGAAGATCAGATGACAGGAGTGCGTTGCTAAGTTGTAACTGTGATCTGTCACCTTCATCAAATGTGTCATATCCACAGTGTATTGTTGCATTGGTGCAGGAAGGCTGAAAGGAACCTGTGGTTCTGCAAGATCATGAGTCACTCAAGATTTGGTGTTACAGTCTGCTCTCAAGATTCAGCAGGCAGAGGTTTATGTTGTGTTTGGCAGTACACTGGATACTCCTCTAGCCAGCCTTCTGGTCCCGCATTTGTTCTAATCTGAACCAAAAGCTACAGAAGCAGATGGAATAGATAATTAATTCCTTGGGACGAAGCGGTGAATACTTTGCAGACATATAGACATATATAGATTTGGACAAGGTACAGCATGAGTTTTCAATGATAATTTTTGTCTGGTTCCATTCACAAAATAACTTTGGGAAAGATCCCATGATGGACCTGTCACTGTTAACTCTACCATCTGCAGGAGCAGTAGACTCGAACTCTGACGCTTTGCAAGCAGCTCTTGGGAGCTGTCTGAAGAGCTGTAGCTGAAGGAAATGTAGAGGGTCCTCTGCAACAAAAGAAACTATCACACGGACCAGGGACCTTTCAACACAGACCTTTAGGCAACATGGCCCAGCACAGCTTGTACGTGCACTCCCCTCCCTCTCCAAAAACCAGGCATGGGCTGTCCAAGGAGTTGTGCCCAGACTTATTTAGGAAAGTGCTGTCTGGGCCAAAAGGATGTCAGGAAATGCCAGCAATTAGACAGTATGAATAAACACAGTCCAGTGCACCAACATGTGTGTTGCCTCTGTACTATTTACTAATATACCTACAACCTACATTGAGCCACAGGGCACATCTGCACCTAGGGAATTATACTGTGCCAGTCATCTCCCCAAGGCTTTGGGGTGGGATTATTCAAATTATTGGAGTAATGCCTGCAAGGACCTTGGCCTATGCCAACTATCACTCTCCCAGTCATCACCAGGCACAGTTCAGGACAGTGGTTTATAAGCAGCCGCCTTGCTCTCGAGGACACAGAATGGTATTAGAGCAGGCACCGGATACCCAAAGTGCCTGAGAACAGTTCCAGCACATTGCACTTGCCAGCACAGAGGTGACCATAGAGGCCTCCACAAAGGCCATCTGAAACAATCTTTGCAGACTAGTGACTCCAGCAATCTATAAATCTGACATAAACTATCAGTTTTCAATGCAGAAGGAATGGAGGGGCCCCAGACAAGCTCTCCAGGAAGTGTTGGGTTTATTTTTTTCAGTTTCCTCATGCTTAGCTGCATAATGTCCAAATGCTCAGATGGGTCACATTGTATTTGTAAGATTCCTCTGTTCTGTTAAAGCCCAAGATATGATACAGCCTCTCTATTCCTTATTTCTGTAGGAATTCCCCTTTTACCTAATAAGCACCCTGTCTTGAAATCTATTGAAGTATTAAAGGCCATAATGATCTACATCTCACACTGGCTGAGAATCTGACATTGTATAATAGCTGTACCTCTATTAAAATCGATGGTGGCACTAAAATTAGCATATCTATGCCAATATACCTAAGATAACCCATATATAAATATATCAGCTAACTGAAAAATGAATGAGCTATTCTTTCAGTTACATCTTTAAGGTAATCAGTATTTAACTTTTTTTATGCAGCTAGGATACTACTTTTAGACAAAAATAACTCATCTGGAAAAAAAGGCTTGCATTGCAAAGTATGTATTCAAAAAACATACAGCAATATATGATACATAGATAAAAAGATGCAATACTACATTTTAGCTGGCAGTAATTTAGAAGCCTGATCATGCAATAAGCTATTCACAGGCATTCAAGGGGATGACCCACATAAACCAAAAAGATTCAGGGAGCAAGTGCTGCAACCGAAGGCCCCATGAAAGTAAAGAAAGTCATCTCTTGCCCACTACCAATATAATGTGGGTCATGTAATGTTTTTGTAGAAGTACGCAAAGCCCATTTCCCCGTTCCTTTTGCCTGCCCAGCCCTACCGCATTTTCGTGTTCTCCTCCAAGGGCCAGCAACTTGGTAACAGGGCTTTCTGGTGTGCCAATATCGCTGATGGGAGGCATGTGTCCGTTTCTTAAAATGGAGGTCACTCCCATGGGCTGGATTGTGTGGGAGTGGGACAGGGAGAGCGTCTGGCTGGACAGCTTGGTATCAAGGGTCAGGTACTGCTTCACCTGGTGCCTCTGGCTTTGCTGTATGTGGTATCTAGACTGATTTTCCAAGTGTGTTTGTACCTGAGAAGGAATGGAAATAAATGCTAAAGTTTCAAGTTGCTGGTACCAGTATTTGCCAGTATGTTCACTTAAAAAGCTTCAAAACAATAGATTCAGTTTTAATAACACTTCGTTAGAATTGTATTAACCTTAAATCTTTTTTTTTCAATTTTTCACCCTTACACATTTATTATTGATGTACTATTTTCCCCTAACACAGCTGAATAAAACTTCTGAATAATTATCAAAGAAAAATAGAATTAGAAAAGATAAACACAATCCTGAGAAAAGACCAGAAGTATGCTATACATTTTTGTCTTCTCATTTAGAAATGATCTCTGTTGAAATCACTGATCATTACAACCAAATCTACAAGCTTTTATGTACTCTAAAATTAATATCACAGTCTGTTTATTCTTTTGTACTTGAAACAGTAAATAAACATATAAAGAAAAACATAATCCAACCAACCTCAATTAATATCAACAGCAGCAGACATTCACTCATACCTAAATCCACATTTGGCTCACCTTGTAATAAGTACAGTCAGTTAAATGAGGCATCGCTGCACTTTTGGGGGGAAAAAATAAAAGAAAAACAAAATAAAGATTCCAAGCTATAGTCCTGGATGACAATTCACTGTCCTGAAACCGCACAGTCTTCTTGAAGTGCCTCTCGAGAACAGTTCACTTTTTGAGTTGTTAGGACTTTATAAACTGAGTGGTCATGCCAAAATGGCTAATTGAGTAAGACTTTGGCCATCCTTTGATTACAGAGATTGACAGTTGCTACTTCAAACAGCTCCCATTTCAGATCAATGTCACATTCCTGCAATTTAACTACCAGAAGAGCACTGCATACACAAACCTTACTGTCATTTCAGCCCTGTGGCTTTCTCCTCTTCCTATGGCATGACTGGTCACAAATTTCTTGTAATAAATTTTTCTCAAGTGGCCTCTATGTAAGCATGATTAATATTTGTTGAATAATAGCAAGACTTGCTTTGCAGCTCTTTTTTCTCAAAAAAAAATCCAGTCATTTAAACAAACTTCTTTTTAATTCCCTAACTTATATAAGCAGAGATAAATAGCCCATAAAAGGGGATTGCATTTAAATTAGCTATATTTTTGTGCAATATTGCACTATCTACTTTATTTTTAATCATGTTATGCTGGCATGTCTAGAATTATTTTAATTATGTTTCTTTAAAATAATTTTCTAGTCATATAAAGAAGATTAAGCCATGCAGTAATATATATAATATTAATTATTTTGATGTAAGCCTTAAAGTTATTAAATAATATTCCATTAAAATGTTGATATAAAATCTTAAATACACTGTTTAGATTTTCCCGTTTTATGTTAGGAAGGTATGCATCCTATATAAGGTTTTAAAAACTATATGTGTATTTGGGATTCACTTAAATCATTATATTACTTGTTTTGACTGAGATCTTTGTGTTAGTTTTAGAAAGTGTATAACGTACTGTTCAGTTCTGATTTGCCATGTGTAAGGATACATGTAAAGCCATCCGAAATCATTTGGATTCTTATGCATTTATTTACTCCTTCAGCCTCAGTAAGACTTAAGTTCATACTGAAAGTTACACTCAAGCAGTTTCTTAAATTATAATCCAAACATGAAATCTATTGCATGCCAGTTTAACAAGAGTATCGATCCTGGGCAAAATGCAGTGTGTTGAGGGAAAGAAAATATGTCCCTCTGTGTTTCCAGAGCAAGGATTTGCTGTGCACCCTCGTTTTCTGCTGTTTCAGAAGCACCCACAGACACTTTGTGCTTGTGCTGGACTCTAGGGTCACTGAATGAATCCACACGAAGTGACCGCTACTCAGACCCTTGCACTGCCTAAACTGATGAAGATCTCTTTCCAGCAATGCAGAGTACTGCAGCCAACAGCTTTGAAGGCACAGCTTCTTTGCATGGCATAAATGGCAGTGGGATTAATGCATAGGCTACAAATGCATCTACTGCATTTCAGCCCAGCTACTTTTTTCTCTTAAAAGAAGATGATCATCACTCTGTAACGAACAATGTATTGTTGTCTTAGAAATTCTACAGCCCTTCCTGAAGCATGAAGTCCAGAATATCAAATATATTCAAATTAAATGGGAAACAAGAAATTTGCAGTGTCCGTAGTCAATACTACCTTGTTCTAAAGTTGTTTCTAATAAGGAATTTTAATAAAGTGGGTTCTGCTACAAGGTGACTGGCTTGCTTTTTGCTTCCTCTGGACTTCAGATTGGTAGCAGCAATCCGAAACCCCTGTGCAGCCCCATTTCTTTGTGAACCACCACAGGGCCATCCCACTGGGGTGAGGGGACAACCTGTGAAAGACAATCAGTGAACTGCTGACTAAGTAAAAAATCAAGTTTATCAGGAGTGCTTATTTTGTATGATATTCTTTCAGTACTTCTATTTTGTCAGTACTGTCCTGAACTTCCACAAACAGGAAAAGAATCTGAAGCTTCACTGATGTGATCTGTTGCTATGGTTTTGCAAACCTCCCAGTCCCCTTCACTGTGCCACTTGCAGTCATTACCAAGCAGAACCACTGAGGTTGAAAAGGGGTCTATGCCCTGATTGTCAAAAAGTACATAAAGTTGCAATCCCTGATCATCTGTATATATCTAATAAGTCTTAGAAGTCAATCCTTATAACAAGAAGTGAAGCACTGTTGAAAGTGAAGCTACTATGTAAAGACAAAGCAGAGTTGGAATCTTATTTTTATAATCATACTGCTAGTGTATAATAAATTGGGGGGGGGGGGGGGGAAGTCATGCTATACCAAAGGAATACTAAGATTACAAAGTCAAGCTCTCAAAAATTATACATGACAGTTAAAACTGCCCATGTAACATGTGTGACTCAAAACTTAATAATTTCATGAAACTCCATAGTCAAGTGTTAAATACCAAGCATGAGGGTTTTATTCTCCACTGGGATGCTGGATAACTTTCATTATCTTATATCAGTATATTAAGTTCAGTTTAGGTTTTCTGAAAATTTTATTAAATAAATGCTTTTAAATAACTGTTCCATAATTAAAAACATTAAGCATTGACTTATTTTGAACTTCTTTTTAATGGTATAAGAGTCGCTAAGCTCTGCCACAGGTTGCCCAGAGAGATTGTGGAATCTCCAAGTTTGGAGAATTTCAAAACTTGACTGAACAAGATCCTGTGCACCTGAAAAAGCAAAAGACATTTAGAAATAGCCAGAGAAATCTGAATTGGTAGTCTAAATATTGAAATTCTGGATAATCATTATTAAGTCTGAGAGGAAAATGGTATCAGGTTAGGGGTTCAGTGAAATAAACGCAAAAAGCAAAATAACTGGAAGTTCACTTCTACACATAAGAAATCCCGCAAGTGAAACAGCCCAGAGCAACATGCACTTTGCTGCTTAGAGACCTTGACAACATGCATATCTTAGTCCACTAGATAAGGCCCTTTCACAGAAACTTTTTAAATAAATAAATAAAGAAAATATTTTTCAGAGTAGAAGCATCCTTGTTTCACTCAATACTCCCAGTATGGTATCCTCTAGCAGTGACGGGAGATTAGTTTTCTAATTCCTCATCTTTTGAGAAGTTCTCATAATCTGTGAGAACATTTTATCAGACAGTATGTGAAATTTTAAGGTGAGGGTATCTGAAACTCTATAGTCTAGGAGTCCTCCTATATATAAAATCTTAAAAGTTTCTTTGGACCAAGGACCTGCAGTGTTGATGCTGACACACCCTTTAGTGCCCCAACAGTCTGAATATAAGGTTACCTTCTTTTTTTTCCTCTCTCTGGGTCAATGAATAGTTAATCATTTGATTAAAGCAGAACAGCTTTGAAGGGTAGACCCTGAGATGGTTTTCAGGGTAAAGCATCCAAGAAGCTGGCAGCTCCATAGAATCTGGGTTCTCGTCTCTGACACGAATTAAGCAGTGTGACTGGATAAAGCATATCTTCTAGCTCTTAGCAGAATGTTTGCTATTAAATGCCTCTCTGCCTTGCTATTTTTTTGTGAAATGGATGACTTTGCTTGTTGATATGCGTGATTTCTGGGATTCCCAGCAGAAATAGGCACCCAGTGACCACCTGACGATCCAGATCCCGACTGAGACAAGCCTCAGACACAGCCCAGGACTTAGTGTTTTCCTCTTGGCACGCCTGCTCTAGCTCTCAAGTATAGTCAGTGACCTGACCCTTCCTGTCAAGTGCTTCTGAAGCTATATAGGCTTTTTTGACTGTTGTGTGTGCAAGATGTAACAAGGTGACGAATTTGTGCAGAAAAAGTGCTGGTTCTCCTCCCAGGCATTCGCTTGCTGTGGCTGTATCCGTGTACTTTAAATGTTAATTATTTCAGATTATTTGAGGAGTGAAGGGCAGCATAAAGTTCAACAATAAACAGATTATCCACTCTCTCCTAGGCACTGCTTTTTTCTGTTATCTGGCTTTCCTAATCATGGTGAAATTAAAGCCTATTCAGAACGAGAAACATCAAGCATGTGGGGAGCCAAATGCATCCAGCCCAAACAGAAATATTTTAATTCCACCAGAACAAAGCTAGAACAGAAATGAACACTTTGAGATGGATTTCATAATCCAGAAAAGATCCCAATACACATGTAACTGACTGTACCTATTTCTATTTTATATCTCTTGTTCTGAGAACAAGAACATAACAGCCTTTCAAAATTACAGATGCATATTTAAACTTCTTCAATTGCTCTTTCTAATTTGAGCACACATCGTCATGTTGTAAAACTGCGGTAGACTTGTGTAACACCTTCTCCCACATTCACACTAATTTTACTTTCATTTCTAATATATTGCACAATGGCATATCTAGGCCTTCAGTAGTATATTTACATAAACGATTTTACTTCCATATTTGCTGATGAGATTTTTTTTCCATTAGTAAAAAATACCTAGCATGACAAAAGTAAGAAAGAGGGCATATTTAGGGGACTAAAGGAGGCATGAACAATGTCAGTGATATTCCAGTAAGTATCAGTGCTACATCTTGTACTGCTATTCCACTAAGGACAAGCAGGAGATACTTGTACTCCCAGGCTGCTTAACCCAACATCAGTCCTGGGAGAAATAATGGGAAAAGTGAAAAGAGATTCAATTAATAAATTATTAAAAGATAGGAATATAATTAATGCTAGTCAACATACTTCTGTGCAAAATAAGCCTTGTCAAACAAATCTACTTCTGTTCTTTGATGAGATTTCAAGTTAGGTTGCCAAAGGTAACGATGTAGGTATAATACACTTCAACTTTTGTGTGCCTTTTGACTTAGTATCATTCAATATTCTAATTAAAAATATAGCACTATACAATATCAACAAAGCATGTTTTAAATGGATTAAGAATTGGCTAACGAGCATGCATAAGAAAGTAATCGTCAAAAGCTCAGCATCAGAAAGAGGGGCTCTTCAGTCATGTACTACTCAACATTTCCCTCAGGGATTTAGGACTACTGAAAAATAAAACCAACTAAAAAGAACAAATAAATTTTAGAGTAGTGATCCCATTGAAAGAAAATGTGGTCCTAGTCATCCAAATACACACCTACATATGCTGGAGGAAGAAATACAGGATGTGACAATGGAGAAAACTGGATGGAGAAAACGCTAGAAGCAATGAGTTTGTAAAGAATTCTGTGTCGTAACAAACCAGCAACTCAGCAGGATTATCCAGGTGATGCTATAGCAAGAAAGGGAAAACGTCATAAGAAAAGCAGTGAATAAGAGCCTAGCTTTACTCTGCTTTTCTTTATGGCTCAGGAGAGATCAATAATGGAATCCTAAAAAATATTTCTACCCTAAACATTTTTAAAACACTGTTTAAAAAATTGAAAGTATGCAGAAAAGAACTATAGAACTAATTGAAGACTGAGAAAAGGGTGTTTCAATGAAAGTTTAAAGAAATTCAGATATATTCTTATTGCCAAATGGAAATTTGTGAAATTTGTGGGAGATGCTGAATGTGACAGGGTCATTCAGCCAGCACAGAAAGCATGGCAACAGCCACTTGCCACAAGCTGATGTTAGGCAAGCTCATACTGGAAATTAGGTGAATAAACAGTGAAATACTCAAAGGAAATGCTCTACCTACTGTTTTCTTCAAATTAAGGGTTGATGACTGTCTGGAAGAGATGTATTAGCCAAATCCAAGATACACTTTTTTCAAACACATTCTTGGACTCAGAGCAGAGCACTAGGATAATAACTGAATGGAATACAAAAGCCTGTGATTTTGGCAGTAATTCTAATTGAATGAGTGGTTTAATAGCCCTTTCTGTGTTTAAATTTTATGGATTTTTGGATCTGAGAACTGGCTATCGTAATAGGAACTTTTTCTTTGTTGAAAATTCACTCTGAATTTAATAAATGTTTAAATTTCTGCACAAAATAATATGCTTAAATATAGGCATAGTATACTGGGCAGAACTCAGTGGACTTCATTACAGTTTGCCATTCATGCCAGAAGTGAATTTGTTCCAGGTTTTTTAATAGCTTTTGAAGTAAAATTTCTCATCCTGATGGGATTGCATCATTTATCATTAGTCCTGAACACAACACCTCTCTGAAAGAGTTTGAGTTATGGGGCTTCATGTTCTTTTCAGCCACTGTACCAGAAAATAAGCATCTAATTATGAACTTTTTAATTATTAAAATGTTCTGTAAGTACCCAAAGAGTCTAATTCCATTTTAAGATAAGAAACACAGTCACAACACAGACCATTTTAGCTCTATTTCTGAGGACTTTCAAATGGATTTTAAGGGTTAGGAAAAAAAAGCATTTTTAGTGATGAAATAATCCTTTTTAACTTCTATTACAAGTGAACATCAGTTGTTTGTTTGTCCTGGTCTTTCTATTAAACTTTTTGAGAAAAGCGTATTTGTGAAATTATTTAATAATAAAATGAAATTTCTATTTAACTTAGCAATTATACACTTCTGTTCTATCTTAAAAACTATCACCAAATAATGTAGCTGTTCACTTTAATGTTTAGTTTATAAAAGCATGTGTGATTATGTCAATTAATTACTTAAGCTAAACACAGTAATTAATTTTTAAATGTGAATATTTTTCTTATTGGAACTTTGATCTGACTAGATGAGACCTTCTCCATTAATATGCATGAAGAGAGAACACAAAGCAAAAGACATCCAGTCTGGCAACTCACAGCTGTGTTTAGCTGATGCCTTATAGTAGCTTTCAAGTTAAGAAAAAATTCTCATGTGACTCTAATGCACTATTTTTCATCTTATTTAACCTTTGACATCATATTCATCAGGAACATATGAATGTTCTTTCAAGGGTGAAGAGACTGAAGAAGAAATTTTAAAGTTCTTTGACAAAGGCCATGTCTTCAACAATGACTACTGCTTCTGTATTTTGGTATCTCAATGTCTAAAAATAGCTGATAATTATAAATATGGGTAGGATGGGAGCAATCGGAAATTCTCCTCCACACTGCCAACCATTATGAAAACCAACAAGAAAGTGGGAGCAAAAGAACTGCAGAAAAGACTTTGCAGAAACCAGTGCTGGGTAAGGAAACTCTCTGCACAGCATAGGCAGCAGAATAGCATTTGTCTCGGGGAGAGAAAGGCAGCAGAGCTCTCAGGGCTGTGGCTATTAGAGGCTAGATCTTAGAGCTAGCCATTTCCTGTCAAATCCCTGTGTAGACGCAGGGATTTTGATAGCATTTCCCTATTGTGGCTTTCTCTAGCCCTCACTGGGCATTGATGGAGCTCAGTCCTTTCAGGTATTTTTCTGTGCTAACCTCCTTGTGCAATCAGAAATGAGTTGGGGGAAGCCAACTACCTGCACTGAGCAGCTACAGAGACATTATCAAAGCAAGCACTTCCATTTGCGCCAGTATACCTGAGACACTCTTGGCTTCTTAATTGAACTCCTGCAGTTAAGATACACACAGCTCTGATGGCTCCTTATCCATCACTAGCTTGACTTCTGAAGAAAGGATCCCTAAGGTCTTAAGGCCAGCTTGTCATGTTTTAAAATAACAATGAGTCTCGATGACTTTGTGGTCTTCACTGGCAGAAAAGACTCAAGTTCTTAACATTGCACTATAAAAACAGCCTATAAAGTTAAGCAAAGCAAACTACAGGAAGTATTTTTACAAAACTATCCCTTTGATTTAAGTTAGAATTTAAGCTGAAAATCTAAACTGTGAATAAAACCAACCACTATAGCTAATAGGCCACACAAGCATAACAGTGGACTGCAATGAAATTATGAAACCCCAGCTACTATCCTCACTTTGACTTTGCACAGTGACCCTGTCCATGCTCTCATTGATTCATGACATCTGTGAATATAATAAATCTTTACTGTTCCAGTTCCTCTTTATTGTTGGTATTATTAAAGGACAGTGAATGTGACTCTTGCATTTGAAGAATGGAAAGAAACTTTTTGTATGGCTAGCTATGCTTAAAGAGCTAGGTCCTATTACCTTTACTTAACTGCTTGTCTCTATCTCCAGAAGTCATTCAAATTAGGTCAGTGAATAAGACACTATTAAATGGAGAAGAGTGTATCACACACATACTCAAGGAAAATCAGTTTTCAATATGAAAAGTACAATCATCTGGTTTTTAGTTAAAAATCACCTGCTAATGAACTTCCACCAATGCAGTTTGTTAGGTCCTTACAGAAGAAACAGAATAGCAGCATTAAAAGTTCTGTATTTTTCAACTGCAACAACTAAAAGAGTTCCATAAAAATTACAGTTATAGCAGCATAGGAAATCTGCAACTAGATTGATGTACTGTATTCAGAGATTCAAGATTTTCTGACAAATATTGTACATCAAAAAGAAAACTACTCCAAAATAGAGGATTGATATAACACAGGCTGATACAGGGATCACAATAATGAAAATGCTTGCAGAGATCAAAGTTTATGTTTTAATATCAGCATTCTTAACTATTTAACTTAAGATGAAGGCACTCAGAAAAAAGATAAAAGATGACTGTATTATGAAGAGCCATATAATCTATTTTCCTATTGGTAGGCAAAGTCTGGAATACAGGTCTAACATTGGAGAGAACCAGTAGGCATGTGTACTACCTTTAGGAGTAGATGAGAAAGTCAGGTGGCTGAACTTCAAAATGAGTGAACCAAAAGAAGCAAGATCACTCGTATAATGGCTATGTTAGTAAATGCCTGAATAGCTTCAAAAGACTCTGATTTGTTCTTTGATTTCTAATTGTTTTCGTTCGACAACTCTCATTTTCTCACTTGTATCTCACTTTAAAGATTAAAAGAACAGAGAGAGAAGTCAGCCTTAAAAAGTGTGAAGGGGGAGCATGGAGTAACAAGTTTCTCATTGTGTGCTACACATTTTTTCTGGCCTCCCAGGTGAGCAGACACTGTATCATTTGAGTTGCAGTGATGACAGTAATATCCCTTCTGTTCAGTTACAGACAGCAAAACAATCCTAGAAGCTGGATCTGAAAAGTGTATTTTCCTGGTATGTAATGGTATGGACATCAAATATAATGTGGAAAAAGGTACTGATGGTAAAATTGTAAGCAGAGGAAATAGTACTTTGGCATTTGAGTATAGTGATATTTCTGAGGGAGGAGTGTGTCTTTTTTGTCCTCACTTCTTCATTCTATTGGACAAGTAGTGTTTGCACACAAATAATAATATTTCTAATGTGCTTTCCAGTAACTTAGTCATGTTTTGGCAGCACAAGTTGAAGAAAAAGACAGAACCTGAACACAGTAAGCTTACCTCTGGTGCTCTATTATTCTTCAAAAATAAAGTGTAAAAGGTTTAGTGATTTTGGATAAAACCACCAGTTTTGCCTATTTCTAATATGAAAGATTCATGACTGTATACCAAGGGGACTACATAAACTTCCCCAAAAAAACTGAAACCCATTGGTTGGAAAGCATGATCGGTTTGTTAAAAGTGGTAAAAATTTCACCACCAGATGACAGCACTGCTTGTTACTGACCCCTTTTTGTGTGTGTCAGTCCTCCATAGTTTTGAAAACAAACTGTACCGGGGCATGCACCCCCCAGCCCATGCACTGCAAGAATGGAGGAAACAAAGCCAGTGGCATAAGGTGGTTTGGTGAGGTAGTCACATCAGGGAAGCTAATCTCTTGGACAAGTTATTTTAAGTCTGTGAAGGGTTATAGCTTCTGTGAAGACACAGACAAAACCAGCTTCAGCCTAAGAAATGTGCCCTCTATTGCTTTCCTCAGAAAGCATTCCTCAGAATGACAAAAAGGGCAAAGGCAGAAGCTTTCAAAGTAGGCTTCTTAGGTTCAGCTTCACAACACAGTTTTTGTGAAATCAAGGCAGCAACAAAATTTTGAGGCAGCTTAGGATCTGGCCACACAGTGTGCTTTCCTACAAGGGAGGCGATTGCATTAGCTGACAGCAGTAGGTGACGTTTCCGTCAAAAACAGGAATGGCGCATCAAGGACGGCTATATGAGAAAAAAGAGGCAAATGTTTCATATCAGTTGTTAAGAACTTTTTTTGTTAAATCCACCCGGTCCATTTTGTGTTCAAATATGTTTTACAGCTGTAAGTGTCAATGAGTCTGACGATCTTTGTGCTTCAGGATGCGGTTGGCATGCTGAAGCCATGGGGCTAGCAAACATTACTTTCAGTACCTGAACACCAGCTACAAATCAGTATATTCTTTCAGCAATACACTTCCACTTACGTTCTGAGACTAGTAACAGTAGACTTACAGTGTAGTAATTATGTAGTCTTTAACAATTTCGTAGGAATTCTTTTTGCCACTATTCTTACAAATAAGAGTTAAAGAGCTTAGCTGCAAGTGAAAAAAAACACCTAATATTACCAGAAATTATAATGAATATAAACTTTTACTTAAAATTGTATAATTTATTTTGAGGAGTTTTTTCTGAACTATAGCTTTGCATGTTTGAGTCTGAAAAGGTACTTTTCAGCATAACACCGAAGAATATCCCCTAAAGAGGAGAAGGGAAGCTGAGAAATCGTTCAGAGAACACTTACGGAGTGCAAGGCTCCAAACACTTATGTTTTGCTGTACTCTGCAGTTGACTGGAAATCTCACAAAAATAACATAATTGGTACTTTCAGTACTGAACCGAGCAAGCAGTCTTGCCTTTTGATGTTTATTTAAACTAATCTTAGTTCGCAACATGTTCCATTCAGCAGTAACCCAATTAGCCAAAAAAAAGAAAAAGATAAGATATTAACACCGTTTCTAACATACAACAGATCAAAATTCAGTTCCTTTTAGAATTACTTGAATTCTGAAATCAGCCTTAAAAACCTTTAGAACAAGAACTGCTGTAGAAACACCATAAGTAGAATCAAAAGGCAGCCCAGCAGAAACAAGTACATGTCCTTCAGTGTTAGAGTTGTACTTTACAGCATTTCCATTTCAATTCAGGTGCAAAAAACATTTGCGCACTTAGTAGACACCACAGAATAGGAACTGGAGGAGTGATATTAAGGTAAGCTCAAACTATTCCACAGGTTTCAGCCAATATCTGCTAAATAAAAACATGTTAATTAACAAAAGATGATTGATTTTGCTGGGATTAATCAAGAGAAACTCCCACTTAGTTTAAATGAGAGTTCCGTGTGAATATGGAATTAAAGATTACTACTGGTAAGTCATTATTAAGAGCATTAATTATAAGCTGTATTGTACAGAATAAGTATTTCAAATGCAATGGTCCTAATGTGGAAAGGAATGTACAAGTTAAAAATAAGTTAAGTTAGAATTGCCTAGAAAAATGATTGTCATAGCTATGTATCTGTGTGAAACCTTTCTGCCCCCCAAATTAATATTTTTGGTTGAAAGTAAGAATATTTAATAATGATAACAGTATTTTAAAGAGTCTTCAGTGTGTTGCCACAGAACTTTCAGCAGGAAAACACGTCGCAGTGTTTGTACTGCAACAAAGTGGTGTGTGGTGAATGTTAACGCTAAAATTTAGCAAGTGAGTTTATTAGTATTAACACATTTATTTAATTATCAAATGAGTTAATTAGCATTTAACAGCATCATCAGTAGGCCATGTTATGGAAAGAAGGCAAACACTAGTCTCTCTGGTCTGCCTTTAAGAAGATGGCAGGTAAAACTCTGATTCCGTCACACATGCTATATAAAGCAAGAACCGATTAGCCTGATTTTCATCACACAGTTAAAGTGCAGAAACACTGGTTTGCCAGCATAGTTACCTACCGGCTGTGGCTGGATTTCTATCAGTTTTATCACCTCTACAAAACAGCATCACCCCAGAGCCCAGGTACCCGAACACAGCAGGGCAAACAAGAAAAGACTAGTACAAATCTGGCCATGAATAATGTATGTCGCTGATTATGTGTATCCAGTTGGTTTGAGGGAGAGAAAGAAGAAGTGGTTCATAAGGGTATTTCCTTAACTCTGGCTGGAATTTCAGTTAAAGAAGAAGAAATGATACAGCACTTTTAAGGAAAGAAACTTCCTATTTGTGTCTTAAATGCATCATTAACCGAAGAATTGATGCTGAAAGAAACCAATATCATCATAATGTGGCCATGTTAGCAGTTTCCTTCAATGGTTCTGTCAGTCTGTCATCAGTGTTGCCATTCAAAAGGCCACAAAGCCTAAACACAGAGGCAGAACTCTTCCTATTGCAATCTTTTATTATCATAATCTAGAATGAGCTAATTATCTTTAACATTAAATGCTAGGGTTATTCTCAACCCAGTTTAGAGTCCCAGTTTACTCAGTACTGTTTCAAAGTAGACTAACAACACAGTTCACCGAGATTTAATTGGGCTCATCACCTCTACCTTGGCTGTATGTAGAGCATGTAAGCCAGCTACATTTTGGTAACACCCTTATTTTTCTCAGTCATGTCCAGATTTTATCTTTACATTGGTGAGCCTCAGGACCATTCCACTGAATTAACGGATGCATAAATACTTGCCAGACTGGGGAAGGCTTTCTTACAGAAAACAGACCAAAAGAACAGTATAGGTAACTGTGGCCTCAGAGCCTCAGACTGTAGCCGTGCTGGTCTCTGAGCTGTTTGTTTGCCTTGTCCCTCCTTCTTTGACCACAGCTGCATGAGTGCACAGCTCACTGTTACAGTCAGGATGGTCTCTATAATGGGCAAGAGTATCCTTCCCTAAAGATTATGAAATCCCACTACTTGAAGTGCAGAATTCCTGCTGTCCCTCCCCACAGTTGGATTGCCATCAGAAGAATTTAGCTTGTCACATTAATCCATGAGTTTCCAGCCCAGCTAAATTTAACCCACATTTTCATTTCCTGAAGCAAGATTTTCATGCCAACTATTAAAGTTTCGTTGTCACTTCCAAAGGTACACTTTACATTATTGTAGATTTTCTCTCTTCAAACACATTTATAGTGCAGCTGAGTTGAAATTTACATTTGACAAGGTAAGTGAAAAGGTCCTTTTCAATTATATCACCAACCCCCCTTTTCTCCTGCACGAAGGTCTCCATAAACCTTGAATGAGAAACTAAGCATAGCAGTATCAACGGAGAATACTCAAGTCACTTGAGATTTACAGATGGCATTATCCTCCTATTTGCTGGAAAGCTTTGAGGCAATGTTCAGAGTAGTGGGAAGAGCAGGAAATGCTGACTCAGGATGAATAGGTGCAAAACAAGAACTGGGTTTAATATGATTACAAAAGAGGAAGACACTATGACTAAGAAAAATTACAAAAGTTAGACCAACTGGCTAGATTAGGCTGATAATGCAAGTAGAAAAAATTAGGGCTCAGTAAAAAGCTATCAGAAGACTAAGCAACAGAAAGAACATTAAGTTCAGTTTCTACTTAGAAGGTATTTTGGATGCCCCTCTATTCCTAGCCAGAATACTTGAAAGCAAAAATAAAACCCTTCATCAAGAAAATAGGTAGAATAAAACTGTGAAGGAAAAGAAAGATGAGTCTGTCATCATAATGAAAACTAAACAATCTTAGAAGAAGAAAAGGAAAACCAAGATAAGGCAATTACACAAGCTGGGAAGTAGACAAAACAATAACAACCAGAGAATGCTGGAACATATTAATAAGAAATTTAGATCCTATTCCAGTTTTCTAGTGGATAGTTTACCTAGGTGCCAAGTCTAAAACTGGCCCTGGCAATAAGCAGCACAAAGCAGTGCTGCCATAATAAACATAAAGGTTTGGAGTTCCCAGTTTGGCACAAGAAAATGTCCTGGGTGGTTATGTATGTTTATGGTTATGTATGTTTAACTATTAAACAAAACAAAGAAATAGAACATGTTCAACATAAAAACAAGCTTGGATGCAGAAAATCCTGATTAGCTCACTTGCTGTATTTACACAGAACAAAGGGTCCTGATGTTACTCCTGGAGCTGAAGAGACCACAGGATTACATCAGCCAGAAAGCCCTTTGCCAGCGTGGACTGGGGATCATACAAAAGACTACCAGCAAAACAAGAAACAGGCTTTTGACCATCTTATGGATCCAAAGTAGATCTAGTTGTTTCATTGCTAGGGTTTTCTTCAAGATGGCAAATTTTGGACCACGCAGTGAATAGGCAGGCAAATAATGTAAAGCCTAAACTGCTTCATTAAAGCAAATCCCAGGCTATCCTCCCTCATAGACCAGAAGGCAGTACCAGTAGTAGGTTCACTGTTTGGAGAATGTACACAGAAACTTATTTGAAATAGATTTTATGTCAAAGTGTGCAAGGTGAGTGTCCACTGTACAAAAACTGCCATGGATGGTAGAGGAAAGGTATCTCATGGAAGAGCAGCCCTGGGCAACTGCTAATTCGGTTACTAACCATACTTCAAATACTCAGAAGTGAGTGACCTGGGAATTTTTTGGGCTGAGGATTTGGTAAAAGCCACAGAAAACTCCATGGAAAACAGTTCTCTCAATCCCAGTATATAGAACTCAATTTCAGTGTATGGGGTGTCCAGTAGTCCTAGGATTTAGACTTCAGTAATAAGTCTGTATTTATAAGAGAGACAAACATGGATATTAGTTTCTTAAACCTACCTTTAAAGCCCAGCGTCTGGGAGGTCTGATATAAGACACTGATTTCTTTGGTGTGACCGATATGGAAAAAAGTCTTTGCATAGAAGCAAGACAGGTTAAAATGATTCGTGGTACCAGTGACTGCTCCACAGTAAAATTCTAAGTCCTGTTCCTGTAGGCTTCATGTCTGGACACTGTCTCTGAAGAAAATATGTGGAGGGTAAGCAAAAGAGAAAGGTCGTAAGAAGGTAAAAACAGAGGGTTACAGTAAGAAGTGGCCTGCACAGCAGTAGGAAATAGACGTCTACATAAAAACCACTGTATACAGAGATCTTTCACACTCTGATCATTCCAGAGGTCATTCCAGATTCTGCTTAACAGCTATACAGTAAGATCAACCAGTATTAAAATAGAGTCTATCAAGTATTGCAGATTAGAAGAACAAGTGACTGTCCAGGATTGTGACCTTCTCTACTAGAGATCAATGGGAATTGAAGGTCATGTCTCCATCCTCCTGAGTTTGAACTTTGTAGCTTTAACAACACATTGAAGAGAGAAGGTGGACACAAAAGCTGTAGTTGATTTGAGGTAGGGTGAAGAAATAAATAAATATTAAATATTAATTCTCAAGAATCATTTGGTTCCTTCCATTTTTCTGTTCCTCTAGAAATTTTTGTGGTTGCATAGTTTTTGATTCCATGGTTAAATAGTTTTTATTTAACCTACTTATTTCCAATTCCCAAATTTCCCCTTAGCTAAGTAGGAGCTTACTTTGTCTCCACTTACTTCCATCTCACTGGGGGTGGGGGTGAAAGTGGGGGGATCGTTTGGTTTTGTTTAATCACCGCTTATTGGTACAAGAATGTCTTTATCCTTGCTAATACCTTTCTAGACCCTGATCCTGCAACTACCTACACTTTTCCTATTTTATCCTACAAAGGGCTTTCACTGATTTCAGGGAAATACTCACGTGGACGATTCCTTGTAGGACTGAAGTTTTAAGCAGTAATTGTCAAGGGCATCCTGCATTAGTGAGCTATGAAAAAAGTCCTTAAGGAGTATACCACACTTTGGTTGTGCAACAAAGAAGTCATATTTTATATCTATTTACGTTACTGAGAATTGATCATAAAATTTTGACTAGCCAAAGGACATGTATATCTTGGAAGAAGCAAGATGACAAGCTGGCATTTCTTGGCTTAAATTAACATTCTTTAACCACCAGACCGTGTTGTGGCTCCACTACACTGGGTTTTCCTGAATACAGCAAAACAGTCATGCCATTCATAGGAAAATCACTCTTTCCACAACACTTGCCAGTAATTTAAATTACAGTGGATTGGCACTTAGGAGTTCTGTGAATTCAGTCCTTGACCTTGCTACTTTTTCCCTATGTGGTCTTGAGCAAAATATTTAATCTATGTTCCTTGATAAATGTGAATAATAGTAGGTTTTTATCACTACTACTATATATTTTTCATTTTGAAAAAAATTTTGGGGCAAGAATTATTTTGGTCCTATTGGGACAATGGCACCACCTCTTCACTGGGACCTTTAGTTGAAACATTTCTACTACTACTAATAATAATCATCATCATCATCATCATCATCATCTCTTACTTATCCCAGTTAAAAAAACAGACTATGCAATTTCATTTTTCAAGGTAAGACATATGGTTTGAACCTAAATATAAAAACTCAGTCTTTTCTCTTGTATGATAACCAGTTAATCTCTGTTAGTAGACTAGTAGTTTATGGACAAAACTAGATATGCAAGTATTTTCTTACCAATATAAGATCTCTTCTCCCAGAGTTCCTGTAACAGCTCATTAGAAACTGAATTTTTGCATCACAAGAAAATTGTTTGCAGCCTACGTTTTTGGGTTTTTTTTAAGTAGTGAAAAATGTTTGCTCTAATGTGTTTACAGTGTAAACACCCATGCAGGGTATTTTGTTCATCTATAAGGGCTTGACAAGAGTATATAGAAGTCTGGATATACTTTCTTGGTTTGTTCTTTTATTGATAGACTTGATGTTTCTATCCTTAACCAGAAATGTCTTGCCTGCTCATGTTTATGCAAAAGAGATTTTTTTGGAAAAGAAAAAAAAAAGAGGTACTGTAACATCAGAAGGAAACATCAAAGGACTAGTGGCAACATCTTAAGGCTTTTATCAAAGTAGTGAGGGAATGCATTAAAGTAACAATATAGGTAGCTTACAAATGATAGGGCTATCAAATTCAACAGTATGTCTGATGAACCTACAGGACACATTTTTACATGCATTCTTTGTTTTAAAAGAAAGAGTGGAACAGTGGTTTTGCTTTTAAAACTGAGAGAAATATTAAAAAAATTTTTAGACCCAGGGCTTCAGGTTGTGTCAATTAATGCAGCTGCAGTGGAGTCTAAGGCAGCCAAGCCCACTTACACTTGGTGACAAGTTACACTTTTATATTTTTTTAAAGTCAGTGTCTTCAACACAAAAGAAAATTATTTGTTTTGGGCTTTTTATTCCTCTCCACTTTTGTACCTATATGAGAGTTGAGTAACAGAATACTGGGATCTGGCCTGATGAAGAAGTGGTGTAGATAGTTCTAGTAGCTCAGAACAAGTCTGCTCTGAAATGGTGGAGCATGTACACAAAATTTCTTTCTGTCAACCCTGCTTCCCAAAAGTATTTCAAGAATCTCTAAGTTGGCTTCACTTATTAGGAAAATGCAATTCGCTGTTTCTTATTTAACCCTAAAACTTGCATTTAAAAAGCTTTGTTCATACAAGTAGCAGAACGATCACCATGTGAAAAACTCCAGAACTGAGTGAATTATACACAGTCTCACCTCGACCCCAAGCCCTGTGTGGAGCACAGCTGCCTGTTCTGTTCAGATTTATGGCTTTTGCAGCCTGCTGTAGGAAAAAATATGGATCATGAATCTAACCTAGGAAGACAGGGATCCTATCCCAGTCCCTGGAGTAGTAGCCAGCTACGAGTCCCAGCTAACCCCAGACCCAGACACCACAACTTGTGGTCCCAGCAAGTCCACTGACTGGTCCTAATATTTCACTAATGCTCACTGCCATTGAGAGGCAAAAAGGCTTCATACTTTGGGGGATAATAACCACTCACCAGTTTTACAGCTAAAATAACTGGGAGTTCATATGTAGCTGGGATTAGAACCTAGTTCTGGCCTACGTGTGTGTGTGTGTGTGTATATAATATATACACTTTTTTTTTTTTAAAGCCCAGTCTCTGCCAGTGTCATACCAAGAGTTTAGAAGTAAACATCAAGACAACATACAGGCAGACATGGAAACAATTAATTTCCGTAAGAAGAGATCTGGCCATTTACTTCATGAGAAGAGTACACGTAAAATAATGTTCTGGGTTTTGTTCTTGCAAGTTATTCCTGCTGGATCTTTATTACAGCAGTTATGTTTTTTGGAACCATTGAACCCTGGTCAAGAAGGACAAGGAAGAGACAACAAAAGTTCAGCATCACTATACTTCCTCTGCATGTTTGCTTCACCCCCCAGTGATGTACCGTGAGTGTGTTACTCTGTGTTAGGTGATGTAGAGATGCTAAGCAGCTGCTTTCTATCGATTTGCAGCTCTTACATGTTCTGTGGATCTGCAGGCTGTAAATTCACAAGCAGCTGCATGTGGAGGTAAAAAGCAATAGATAAGAATTAGCATAGGGACTTGGAAATAATGGACAGAATCATAAACTTCAGCTGCTGGAGTTTTACTGCAAAGCACAGAATTTAGAAAAAATCTGATTATTTGTATTTACAGTGTCATTTTTATTTCCTTTTTAATACGGGCACTGTCTTTTTCAGTATAGTGTGTGACAGAGTGAGAGTGTATCTGAGGCTGGTAGCAATGCCTATATAGCCAGAAAGCAGAAGACTTTCCTGGGTCAGGAGGCCAAAATTCAGAAGGTAGTTATCATTCCTGAAAGCATAACACTGAAGCTCCTGGGAAAATCAGGACATTTGCTTATATGCATCAGGTCTTCAGACTGATTAATGCTAACTACAGCAGAGATTTATGGACGTTTCTTTCTAATAGCTCTTCCGTGATCCCAATACAAGATGATTTTCATACATCCCAACTCTCTCTTCACAAGCTCTCCACCCATTTATACTACAAAATGTCAGCAGGCCAAAGTTGACCATTAAACCTTATTATTATTTATTTATTGCAATACAGCAGCAGAGAGGAGCCATGGTAGAGCACAAGCAAGGAATGAAAAGGGGTTCCAGGCCATCATCGCCACTTATACCTACCTCCTACCATCTCGGCAGCCCAGCACCTACAATCCACTTGATCCCTGCAGCTGCACTGCATGGACACTCAGTAGCCATGTTGTTCCTAAAAGCCTGTGATATATCAGATACCCCTCATGCTATACAATTCTCAAACTCAGAACAAAAGTTCAGGCGAGTTACGGGTTGCTCAGGAGGCACAATCAGCCAATAGTTGTAACCACCAGCTTTACAACGTGGCAGATTTTCTGCTTTTTGAACATGACTAGATATTTTTGAGCTCCCAGAGTACGACTCTGATTTTGAAATAAACTCTGAAAGTCTTGTTTCTGTAATACTGGTAAAGAATCCAATATATAAAAACCTCTTTGTTAAAACTAAGGAAGTCAAAAGGGCTGAGAAATTTGAAAAATACCCATTTATGTCTATTGGAGCACTTTATTAGGATCTCACAGATTTATGAAAGAAGTAATAATAAATAGAGCTCTGAAATAACAAGAAAGAGAGCAGGACTGAGAGACTGGGAATACACATTCAGGGCCTATTAATTGCCTTGCTATATGGTCTTCCGTGCTTGTAGGAAACCATGTTTTAGACACATTCATGGAGATATCCAGCAAAGATCATGATACTCTTTCCAGTAGGATTACTCATACACCTGCAACAGCTAATGAAATAATGTCAACTTTTTATGAATATTCAGAGTGCTTTTGTTAATAAAAAAAAGAAGGCATTATAATAGCCAGCCATTATGTAGGCTGGCACCAACAGTTCAACTTTTCTAACAGAAAAAAAAAATTGTGTGTGAATTGTATTGCTCATGAAAGTGAGACAGAAGTAGGCAGAAGGCAAGCAGACACCGCAAACACTTGCATCCCACCTGAGGCTCCACCTGGAACACCAGTTATTCAATTACCAGGGCTTACCTCTACAGTCCACACAATCTTATGCAGCATTTGCACAATAGGACTATGTGGCTAAGGACTAGTTAATATATGTAGCCAGTTTTTCAAAACTACAGCACATTTGTGGACCTACATCTTTCAGCATAGGAATTCTGAAAAAATAACACTCAATAAGATCAAGACCAACAAAAAATATTGTCCACTAATAGGCTTAGATCCAAAATGTTATGCAAAGTCTTACATTCCCACCACAAGTATATCAACAGGGATTCAGTTTCTAAATGTATCTAAGAGGCATGGTAAACATACAAAGGCACAGTGACTCCTGCTTAAGGAGTCACGCTGAACTCTAGAAGAACAGCTCCTGTCATTCTAGAGAAAGCAGTGTGGATAAGCTGCTATTTATGAAAAAGGCTGTCTCTGGCAGTCTCACTTGCCCTGCAAAAGGTGGTTTTCATTTCTAGATGAGGGAATTCTGAATTCAGATACCTAAAGAGGTGTAGATACCATACAGCTGAGCAGGCAGTGCCTAACTTGAAGATACCTGCCACTCCCTTCCCCCTCCACCCTCCCTTCCAAATGAGAGCTTTGTCCCTGAGCATAGAGAAAAGGCAGACAGACAGACATTTAGAGCATTGAGAAGATTAATTTATATTTTTTTTCTAATTGGAGATTACGCACTTATCAGAATTCCTCCTCATGACTGAATGAACTGAATTAAATTGCAATGACATAATTATGTAATATTCTATTTCACAAAAAAGAAGTCTACTAAACAGTTCTCTATAAATCAAAGTGCCTATTATTATTGGTGGGTTTGTCTCTTATTCTGACCTTTTCCATAAATATTCTTCCTGTACAGGCTATCTTTTCAGATCCAGCCCTACCATGGTGCTGATAACAGATCCCACAGCGGGAGATGACCAAGCTTTAGGGCAGGTCAACACAGCTGACCTTTACTCAACTGTAAAAGAAAATCTCCTTCCCATCTTTCTGTTCAGTAAAGAATGAGTAACTGAAATAATCTTAAATGGCAATTTATAGAAAGAATATATAAAATATACAAATACATATGTATATATTTCTCTCTGTTTCTCATACATGCCTTCCTATAGATGGGCAAACACACAGAGTGCTTTTAAAGCAGAGAAAAAGACTTGTGGTTTATCTCAAATCTCTCCATGCACTTGAGTTTCTCATCTTATTACATTAATTAATCTTATTGGCTTCAACATGTATTTTTAATATCCTGAAATGAAAAAGTGAGGTCTATTAAGATTACTGATACTTCTAAATTAGCCTTCCCCTCAAACTGAGACAAAAGTCTGCCTTCTTTGTGTGCTTCAAACTATGAGCTCAGTTCCCTGCTCACTCTCACCACTCTTCCACCAGTTAGACTCTGTAGACAACAAAAGCTTTCTTAGAACAGGGCAAGAGGAGTCAGCCCTACTAATCAGTCAATAATCAGCAAATACAAAAGCTGAGAAACACAGCTTTAATGAGCATAAGACATATCTAAATAAACCATACCCAAGCACCTGAAGTAAGTACATACAGCCACTAACTACTCATGCAGTCAAAACTCTGAGGTGGGTCAAGCACTATTTAAATTCCTACCAAGTGAAAATAAGATGCAAAAACTTCAAGGGCGACTTTGACAACCCTAATGAACGCTGACTGACACATGGAAATAACAATCCTGACATCACTTCACAGAATCATAGAACCATAGAATCAGAGAATGGTTTGGGTTGGAAGGGACCTTTAGAGGTCATCTAGTCCAACCCCCCTGCAGTGAGCAGGGACATCTTCAACTAGATCTGGTTGCTCAGAGCCCCGTCTAACCTCACCTTGAATGTCTGTAGGGATGGGGACTCCACAACCTCTCTGGGCAACCTGTGCCAGTGCTTCACCACCCTCATTGTAAAAAAATTCTTCCTTAAACATAATCTGAATCTACCCTCCTTTAGTTTAAAACCATTACCCCTTGTCCTATCACCACAGGCCCTACTAAAAAGTCTGTCCCCATCTTTCTTATAAGCCCCCTTTAAATATCGAAAGGCCCCAGGAAGGTCTCCCCAGAGCCTTCTTTTTTTTCTAAGCTAAAAAAACCCAACTCTCACAGCTTTTCTTCACAGGAGAGGTGTTCCATCCCTCAGATCATTTTTGTGGGCCTCCTCTGGACCCGCTCCAACAGGTCCATGTCCTTCCTGTGCTGAGGGCTCCAGAGCTGGACACAGCGCTGCAGGTGCGGTCTCACCAGAGCAGAGCAGAGGGGCAGAATCACCTCCCTCAACCTGCTGGTCACGCTTCTTTTGATGCAGCCCAGGATACAGTTGGTCTTCTGGGCTGCAAGTGCACATTGTTGGCTCATGTCCAGCTTTTCATCCACTTCCGAGCTTGTGGATGGAGCAAAATATTCAGACACATGACCTTTGAGAGTTGTGTTTCACTTTTTCTTTAGAACACTCAGTGCAAATGAACTACTTACAAGTACAGAAATTCACCACCTTGGAAAGCTATATTGGGTAAAAAATACCATAGACAGTGGCCACACTCAGGAACACTTCTAGCTAGGTTTCCAAATGTCAACTTAGAGGGGGAAGTCTGGACATAAGACAATCTTAACTCAGGCATTAAAGACCATGTGCAGACATGACACACGAAGCTAGCATTAAATACATGTTTATGCTATCCTAGACATCTGTTCAGGCACCTGGGGAGTAAGGAGCTTTGAATTTCTTTGTCAAAATTAAATTAATTAGCATGCTAACTCTCATAGATGCAAGTGACCTGTAACATGAATTGCATGATAGTATTCATTAGATTTTTTTTTATCCTGCTAAACCTGAAAATATGCACACTTTAAAAAACCCAGCAAAATGTAACACTGACATTTAAGTCAGAGAACAAAGGCCACTATAGCAGAAGAAAGTTAGGATCACTCTCTGAATCTCCTTTGTCCTGGACACAGGGAGCAGCTTCATGTTCTGTACAGACACAAGTACTTTAAGGAAATGTGAGAGTCAGCAGAAAGAGGAGTCAGTGTGGATCTTTATCATGCAAAGAGAAACATGACTGTTCGATGCAAACTGATGAGAATTACCCTGCTTTGTGAGCTTTTGTGCATACTCTCAATCCCACTGTTAGTTTTTATGAGGATTACAAGAGTTTGGCAATTTATTAGTTCTTATCATGTTACATTATTCTGGTCTTTCTAGAAGTAGTTGAACTATCACTTCCACCAACTCTAATTATATATTCTAGAAGCATTAGTGTAATTTGAAAAGCAATGTGTTTGTCACGTCCCATCATCTGAACAAGAAAGCTCTATTCCATGCTCCAGTTTGATCACTCTTTAAATAATTTTTGTGGTAGCCAGTAAAACCCAATTCCTAAACATACCCTAAACACCGCTGTGGACCTGTGTTTTAATCCTGTCTCATGAATTAAATGTATATATACATCTCTAGTCAGAGTTTGTTTTGGTCACTTAACCTTGAGTTCCCATGGGTTTTGGATGAATCAGGCTCAGCTTAGGCAGCTCAAGATAACATAATAATGGAAAAATAGTCCAATTTATCTACTTGTCTCAAGTAGTGTCCATTTTCAGGTATTCAGGAAAAGGAAAGGAAAATATATGATCATGAGGGCAGCCATACAGACAATCCAAATAACAATGGGATTCACTGAGCTGAAAGTTAGTGACTGGCAACTTCCAGCTGAAAGTTAGTGATTGTGAAGTAGGAACTTCTGAACAGGAGCTCTCTGAAGATGTTTTACTTTAATGTTCCATAACATTCATTTATGAATATTCCTCACTTGCACAAAGTCTGCATATCTGTAGTGATAAATTCCACAGGCATATAAAGTTATGTTCAAAAACCTTAAATAACAACAACGTTCCTATGACATTTTTTATTTCATTGACACTTTTCCTTGCACCTGTTTGACGAAAAGGAGCAAAAAAGCAAGGGTACTCCCAGACTTTCAATAGCTGATGAATATGTATGCCTTTAAAGCTATCTTATTTAATATAATTTCATAAAGTTGTTTAAATTTTCCAAGTATGAAACTATGATTGTCCTCATTGTCACGCACTCTTGGCAGAGCTCCCTAACATAAAACTGTAACATAATTTCTCCTCAGCTAAAATTTAAAATAAAATGGTAGTGGTATGAATTCAGAAATAGGAAAGTGGAGAAAAACAAAGAAGTCAATAGAATTAACATGAAAGAAAATCTTTAAAATTAAAGTCCTGGGAAAAAATTGATAGAAAAATGTTTGTGCATAAAAATAGTCAATTTTAAACAATATTCAAACAAAGAGAAAAAAATTGTTTCAATTATTTTCTGACATAAATAACTGTGGTAATTCCAAAAACTGAATTTACAAGAATTAAATGTTGTCATTATGTATGAGGTTACATTATTAAATGTAACAGGAAATCTACAGTTTGGATCTAACCCTGTAGAAAGGCTTTTTATCATTTAAACATGATTTGAAGGAGAGGGAGGCTCTCCTGCATGTTTCTGTGTTCTATTTCATCTTTAATTTAACCCTTTGAGCATCTTGCAGAATGAACGGGAGTCATGTGCATCAAAGAAAAATATAAATTTTATTAATTCAGTTTGGGTAAAAAGTCGGAGTATTTCAACTTGCTATCATGTTAGTAACTATAAAGATAAACTAAAATTTCTGTTGGTATTTATAATTGGTTGGACATCTTTTTCAAGGACTTCACTATAAAGCATGAGAAGCTACAAACCTGATCAAACAGCTGTAGGCGCTAAGGTAATATATACACTCCCTTTACCTGCGAGAGCCACAGGTAATTCCAGAATTATTTACTTTTCAGTGGAGACAGACAGTATTTAGGTTCTCCTTTGCTCAAGGATTCTTTTAAGAAAGAGTAACTTTCCCTCCAGCCACTGAACAGCTCATGGGTGCTCTGAGCAGCAACCCCAACATCATCCACTCCAAGAGGGAGCAGAAAACACCCCAGAGGAATTTGGCACACATGTGGCAGAGTCAATCCCAGTTGCCTGTGGTTCCCTAAATAAACTGGGAAACAGCTAAATACTGAGATATGAGCCTCACACCTATCACCACCCACCTCAAGATATCCCTCCTTGAGTGGGGTCTCAAGCACTCAGATACCAGCAGCAGGAATTATTTTACCCCTACAATATTTATGGAAACAGAACTTGAAATTTTCCCATGCTGCAGTAGAAAGGCTTTGTTTTATCATCATTAAATATATTAATGCCAATGAGCTACAGATGTTGTCAATTATAGGGCTTTGGAGTTATCCCACATGAATAAGGTAAATGACCATCCTTATCTTTGTATGCTGGTCACACTGACTGAGATCATGACTTGCTATAACTCATTTCATTAAATCCTGAGATATAGTAGTTGAGTATCTAGATCCCTTTAATTAAAGTTTATATGGCATCATAATTTATACAACAAAAAATTGAGCTGTCTTTACCAAAGTTCTGCAAGAAAGATAGCCTAACATCAGCAATTAAAACTGAACAGAGGCCACCCTTACATTGAGTTGACAGTGGACTCTAAGAAAAAGTAGTCTGAGTCATGCCATTATTGCTCAAAGTCATTACATTTCACTGCCCTATTTTTAGACTTTTTTTTTTTTAAATAGATGTCAAGCCCAGAGACTGAAGATTGAGGAAAGATAAGATGAAAAAGAACATTGAAGTTTTTAATTAGAAGACTCATTTTAGAACAGGAAGGCAAAATTTACTTGGTTCACAGGTTTAAGTAAACATCTGGAATCCTGGTGTTTTTAAATGTTATTGACATCCTTCTTTTAATTTTGTCCTACAAATCATCCCTAATTCTCATCTTTTGAGTCTTCCGTCTCATCCATGTTTCTGTTGGGTGGTGAATTGCCTGGTTTTGAAACTATTTTCACTTTGTTTCTGCTTTCCCTGCTTTTTTTCCCAGTGTGGGACGCATCTAATGTTGAGGACTGTCAATATAGTCCACTGACCCCTTGTATTTACATTCACATACCACCTATGATGCAGCTAAAGCAACTGCATTTCTGCAAAAAGCAAAATTAGAAGAATATTTCATGCTTATCAGGCATACTGATTACATTTAGCCAATGGAAATTGATAAAAAGTGCAAAGTGATCTGAAAGGTATTTACACATTTCTAACCCATAACCTGTGTGTAATAAATTATGAATTTCCTCTTATAGCACTTTCATTGTCAGTTATTCATTATCATTAATATGTAATAATCAGAAAAAAATCCCCTTGTTTATTTGGCCATTTTCAGATCAGTACAAGTGAGAAAAACTGCAGTAGAGTCCGTTGCTGAACTGGTTTGCAGTGGAACTGCATTTGGGTCACTGTATCCATTAAACTGGTTCTGAAACTGGCTGCAAAACAGGCTGAACATTTTCTGAGGGCCTGTTTATCTTGCAAAACTTTCAGCACTTCCTTTTTCGGATTAGGCTGTGAAGCGTGAGAAGTCTCCTCTCATCCTTCCTTCTCCCCTTCCCCACCCTCAGGCTTTTAGTTATTGCTTAAGACTCTGGCTTAACAAGGAAGTTCGGAGGAGCATGGCAAAACTAGTAACAGACTAGATTAAAATGGATCCAAGGTACATGGTGAAATACTTTGTCTCAGGACAGCAAGGGTATATTCCCATGCAGTGACGGGGTCACTTTGGCCAATTCCTGCACTTCTCTGTGCAGTCCTTCTGCTGCACTTTTGCCTGCCTTCCCTAGATAAACGATAAATTCTTCAAGGCAAGCCCTATATCTTGCCATGTATTTTTACCTGATGGGATTCATCTTGCCCAAGTTTAGACACTTCAAAGTTAGACATTGCTACCTGAGATGATCCTCTCACTGGAGAGAAATCTCCAGGAGATGATTTGTTTGACCAGCTGTAGACAGCTAACTGAGGTCTGAACAGAGGTTTCCTGAGTTCTCTCCCCTACCCCGTTTGTTATGAAGGCAACCTGGCATCAGTAACTCAGGCTAAGACATCCAACTTCTGGACACAGACATGAGAGCACATAAAGTCTCTCTAATACAGCCTGTGTGACCATTTAGACATTTAATACAACCCTAAGTAAAGTTTTGTCTGAATTTGGTCGGATTTGCTTTAGTTGAGCAGATTTACTCTTCATTTCAAAGTCACAACTCTTTAAACACCCAAAAAAGGGGAAAATTATTTTCTGCTGCAATATCTCACTTCATCTCCTAAAGCCTTTGCAGCACATCCAGCCATGCCGGGAGGTGAAGAGTGGGATTCCACTCATGCAAAGGTGGGCAGTTGGATTGAACACCCTCTGAAGAAAGGAGGCTTTGAAACATCCTGTGAAACTGAGGAAAACAACAAGTATTTCCTACGACGTGTAGCCTGAGATTTGAGAAGCAGCTTCCCCTTAAACTACACTTAATTTTTTCCTGAAAGAAACATCAAACCAACAGGTTTTGAACACACCTATATAGTCTCTGCCAAAATGAAAAGTTGATCCCAATAGGTATGGCTGGTTGACCAGTGAGGTCATTTTGCACTTCTCTGTGCCTGGTTTTGCAAGCACTCCTTTACTGAACCACGTATAATTATCACTTGCAGGAAAGAGTTTGTCCGGTTCCCAGTCTTGTGCTGACAACAGCCTGCAGCCTTCTGCTGCTTCCTCTGCTTTCACGACTCAGCAGAATTTGTCCCATTGGAACAAGGCTAGTTACAGGCAGATGTGACCACGACATTGCTCAGACCAGATTACCTATTGTCTAGAAGGGCAACATATTGGTGCAGTCCCAAGAAGCCTCCAAATGTAACAGAATGACTGTGAAAAAAATCCTGGGCCTCTTCCCACTTGCTCACCACTTACTGCTTCAAGGTGGCTTTGCAGCACTCTGGTGACAAAACCTTCCTATGCCTTTGTGCAAAAGGATGTGCAAAAGAGATGCTCTCTTTCTCTTCTGGTGCAGGGAAGACAACTGCTAGGGAAAATTTACAGTCTTGTGCACTGGCAGTACAACTCCATAAAGGTGAAGCAACTTAGACTGTTGGAAAAAACACGGCACACCAGGGCAAGGCACAGCTCAAGGGAAAACTTGCCTTTCACTGACCTGGTTTAGAAACTTCTAATTTGCACCTTGATTTTCCTAAATGCATTTGCATTTAAAACTGTGTACACCCTCACACCTGCATTCATCCAACACGACCAGCTATCCGGGAGCAGAGCACTTAAGTGCACGTCTAGTAAGCAAGTGTTATTCCCCAAGGCTGGTGGTCACATTTGTCTTCTCCCACTCAGCAAAGGTGTTGGGCATTCTTGAGGTTGAGGGGCATGCAGGATGTCAATATCAAGAGAAAAGAATGTCTTCAAATCTAATGTTGTTACCATTAGTTTTTGCTATGTTTCTTCCATATAAATGCATGTCGGTTCCAGAATAGTTGTTTTGGATTAAATTAGGGAGTTGTGTCCTCACTATGTCTAAAACAGGCTCTGTGTTAGATCTTGCTTCTCCACAAAAGACAACTGGCTTAGCCCAGATGCCAAACTTCTAGAACAACGCAGATAAGAGGAGCTAATAGGAGCAGCTTTATAATATGACTTGGGATATATAAGTATGGATTTTTAAAATTTACCTTGATTTAAAATTAGCTATCTAAATTAGTACTCAGTCCTATCAGTTGCCACAGTAGTACCAGAATACATTTGTGTATAGCTCTCTAAAAGTCAATTGCTCCCCTCAGCACTGCAGGGAGCATATTGACTTCGATGTGAAATTATAAATTCAGGATATTCTTGAGAGAACCACAAAAGTGACTCAACAATGCCAGTCCCCACTGATCTTATTGTAGACCATGCTCTTAAATCACTTTCAGGCTTTGAAAATTCATCTATATTTTGGACATCTAAATTTGAAAGATTCGTCCATGACCGTGGAGGAAAAAAACCAAGTACGATTAAATTCTTTAGATACCAAATAGTAATTATAGGTTTGAGAGACAGAGAGGCGTTATTGTTTTTTCCCTTAGATCAGTGGTTTTTATTTTCCTTTCCCTTGAGGACAAATCATCTATATTTAGAATCAAGTTTTTATGGTAGAGAGTTTAATCGTGAATAAATATAGCTGCCTATATATCCATATACATGGACTTAACATCTGTACATACATGATTGTTAAAGTCCCCATAGTTCTAAACATTATTTCATAATTAAAAATAAAATGGAAGAGGGGAAGGGGTAAACTACATAATGGAAAAAGATGATGTGATGTAAATATTTTTTGAATACAGTCATGCTCTGCGTTTGTCAGAAAAACTTCCACTGAACTACAGAAGCTTTGTGTAAATAAGCAGTAAAGAGCATGTACCATTTTATATAGTACAAAAAATTTAATTTTATACAACTGGGAAATTAAATCTTCTTGTCTCCTCAGAAAGCAGTTTATTAAGTCAATGGTCTAACTTAAACCCGGTTAGCTATGGTGCAATGCTATGGCTATAGAAGTACAATAGTCTAATTGTAATGCAGTCCAAATCCAGATGGCATTGAAAATATCTTTTTAACCAACCAGTTCCTGCCACAAAAATACACTGCAAGTTCAATGGCAGTTAAAATAGCAGTTAAAATACAAGCATTAAAATCGATTATTAATGACTACACAGTTAAGCCCTGTTGTGCAGTTGCTGCTCTCACACGCTCCCACCGGGAAGCAGGGTGCAGGCTGCCAGGCTGGGATGGGCGCTCAGGCTCTTCCCAGGGCTGCACCACTGCTGCGAGGCCATGCACCCTCTTCTGCAGTCCCTGAACACAGGTTAGACCCTGCCAGTTGTTGTCCCCACTACCAAGAAGCAGAATGATCCCTGGAGGCAGGTACTTGCCTGTCCCCGTACTCACCCTAGTTCTTTACCCATTCTGCGGGTGTCAGATGTGACCAGCCTGCTGGAGGTCAGTAACGCCGAGGGAAGCAAGCACCCAGGGGTTTCACAGATCCTGCTTCCCTTCCCATGAAGGGTGGGGGCAAGGTTCGCCTCTTAAGGAACTACTAGAAATTTGGTTCTATATTTGACTTTCGATGGCTGTTAAAGACAATTGCTCAGGGCAAAGTTTGCATAAGACCACGTTCTCCTCACAAACAAAACATGTTTTTTGGAACTGGGGTGGAAAGTTTAGCTATTACATTAACAGCTTTAAAATTCTCAGTAATATACAAGAAAACTTGCCCCAAAAGCTATAGCATAGTAATATTCCATGTACCAAGACAAAATTAATACGAGATGAGATGACTCTTTCATCACAGCAGGGAGACTCGAGAGAAAAAGCCCTGAATATGGATCAAGGTTCTGGGTATTTAAAAGGGCAACTCAGGTTTATGTGGTGTTGAAGACATGTTTATCTTGGATTGAGATTAAAAAGTTCTGTAATCAGGATAGGCTCTTGTAATGCAATGATTTCCTCCAAATTGTGAATAACTTGAAATTATGCTAAGTCCCCTAAGGCTTTTTTTTTTTCTCCTTAAAGTAGGGCCTATATGCTAAACCCTTGAGGGAGGTAATTTTGTCTCTTTTAAGCCCAGTTTTTATAGCTGTTGTGAATGCTATGGGCATATTTGAATCTTCACATTCAAATACTTTCAAAGGTGGGAGTTACATCCCTGAGCCCTCTTCAGGAAACACCCATTTTCTCTCATGCTGTATTATTCTCTGTGTAACAGTAGATTAAAGGATTCATCTAACCCTCCATGAGAAGCAAGAACTGGGATACATGAGCAAAGACAGATAACCTACAAATAGCACAATGTTTGCCTTTTCTAATTATTCTTTATTTGAAAGACACTAAAATCCTTTGAAGGGTCTCACACTCACAATTAAGTTTTTGGTGCATTGCACAAAACCAAAAGCAAGGGGGCTGAAGTTCAAACAGCAGCTCACAATTTTTAGTAACAATACTGAAAAACGTTAATAGTGCCTCTGATCTCACCAAGCAAGAAAGACATCCAATATGGCAAAAAGTTATACAGGAGCAAAACCAGCAGAGATAAACCACTTGGTCACTGTCCACCTCAGACACTGAAACAGAGCTGCTTTCTCTTAAAGCTGCTGAAGATGCCATTGCTATTCTCACAGCATTGCAAAGCTTAAAAAAAAATTGTGGGACCTGCACTTCCCTTCACCTGAGCTCTGCTCTAGACAGGGACAGCCTAGGGCACTTGAAAAGCTGAGATGGATTCAAAGCTCCACAAACAAGAACATGTTCACAAAAGGGTTTGTTTTTTCATGAGAAAACCTGCTTGGACCTCCAGCCAGAGAAAATTCTGGCAAGTGATATAAAGAGCATCATGGAGGAGATCAGGGTGGCGAAGGGGAAAGAAATGGAAACCCTAGTCTTAGGGGAGAAAGGAGAGATGGTCTAGTCATTCCCTTCTTGGCTGGCCGATGACACGGTAGCAGATACAATATCTAATGCATTCTCCTCGCATGTTTCTTGTTGTGACTCCCACCTTACTGATTTTCATGAGAAATGGCTGATCAGGATGCTTTGTTCAGCATCCTTGTGCTCTCCAGCATCCTGCCACCCTTTTCCCTGAGAACCAGAAATGATTCCTTATAATTTGTTTAAGGAATACCCTTTGCGAGAAAGTACAAACATTATTGATAACAGAGGTCAGCTCCCTCCCTGCCCAAGCTATGAACATTTCCTTTTTTCACTGTTAAAGAAATAAGTTAAAATGTCATTACTTTAATATTCCCCTGCTACATAAACCTTTCACCTAAGAATATCAAAGGGCTTTGTCCTGGTAAATATTGTCATCTTTGAAAGACTTAGTAATAAAGTTGGTATATGACAGTTTAGGAATAAAACTCAGAAACACAGATTGTGATCCCTGAATCTATTACTGCCATCCTATACTTTTCCCTTTCTGGTACCTAAAAATTTGAAACAAAAAAAATAATTTCTCTCCCAGACCCATTTAGCCCATATTTTACTAATAGTACCGGTAAGGCACTGTGCAGTGGATAACAGACCAAAAGAAACCCCACCAAATGAAGATTACAAAATCATGTCTAAGAAGAGCCTGGATTTTGCTAAGTTTACAGCCTTTGAGATATTCAGGCATGTCATGTCAGCCAAATGAAGACCCTACTTTAGAAAGCATCTGATTTTTAGTCAAAGACACCTAAGGCTATGCTGAAATGCCTTTTTTTCAGGGAACAGTGACTTGAATGGAAGCTCAGCACTTCCCTGACGGCAGGCCAGTATGGATCCAGCACTGGGTCCCTTCCTATGGGAACACCAGGCAGAGAGACCTCTTTTCAAAGTCACAGTTGAAAGTTGAAACAGCATCTGACCCTCCGCAACCAAGACTCCCCTCTTCTTTGCAGCCTTCGTGTGCTTTCTATTAGAAACAATCACAATCAGGGGTATTCAAATTCTCATCTGCTAAACGTCCTTAAAAGCCTGCAGTTGTTCCTGTTCTCACTAAAAAGACAGGAACTGAGCATGTTTGAGACAGGACTGTCCCTCGGCTCCTCTTCCTCTGCCTTTCCCATATATGGTTAGTTCTGCTATCAAACCTAAGCCATTTTCAGTGTATAAGAGTAAGTGTGATCATCAGGGGTAGAAAGTATTAACTCCCCGTGCGTTTCTGGGAAACTTTCTGTGGGATAACAAGTGTCCAGGCAACTGTCCAGGCACTTTCAGCTTGCTGCCTTTTATCTGAAGAGGAAGAGAAGATGTCAGGGCCAGGGGTGCAGCTGCTTGCAGGAGAACGAGAGCAGAGAATAGCCTTCTACGATTGTTACTTCCAGGACAGAGGAGAAAAGCAGGGGTTTCCTGCTGGAAAGGATGCCCCCAAGGGGTCCAGATCCCACATCCCAGCCTGGGATCCTGACTTGTATCCAGCTGCTACGGTCAGAACTCCTACCCTATATAAGGATAAACTTTCTTTCGTAGTCACGTAAAGGGGAGCTATTTAGATAAGCCCCACATCATAAATGTATTGTGATACCCAAAGTGAGAGCAGTGCTTTTCCCTGCAAGAGCAGCTGCTCTTTTATGGAGGTTGATAGGTGAGAAAATGGAAAAGTTTTACATTTCATTTAAAATTGAGCCACAGAGCTTTCTAAATCAATATCAGTGCCCTCAAATCTCAGACCAAAAAATACCTGTCAAAGGAAAAGAATGACTGTTCTCATCATTCTAGCCATCAAAGTTATTTTGATCAAGTCTGTGTGTATTTTTAATAATGATTTTCCTTCTCCCCTAAAGTCTTGTTATTCACTTGAAGGTAAAATTATACAAAAAGAGGAGCAACTTTCTGAGAAAGTGTGAGAACCTCTGGGACAAGATCAACCAGTATTTTGTCAGCTCAGGATCTTGAAATATACATGTGGGAGAAGGCACTGTGAGTATAGCTCTTCACAATACAAATAATTTTTAAATATTTATTTTAACAATATATAACGGTGGCAAGACTAAAATAAATTGTAGTTTACTGTATGCCATCTTTAACATTAATTATTGTGAAGATGATATATTTATGACATCCATGTCCCAATGTGAATAGATGGAAAAGACTTCCTCAGTGCTATGAAAAGCCTCCATTAGAACTAGAATTTGAACTTAAAAGAACATCAATCCTGAAATTGTCTCAAAGTGTTTCATATATCGTCTAAGCCATGTGGAGAATTACACAAGAAACCTCTACCAAAACCAGCTGGAATCAGGGACAGGGGAAAGCAAACATTCTGACTAACAGCTTTGTCACACTGTAGCACTCTTCCTAGTGCAAAGCAGTGTGCTACTTACAATATTTAAAATAAAAAAAAAAATCTAGGAAGTATTACTTAGAATTTATGAAAAACAACTATTCAATTTAGAATATGTGCTAATAAAGCTTTTCCTAAATGGGAGTACTTTTGTCCATGGCATGCACAGTTATGGATAAGGCATGTATTCTAATGGATGAATCTGCACGAAAGAAGACAACAAAGAACTACTACAACAGATCGGTGACAACATTATTTCAAACAGTACGGGTGCATTTAAAAGCAGGGAGGCTGCTGGTCATGCATCATATGTATAGCTGTATTTATACACTGATAAATCACACCTTTATTTGAATATTTCATACATTATTCTCAGAAACATGACTAGGATCAAAATAAGATCTGATAGTTGTATCAGACTGTTGTATCCTCTAATTTTATTATTTTTTAAGAATCTGCTTTATGATTTCACAGTTACAAAATACAGACCTCTTGAAATGGAATTCTGCATAAATTTTGTTCAAGCTATTTCAAAATGACAGCGATATAATGGAGATCTGAATCTGACCTGTACCACTTAGGCAGCCAATAGTCGCACCAGCAGCTACCTCCTAACAGACTCATCAGAGGTAATGGGAAGTTTTTAGATTGTTGTCCATAAGAATATGGAGCACAATGTGGTATTTAAAACATTTACAGCATCTTGCATATTTGCTATGAACCCAAACTCAAAATAACATCTCTTAACTTAAAAGAAAAATAATTTTACATCTATTTGTGCTCATAAGCATGCTTCTAAAATTTAAACTACTTCTTAGGTTTCTCAAATACTAAACCAAAAGGGTGGTTTTTAACCACAGTGCCATGCAGTTTTGAACTGTAAATGCACTTGTATTTAATGTGATGGTAATAAAATAACAAACAACATATGCTATAGACTGTAAATAGGGAGAAACAATCACAGCAAAATGAAACAGCAAAGCAAAATTACACATCATTCACTCATTGAAGACGGCTGCTCTAATATTTTGCTGCTTCTTATAATCTTTATGAAAAGCTATTCTAATTAATTAAATATCTCCTCATCAGCTAAATCAACATCTTACGACAGCATTTACACTTGAAACAAAACAGAGCAGTGGAGATTCCATTTCTGATTTTGGCCAAAATAAAAACCTCAAACCCCCAAGTAAAAGTTTGCGGATCTGGAAGATATTTTTACAGATTAAAAAGAATTAATTTTCCTTTTACTGCAATGCCACAAAAAATGGGGGGAAAAGCCTCTAAACTGTCTCCATTAGTATGCAAACAATGTCATGTACATGTGACACATGATGTCAAGAATTCTATTTCATTTCTTACAGTTGAAGGAACAGAATATAGATGCTGCTGTTATAATAGGGTTTGAAGTGGAGTTATACATACCTGCCCATACCAACTGTATTCCAGCATTGTAACCTCAGTGAACACCAAGTCTTAGAAAACTCAGAGCAAATACGTGAATACCAACTATTTCATGTAAGACAAAGCCTATGACTATGCTGCTACTTTCCCTTTCGAGGGAGTGTGCTACAGTCTACAACTTTTTGCTTAGCCACCAGCACTGCTACAATCATAGCTTTGTTGAAGTGTTGTGCTCTTGCAGCTAAGACCTGTTGATAATGAACCTGAACCCATTATTTTGAGTCAATGAATTGAAAGAAATAGGGCAAAGAATGAAAGCCACAGGGCCAATTACCAGCATTCTTTGATGTATTACTTGCTAGCACCCACCAAATCACTTTGTGTCTTTGTCTTGATCCCCTCTGTTATTCATTAATTATTCTGGAAAGGTTAGAGTTCAGATAGCTAATTGCACAGACAGTCTTACTTGGTGGGGATTCTCCCTACACTGACACTTTCCCCAACTGTGCCCAGCCACCTTGTATTATGCCAATTAATCCAATTCTTGGCATTTTTGTACAGTCCTCCAGGTTCTTTTAAACCTTTGCCTAAAATGTTTTCACTCAGGCTTGTACAACAGAGGCTGAAGAAGATTTGGACGGATAATGTTTTACAATTGTCTTCTTCGTTCTTTGTGGAGGTCACTGGCCTTAGTGACCCTGTTTTCCTTCCCTCATGGTTTTCTCTTTATTTACAAGCACAGTGTCTAGTATTTTTATTGCATATGTAGAAATGAGAATGATTTTAGTTTTTCATTTTTCCTCTCCCTGCCCCTCCCCACTCTTCATTTTTGACAGAAAGGATCTTTGTTGAATTGAGAGGTAGATATTGCTTCATATCTTAAGAGACAATTTCTAGGAACAGTCTTGTAGTTAACGAAAGGAAAATATCACATTTCTGTGTTGATATTAGCAATAGGAGTACTTCCACGTTCAAAATTTCATAACAAAACAGGAATAAATTGTAATCATGAGAATGCCAAAAAGAGAGATAAAAACTTTCTGTTTGTCAATTGTTTATGGGCTTCCATTTCCAGATAATGCACACTTAGGACTCTTCATTATCAACCAAGATGGGTGCTTCCTGGGTTTGGCCACTAATTCCATGTTTGTTATTCTGCTGCCACAGATACCCACATTCCTGCTCCTACAACCCTAGAAAATTAGAAACTTGGGACAATAGTTTTGGTGGCACAGATCAGAAGGGGCACAATTAGGACCAAGCTTATTCACAATTAGATACACCCTATCTTTTAGGTAGTTCCACTGCAGGCAACATCAGTAATTTTTGGTCTTTATAGTCACTTCCATGTGGCTGGGAACTGTGAAATCACAGCTTTACCTGAAAAGCTGGAAGCTAAGGATGAGAGGTAAAATGGGGCCCTCTGAGATTCAGTATGCACAGACAAGAGGTCCTTTAAGAAAGTGGACACTGAAAGAAACAGAAAAGAGCAGCCACAGAGAACATGTTCTAATTATTTTAAATCCTAATAATAGGCACTTAAGTAATTATCCAACTATGTAATTATTGTTTTTCAGAGATACCAGTTACTTTATAACATTGTACTGCAGATATTAGAGTGCTTAGTAAAATTTTACCCAGGGAATGTCATCCCTGAAATACACTGACAGACATTACAGTGAGTTAAATGTGAATACTGAAGTCCAAGGTAGGGGAAAAAAAAAACCCAACATTTTGTAACAAATCTGTTTAAAAAAATTAGCAGTGTTTTAGCACTTCAGGTGATCTGACTGCTAATCTCCATTTGCAGATAACAGAAATTCAATATCCTTCAAGCAACCAGGTCAAAAGTACAGTTCAATAATTACAGGAGTCATATATAAGAATCTGTAAAACACCCAGGAGTATAGGGCAGTTGAGGAAGATTAAGGAAAGAAAGTTTGTTTATAGATTTCATTTTTCTGCCACAAGAATCTAAATAAGCTTAAGATGGTTCTTCTTTCCCTATACAAAGTCCAAGCAGAAAGTTATTAATTACGGTTCTGTGAAACTAATTATACTTTGCGTATACATTCAGAACCACTCAAGCTCCATCTTCAGGTGAATGTTGTGCAAAATCTTTCTGTTAGTCTAAACAAAATACTACCTCTGACCTCACTTCTCTGGACTAGTGCAAAACTCATCATCCATTAATTCATATTTATTAAGCATTCAATTTCAAACTTGGTTTCATAAGCTACATTAGCATCAAAACTACAAACCAAAGAGGCCTGTGAAGTAATTTATTTCTACATAGTTGTGCCCATGCATAAAATATGGATCTTTCACACTCCATGACTTGACTTTTTCCCCATTAAATAGACAAAACATAAGGTTTCTATCTCATTAATAAGTAATTCAGGTAAACCAGATATAAAGTAATTTCTCTTCTAACAACAGTAATTTTTTAACATCTGAAAATAAAGATAGCTTATATAAATAAGAGAATGTTATCTAACTCTAAAGCAGAAGAGTACCTTGAGTCTATGGTGCAGATTTGGGCTTGCAATACTATAAAGTTAAATATTCAAAAGGCTAAAATATTCCCAGAAAAATTGTTCCTTAAAAGAGAGGGAGATTTATGCCAAATCCATAAACTGCCAAAATTGATTTTGGAAAATCTAACCTCTGATTTCTGAATCTCTTGATAATTCTGAATATATCACATAAGAGAGGGAACCACCATATATTGTGTTATCAGCAGCTGTGCTGAGGAACACCTTTGCCAGGTAAAGGAGGCTAGAGCTCTGGTCCTCTGGGATCTAACCTCAGAGAGCTGCTCACAGAAGGCTGTCCACAGCTCAGCATTTTGCTGCTTTATCCCACTAGTTTCTCCTCTCTCACTTGGAAACATAGCTGGCAAAACTACTTACACTGCTGTTAAATTAAGGCAGTATGACAGACAACCCCCAGCTGTGGGGGCATCTGACCACGCAGGTTGATGTCCCACTCTCCTGAACCACATCACAGCATTTAAAGCAGGAATGAAATAACCCACAGTGGGGCAAGATGGTGGAAATTTTGCAGACTCTGTGCACCAGATAATTAGTATACATCGGTTTACAAAATTTCTAAATATTGCTTTTCTATGCTGAAGGATGCAATAAAATATAGCTTGCACAGAGTCCTAGTTTTTAAGGAAGATTTCATTGTTACAGAAATACTTCAGGACTTTCCAGACTCCCCAGCCCTACTCCTTGAAGTGAGCCCCAGAGCTGAGAACAGCTCTTTATTTCAGAGAACAGTCCTTTATTTTGGATGTAGCTCCAGCTACTTTTTTAATAAAGAAAAGTAAGACTTGGCCAGCAGCACTTAAACAAGTATACATCTTAAATATCTGCATTGAATGATTACTGCTATCCTCTCCACTTTTTTTCTGTATTGGTGGATTTGACATTGAGACTTCAGAAGTCTGAGATGTGCTTTCTGTCAATAAAGTCCTTTTTAGCTGTAAGGCCCTTAAGGAAGTGGTTCGCTATGTCTGTATAATGCTTCGCACACTGGGGCACTGATCTGGTTGAAGAAACCAGAATTACCCAATAATGCCTGTCTACGAACTCCTTCAGTCACGGCTGAGGTTTCTGAAAATGCTCTGTTGCTGAGGTCAAGAGCAATTCCTTACAACATCCACTGGACCAGCCCAGTGAAGGAGTCTTTCAGAAGTCCCTTCTCATGTGTAGTAGCTAAGTTTGGAAGGCTCCTAGACCCCTTTCTCTATAAATAAAGCAGTATGAAACAAAAATTATTTCCTCCTTGAATAATCAGGAAGAACAGAAATTCATATGTGAATAGGCTTATTATAGCTTACAAATCAATATTGAACTCCTAAATCACAACACTCTAATAAAGGGCCTCCCAGACCCATGACATAAGCTGAACTTGCACTAGATACGGAATACAGCAGAGAACTGGGGTTGATTCCCTACAAGAGCAATTAATTTGAACTTGAAGAAAAGTGCAAACAGCAATAGAATTGCTTGGAGAAAAAGTCCAAGTTACTCTCACCTAGACTCTTAACTGTATGTAAATTATGTTGCCTTGATGGACTTAAGCTTGAGTATCTGAACCTTGTATGAATGGAGCATCATTAGGCTAAAACCTCCTGTTTTTCCGAAGTGGAAGCAAATATCTTCTCATAATATAATATATAAGATTCATTAAGAACTATATCAACCTTCTTCTTAAATTCATTTAAAATGCTGAAGTCCAAAGTTAGCTTTCTGCTAAAACAGCAAGAATATTATATGATTCTGAAAGTAGTCACATTAATGCATCTTTCTTCTTTCAGTAACGCAATTCAGAAGTCAAGCTTTTTCCCTGGCAACCGCAACATTTTTTAGATCCTTTCTCTTTGCTAATAAGCAGTACCTCTCATTTAAACAGTGGCAAAAGCCTACCATTCTGTTTTAAAATTATTTCCATTGATTAGGAACTTTGTCTGAGTAATAATTACAGGAATAATAATAATTATTATTATTATTATTATTATTTATTATACATTTTCCAATAACTTTCTGCACTGCACAGGGCTCTGATGAAGTAAATGAGACACCTCAAGCTTTCAGAGGAAAAGGATGTCTATTTTCACATGTGGAACATTGTAAGCATAGCAACTAAATACAAAACCTGGTTCAAAATTCAGCACACCAGTCAAAAGCATTGATTTGTTACACTACCTTAACAACCTGCAGTACAAAAATAGACACAGATGATCAGCCTCAAAATGAGTGTGAGCTGAAGAAATATGATAAATAAAATGTAGCAGTTTTCCCTCTTCTCATGACGAGATTACCTGTACATAATATAGATTGAATGTTGCATATTAACAAGCTGGTCCATGATTAGTGAAACTAATACAGTGCTGTTTCCCATGGGTTTCTGTTATATTTCCCTTAAAGGTTTCTTTCCCAGGACTCCCAGTCAACATATTTTGGATTGTTTCTCATGATCACTGCACTGCACCTTCCAAGCATTGACCACATCTGCTGCCTGGGAAAGGAGCTTGCAGCACACGGGCTCCTGAGCCAGAGCCCCCATAAGCCCAAGAGCCCACACACACCAGCTCCCCTTGCTCACAACTCTGTGCAGTCAGGAAGAGCTTTCCTTCCCTGTGGTATAATTTTTGCTTTTTTCCCTACCCACCTGTGGATTTCCATGACACCTCAGGGCACATCTTTTGAAATTGGCCTGCAGGTTCAACAACTATTGGGATGGAAGGAAAGAAAGGTTGATGATGAGCAAACAGGTGGCAACTGCCATCAAAAAATGGCACATTTCTTTGGGAAACAGTGGCTAAAAATGATCAGGTATTGCCGCCTTGGGAAAGTGATGGATGCCACTTTGACACTGAGCCTCCCAGAACACTGCTTCACTACAAGGCCTGTTCAAAAGTTTCGTATTTATTTAATACAACACAAACTGAAGAAGCACCACAGACTTTATCCCCATGGGAGAAAACAGAAGAAAACTAGAGTCCCATAGTATACTTCCTTACAAAAATGAAAATCAAATCTATTTATTGAATCTGATTTCATAGAATTTTTAGGGGTTTTTACCCAAAATACAAAACTCTCCACTGATTTCAGAGAAGTTACAAAGTCACCATGGTATCCTTTGAATCTCAGCAAAGCTACAGGCTACAATACCACATGTCTACAATGATATGAAGACGAGACAATACAGACGAATAATAATCTTTAAGCAACTATTATTCTTTTGAAAAAACATTGCATTTTTTTCATAATGTGAAGAATTCTTGTGGAATAACTCCCTAATTTTAACTTTAACTGAAAGGTAAGAATAGGTAGGATTGAGAACATAAGTTCAGTGTTTTTAATATGTAGCAAATACCAGTCAGAAAAGGTAGAAAAGGTTTTAGGCAAGGGCATGTATGGGAGAAAAATTCTGACACAGTAAAATGCTGATATTAAAAATACTGGAGGGGAAAAAAAAAAACAAAAAAAATCCTTGAAAATCAGATATGAATCCGTCTACACTAAACTGGATTTTCAAGCTGGTGAACAGAAGGTCAAATCTTTCTACTAAGTTTCTGAAGTATTAGGATTTGTTCAAACATACCATCAGTGTCTTGTATGATCTAGTTGCTGACTAATATCTAATAACTGAAATTATTGTGACTTCCTTACTGAAACACATTGCATTAAAGATGTATATTGTACTTGTTGAAGTCTTGAAGAGCACCATTTAATACTTCACCTGGGAAAATTCCCTTTTCAGTGAGTATTTCTGAAATACTTTCTGAAAGAACTAACATGCATGTTGAGCTTAAGAGCTGCAAAGAAAGCCAGTGAACCTAATGGCTGTATATGGCCAACAATGGCAGCAAGGAAACTGCATAAGAGACTAATAACATGCTTATATTTAGGCGAACATTATAGAGCTATAAAGAAAAACCACTTTCATCTTCCAACTGTGAAAGAAATAAATGTAGAAAAAAAAAATTGGCAGTGTAGTTCAGGTTAACTACACGAATGTTGTTGACACATCAGAGACATTTAGGTATTACTGTTGAATGAAGAAAATTATATATTCACCTCTGCGCTGGATAATTTGGCACTCATTAACTAACTGAAGTCATGGAGACTGCATTTCTAAGTCATGCAGGCATTTTTGAGAATCTCAGCTTAATGTGCCTCATCTAAGCATCTGATCTAGCAGTTTAATTTTTAATGTCTATCTTCTGCAACAATAACCAGTGGGTCAGTTCTAGCCCCTAGCTTTCTTTTTTTAAATACAAGTGTGAATGTAGCAAATACTGTATAGCAACGACCTTAACAGCAATCGTATGGTACTTGTTTGTCTGACTACTAGGTTCTATGTGTGAGGGAATCCTTGCTTCTGTACTGAAACTGTTGTTTTTCCTCTAGGAACAGCCAGAGATTAGACTCTTAGGTAGCAGACATATGGGGGCACTAACTGCTCACATGCGTATTTACGGTGTCTTACACAATGGACTGACACTGGGCCACTCCTCACAGCTTTTTACTTTTATATACACTTCCACACATTCACAGGCACATATAGAGGATATTTTAAGCAGATATATGTATGCATGGAGAGGGTGATATGCATATTTATATATTAGGCCATACCAGCTAAGGAGAAAAAAATATTGGCAAGAGTCTACCGTTTCTAGTAGATTCTTGTTTTATTCTTTTGTCATTTTTGAGAATGAAAGTCCAGTTAAGCCTCATTTCTTCCAAATCCATGCTCCATGGAGAAGTGTTTTAGTATTGTTTTTTTTTAATCAATGGGCATAATGCAGAGAAAGAGGTTTCTATCTGCTGAGGATCAACACATTTTTAGAAGCAATACTGCTGTTATCACAAGAGTAGCCCATTAACTGTAGCACAGCAGTGAGGGAATCACTTCTGAAGTGTCACCAGCACTTCTTTTGGTAGAGAGTGTGCTTAAAATAGCCCTGTATACATGGAAGCCTGAGTTGGCATAAAGATTTCAAATAAGAGTACAGAAAAGTTTTGTGGATTTGTTTGGGTTTTTTTTTTCCTTTAATGTGTGTTCAATTTTATTCACACAGGCACAGGGCTTTAAAAAGCTGGATTCCCCTTACATTTTATTACCTATGATCCAAAATAATACCTTCCATGGCATGTTTTTTTAATAATGATTTAAATACAGATCAGCAGAGTGTCTGATCAGACTGTCTCTTGGAAGTATCGCTGACTGGAATGCTTTCAAAATGCTTGCAGAGCTATTTTTCTTTTTGAACACAGAATGATTCTTCTTGTAACCCTAGAAATGCTGCTTTTGTAGACTGATAGTAAAGTTCAATAAAATCAAATTGTTTCCAGTGGGCTTTGGAATCGGTCCCAGGTCTTTCAGTTTGCAGGTGACAATCCTTAGCCAGCCTGCAGAGAAGCTATATTTGTTTTATTGCAGAACTACTGTTGAAAACATTTTTACATTGTGAATACTCCACATCATTAACACACAGCATCTAACATTAAATACTTTGTCTCAGATATTGCAAAATATCACATTTGCCGGTTCATCTTGTCCTACTTCTACCAGTGGTCAGCACCAGAGAAGCAGAAGGCTGTAAGACGAGTGTAGTGTCAGGCAGGTCATAAAGTTGTCCATATCACTATCCTAAAATACAGGCTTTAGCATCCCACAGTCATTTGTGGAGCAGTATTTGTTCTAATGAGTGCTGATCCTGCTGTGAAAGAATGAAGTACATATTACTGACTTGAAGGGGAGAAAAGTCTTCATGCTTTACTTGGATGTAAGAGAAGTGGACTGAGTCTCTGGAGGAAGATCATCTGGGTTGCAAGAAGAATGGCTCAGTGGTTACCTGCTACATAAAGACTTCAAAGAGTCTGGTGCAATTTCCTACCTGAACATGGGACCCTGGATAATTTTGAGCATTCATCACAAGTAACATTCATCTCTATGAGAGTTTTCTACTCTAAGTTAAGAAAGTGTGTCTTTTGGACAATAGCAAGAGAAAGGACCTCCAGAAAGTGAATCACCTCTGAGAGCCTTTATATAAAGGCAGGAATATTTTTCATTCTCTTACCATTCGTCACAGAGGGAGACTCGAGCAGCTAACTTTAATTAGACACCTATTATTTACATGACAAAAAATCTGGATTAATTTAGGTATTTGAGGTAGCTTATACTACAAGGAGCAGAATTTGTCTCTGCATCCTAAATTTTCGCCTGTAAAATGCAACACCTTCCTCAGTGAGACTGTGGGGGCTGAAACTTTAAAATTCATATGATGTTGTCAAAATGCCAGCGGGGGACAGAAAATTGCTTAACATAAACAGGTAGAAAAGGATGCTGGAGGCAATGAGACCCAGCCCCCAAAAGGTATGAACTGAATGTTTGTATTCTAATGTTGTTGGCATTTTTACTTGGGGAAAAAACTAGAGAGAGGACTAAGTTTGGAGGTTGAATGAACTGGATGATACTTAAAGCACTCTGTATTAAAAGCCTTTTAACTATTAATATTACCACTTAAGCCACAAAATCCACATTTTCAGTAGAAAAAGTGGATGATGTTGCTTATTTGTATTCAGTCCCACTGAATTTTTCAAGGCATTTTTCAAGGCAAAATTCTCACTAAATCAGTTGGAGGTGGTTGTAGCAACATTCAATTTTCTTTCGTTCTCTATGTGTTAGACACCATAGCTTATCTCAAGACCTAATGCAACCTATTTTTAATTATTCACACCCTTTGGCCTGTAACTGTAATCTGCCTCTTCAATATTAAAAAGGCAGGGCACGGTTCAATTATTTATGGTTTAGATATGAAGAAAATATGGAGTCTGTTCTTCTTTAGAAATATGTCCATGATTTGTAACAGCACTAATGAAAGTTACAAGCTTATATTTATCATCTGGTTCCAATCCAGTTTTAGTTTCATAAATTTCATAATTGTCTATGACTATAGTCGTATTAATGCACCTCAAAAGTTACTAGACCTGCATGGACACCAGTTTTGGACCAACATTGCCACGCCTTTCAATGCAACAAACTCTGCAGTAAATTAACATAAAATATTAACGGAAAAATTGGCATATAGGTAGACGAAGCTTTGGTTATCTGTATGTTGGTCTGAAATGACAGGGCACAGAGCACGTGTTTAGCATTAAATATCTCACTCTGGAACAAGCTTTGCTCCCATTGCTAGTTATACATTTTGGCTACAAAAGACCAAATGACTTGTTTAGACTACCCGCAATGTTCATGTGATAGACAACAATTTCAATAGAAAAAATAAGCAACGGCTATCACATTTGATCACATCTAATGTGATATGAATGGTGGAGATACAGTATTTCCAGCTGTGTCCTTTTTGCTCTGCTGTTTTCAGTGTTTTTCTCTCTGCCTAATTTTTCATCTCTTCTTTACTTGCTTTCTATGTTTTGATCTCTTTGCTTGTTTATGCTGACTTCCAGCATTACTTCTTACCGTTTCTCTTCCTCTCAGGCACCTCTTCTTTTTTTTTCTGGTATTTGTGATATTTCAGCAAGATACAGTTCTGAGAAATATAGTTGCTACTACTATGCTGCTGGAATGACTCCTGTGTTGTGGACTCTGTCCAGTTTGATCTCAAATCATTCATTATAGCAGTCCCAAAGTTATAATGGTGAATACGCACTATAGGTATGATTAAAGCAAGAGTCTGTAATTCCCATTGAAAAAAATCAAAACAATGGAGAAAATAAAACTTACTTACAGAAATTCTTCATTAAGTGGTTTTTCAAATATTTTTTAATTGGGTAAATATTATTTCCAAATTCCAAGTCAGTGGCCATTTTTCTTTTCATTTCTTTGACCTTTGAACAAATTACCCATGTCTGTCTTTGAACAACTTATTTTAGGCAAACAAATGTACTTGTTTTGGGGATCTGAAATCAAAGGGGTGGTCTTTGTCCTGGGTGGTCTTTGTCCTTATTTTCAGTCATAAGCAATTAATTCACCATTGTGTGCATATCTTATGAGACGTTCTGCTTTAAAATCACAGTCATTTAAAAAGTACTCAAATCCAAAACATCATCCAAAACTGGCACAATTTCCAGCTATCTGCAAAATGCTAAATGGAAGATTTGAAACAAAATAGCTCATGGGTTAGAATCTTGTATGCTGTATTAGCCTTGAGCAAAGTTTCATGGTGCAGCTACTTAACCTACAGGCAAAATTTCATAACGGGAATACTGAAAGACCTGTAGCTATAACCAGTACGACTGGGCACCAGTATAATATTTCATTTATACTTCTTACAAAGCAATTTTTGTTAATCTTGCTGCATGAATGAAAAATCTCATCCCATAGTCTCCAATTCACTACCCTCATGAACTCATAAAAAGGTCTTTTAACCACTGCTGTGATTTTCAAGTGGAAATAATAAAATGGCAAGAGTTAAATATTAATATTCAGTTCTTGCATTGTGCCTTTCTTTGATACCAATTACAACTTGAACTTCACCTAACTCAAAAAGACTGCAGACTTCACTCGATTAGCAGTAATAGGATTAAAACATAGCTTTGGAACTGAAGATTTAAATAGGAAAAAAAACTTGGCAAATGTACACTACATGTACCAAATTAATCTCAAAATAAATATGCAGCCCTGGGTGAAATAAGTGGAATGTGGAATGCTAGAGGTGTGGGGGTTGTTGTGGGTTTTTTGCTTTCTTGACAGCCTCTGCAGGTTGCATCGCTTTGAAAACTGTCATGGCTGTAGAATAACAGCATGTTTATCCTTTAGGTTTATGGACACTAGAAAAAAGTTGCTGCCATTCACAACAGGTATTCTCCTTTGAAGAGCAGAAAAGCCATTTCTGTCTGTTACACTTTTCTTCATTACCAGATTTGTATGGTTCTCAGCTCTGTGAAACTTAAGCAATCCCACGGATGCAAATTATTCAAATATCTGTCTCCTGAGGAAGGATAAATATGCCCATTTATAGGTGAAAATTGTTATTGGGACCAAAGCTATGTTTCTATACCACAGATTTGAACAGCAGGCAACTAAATTTGTGGAAGAGAATTCTTGTGTTATTTTACCTGTGCTGAGTTGTTTGTGGTTTATTTCGTATTTACATTTCATGAGCAATTAATCACTTAATTTTCACTGCATTTTGAGCATTAGCCTTTACAGTGTCCAATACAACACCATAAACTGAAGACACTTTCCATTTTAGGGAGTACATTTGACTCCTGAGATAAAATTGGAATGTCTTAAAGTTCTCTGTCAAATCAAAAATTGCTTGACCTCTGCTATTCAGAGCCATTTGTATCCTTTCCTCAGAGGCAAATATGAAAGATTTACACCATGTTTTACTCATCAAAAACTCATATAGCAGGACATTTGAAGTATAGCTAAAGAGATCCAGAACCAGCTGTGAGTCAAGACAGATGGAAGCGACACACTTAGATTTTTTTTTTATTTCCTTCCAGCTAGTGGAGAAATCAAGCCCAGAATTGGCCACAGGTTTCTGTTGACAATAACCATGTGCTTCATTTCTGGAAAAATGAACTTCAGGAAATACCAGAGAATGACTAAATGTCCTTTATCAAAATAGTACAAGAAGATGCTACAGAGATTTGGAAATGAGCATCAGTGGTTGCATATTTTCAAAATCTGGCCCTAATATTATGACAAATAGCAACTCCACAAAAGAAAAGAAAGGGTAGTACTTTCATGGGTAAAGCTGATTACCCAAGAGGGTTGTTATGGACTGCTTTGTATTTAAGTTCACTAATAAAAAATTCTCGTGGGACTGGGTATAACAACAATCAGTATGATGTAAGTTGGTGTAGTCAAGATCACAACATGACAGAGATCAAGGGTTCAGAAGAAACAGGTTTGGCAATAAAAGGAGCAGAAATACCATGATCTAGATACAGAGAGATACCTCAACTCATATGGGCTACCAATTGCAGCACTACAGAGTACCAAGAAAATGATCTGTTCAGCTCAAGACCTTCAAAATAAGGAAAAAGTGTGCGATCCATTGAATCAGATTGGCTTCAGCCTCTGTTGTTTTGCTGGACTGCAGGTAATCACAGATAAATCATGACATCCTGACACTATCTCAATCATATTTCAGTTTGATTTCAACTACCTGTAGAGGCTATCTGGAGTTTCCATTAATTTCAATCCCTTTGCCTTTCACTCCAACAAAAGAATTTAACCTGAAATCAATTGATCTATAAATTGCAAGGATTGTCTGTTTTTTGTAGCAGACATTTTTGATGTCCTGCCTCTGAAAATGTATTACTTTCCCAAGTTTTGAAGTGCTAGCCTCCACGGGTCCTAGATCTTTGCTCAGAAAATAATGTACAGAATCTAATTCAATTATAATATAGCTTTAAATTAACCTAACCCATCTAGCGCTGCTCAGAAAGTAGATAGGCCACTTAATTAGACAGGATCATCTCTCTCATGGTAAAAACATACCGAACTTTTGGAGATGGTTGAAAATAGTTTTGAATTAATGCATGAGATGCAGTACCACCACTGCAGGGCTAGTAAATGGCAGCTGAGATAGCAAAATTCTTCTTCTACACAGCTGGATCACAACATAGCTCAGAGGTCTCCAGCACATCCAAAATAAAAATCTCACTATCTTCTTTCTAGAGTTTGATTAAAATTCCCCCTTTATAAAGCAGAGAATCAGCTTATCACCGTCTCTGATCTGTCCAACTACAGAAGCGGCCAGCGCATGAAAAAGAAAGGCTGTAGAAGTTGATCTGGACAGATTTAGAACCAATAAATCCCACTTTGGTGAGGAGGGGAAAAGGACAGGATGAACACAAGGACTCCAGCCATTTAGAGATGGTTGTCATTCTTTACAAAGATTAAGGGACTTGTAGCTCTGCATTCCCATATTAATTCAAAGGCCAGCTATTGTACAAGCTGCCAGAGTACAGGCTTCCAGACACTGCACTTGTGATCAGAGCCTTAGGCTAAATGGGCTCCCATTTCTATGCCAGATTTTTTCTGGCTTTTGTATGTTAACTTTACATGGCAGGTACGCAACACTGCTAAGATCTTTAGAAAACATTTGAGAACAAAAAGAGCAATAAATGAGGGCAATTGAAGAGAATTCTTTCAGGCAATGGCCAGTTTAGTTGTACATTGGAAGAATATAACCATATGAATATTTTTCAAAACAAGAAAGCTCCTATAGTAAGAGATAAGAGTCAAACTGTTGGACAGCTTGCACACCTAATTTGCTTAAAGAGATCTACATAAACTGCAGAACAAATGAAATAAGGCTCACAGAATAATGCCTGAGGACACAAGGGGGTTTTATTTTTAACACATTAATACAGTTGAAAAGAAAACAAATAATCCTGATTTTTCTAGGGAGGTAAGGGAACCATAAACACTACAGGGACTTTGCCCCTAGCATCCAGTGATTTACATATTTTTTATAAAAGTCAGAGTTGGTTTGAAGTCACAAGAAGTAGACCAACCACTGTTAAAATGATTACTTTTTCCCTGTTATGCCTGGGTCCGGTCTATGCCATCAGATTCTCACTTTTGCGAGCAATATAAAATTCAGGCACAATTTCCAGTTAAAAAGGAAACCATTTCTTCTGGGTCTTCATAACAATCAACAGCTTCTTTCCTTAATTACTTTTTAACTTAGTGACAATTATGATATCCAAAGTTGGATATCGCCAAAGCACAGCCTTTATGCATTTGTCCTAATAAATGTCAGATGAAGCTCAGCTGCTCACTTCAGCAGATGCTAATTTAGGCTGAATACCACCAGCTGTTCAGAGAGAGAATTTTTGCTTTAAATAAGATTAATCTCACAAATGAAGTCTGAGTTTCCTTCTTATAACAAAGGCCATTGGTTATTCATTACATCTGAATTACAGGTTTAACAAACACTTGCATAAGAATCATTAATATCATCTGTTACATAATTATTAATGCAGTGTATAATACTTAATATCTCAACAGTCAGGTCTCTTCAAAATCCAATTACCATAGCCCTTGTCATAGAGCCTATGACTGCTGTTTCAAAGCTTTTTTTTCCCTAGTGACCCTTCAGCTTGACTACTTCTTGCTTGGCTGCCATTTGTCAATTCAGGAGTAGTATGACTTTCAAGTCAAGTATAGACTTATATCGGACTCCTAACTCCCATCATAGTTCCTATTTTTCCACTGAAGTCAACAGGAAGCTGGGAGTCCTGTTATGCTTTTAATCCTGGGCCAGCATTTCCAAAAATGTTGATCTGCTTTGTAAGTCTGTGGAGCTGATTCACTTTGTTGCAGGTGACAAGAAAAGGACCCTCCTTTCATTAACACTGGAAAAGACTGTACACCCTCAAGGTAGGGCCAGCAGCGTTTGCAGTATAGTTCTCTACGTTACAATTGCAAAACCTTTGTTAATTCCAGTTGGGACCTGTTAATATTCCCCATGGGCTTATCCCTTCTTGCAAATGGGTTCTGCCCTATTTTTACCACCCATTTTGAAACATACACTGAACAGCACATGACTGTCAGAAGTTTTACAGGACCCTCTCAAGCTATAGTTTTATTCATAAAATTCATATGCTTGGGAATGGTGGTGGGCACTGAGCCCAGAAGTCATGGAAGCGCCCATATTTTCATCAGTAAATGCTTTACCAACTACAGGAACACAGCTATTTGCAAAATGCCAATTATGAACTGTCCTGGGACTTTGTAACTTCCAAACTTCACTGAGGGAGAGCACTAGTTGGCTTAGGTGAAAACTGTGCCAAGAACTCTTCTAAAAGTTGCTGGGAGCATGACTGCCTGGACATGCCTTGGACATACATACATAAATGTACTAGTGTGGGCAGCCACCTCACTACTGCTCAGGGTTCTGATCTGAGAATACATGGCAAGAAATCAGGAGATCCTGTGATTAAAGCATGACTATTTTTCTTCTTAGACCTGTCTTCCACACTTCTTGGCCTCCTTCAAAGAGTTACAACACACCTTAGACTGAACCATCCTAACAGTAGACCACTTCAAGTCCTTAAAGAATTGCTACCTGTGATTCTAATTTTGAGTCAAAAATCAAATTTTGATCCAGCATTAATGCTTTCTTCAGCTGATGAAGGTGATGGACTTGTTGAACTTACTCTTTCAGCAGCAGTGACATCAGTGATTTCCATGCTACGGGAATTATCGCACAGAAGTAGGTCAACAGCTGTGCTCAGATGTGAAGAGTGTGTGTAAGAATAGACATGGCAAAAATAAAAAGGTCTAAAAAAATGACAAAAAAAATGATGAGGTATATGGGAGGAAGAATGAAGACTGTGGACTTTACACACTGTAAGTTTAAAAAGAAGAAGTCTGTGAAGTTTGAAAAGGAGAAGAAAAGAAGAGATATTATAAAAGTCCACAAAATAATGAGTGAGTCTGAGGATCCTACACAGGTCTCTATTTATTTCCCACTTACCCATATCTTTTGGTCTCCACTCTGCTCCTCTCCTTCCAGATCTTCCAAAATTTACTTTGCTCTCCTTCTCATTTCCCTTTTCTTTCTTATTTCTGAACCCCTTCACCTCATCTCCACCTTTCCTCTCGTCTATATAATCTTTCTTATTATATAAATATCAATATCAAATATAAGGATTTTAGTAATATCAATAAATGTATTACATTAAAAATAATAGCATTATAGTCCATAGAACTAAAAAGTAGCGTATTTCAAATTACTGCCATGAAACCATCTATGTGAATTCAGTGAACACACAGACAGTTGTGCTCCCAGAAACTGCTTCAGTAAACAGTTCAGGAAGACTTAAAAAGCATAATAACCTCAATTACTTTATGTGTAGTAGTTTGACATAAAATTAAATTTTAACCCTCAAGCATCAGCTCATCAAGTAGTTTTAAAGTGGAATCAAGAAGTTTTGAGACTTCTATCCATTCTCTGAAGCAAAGACATAGGGGTGGAATTCATTTGACTTTGTGTGTATGAGAAAATGAAGATGCTTACATCCAAGCTGATTATCTAGACTTTTTTTCAGTCAATGGGGAGAAAAAAGGCAGTTTGAGGGTGCGATCCATCTTACTTGAAAGTAAAGGCCTAAGATAAGCGAGATAAATTGGATCCTTAAAGGACCTGCTTGCCCCACTGGTTACAAAAAGTCATTAAGGCATCTAGCTCGGATTTAGACACTTGTTTCAGAGATAGGGGAGATCCCAAGGAAGGCATTCTGAAACAGATTATTGAGATATACGGACAGCTGATCTATTCTAGCTTAAGTATTCTTATGTTCCGGTGTGCTGCTAATATGCCATTTACACAGGAGTTGTGGCCTGAAGCAAAGCCCTAAAATGGTATTACAGAGACAGATGAGATATAGACCCGGATCTGAAAAGGAACTTCTTGGATATAGAGTGCATCTTCATGCTTTCAAATGATATATTTTTGTGGGAGTAGTAAGACACTGCCTTTCTGTTCTCCCTTTCATACTGTCTCCTAATCTGTCGAAAATCTGTCAGATTATGTGTCTATCCACCAAAAACCAAATTGGCTTTAGGAAGTGATTGCATTGTTGTATGAAATGTGGGAGTCACTGAAACCAACAGAGGACATCAGAAAAGGAACTGGAAAGATATCAGTGTAGCAGATACTGGGTAAAGGAGACTCTTTACATGGGAAATACCAGGCAGGCAGCACAGGCGTTTCAAGTATAATATATTTGTGACTTTCAGAATACTTTAAAAAAGCCATGACTTCTCTCCTAGCAATTTCTGGACTGGACCTGTTCTGTTTTTAAATATGAAGTTTGCCTGCAGAAAGGTTCTAAAACAGTAAGTATTAAAATTAAATCCCAGCAGCTTTAAAACAACTACTTCCAAAAGAAATGTAGCCATTTATAGAGACATTTGTGAGAAACTTACCTCCAAGTCTTCCTCAGTGTCCCAGGTCACTGCAATAGTACTATTCTCCCTAGCCATTCATACAGAAGATCATAGTAGGGTGGGGATTTTACACTGGTTAACAGACACAACATTATATAGAGCCTTTCCCAGTACATGCAGGCAAGCAACGCTCTGGCCTCACTGGGAGCTGTGGGAAAATATTTATCAAATATCTAGCTTGTAGGTGTCTGAAATCAAGTGAAAAGATTCTTATTCAGGGATTCCAGCTTCAGCTTCCAACAACTGTCCCCTTCATACCTTTGCTAGGTGTATTGGAGAGCCTGTTCACAACATTTTGGTATCACCACAGCTGCTGGTGGCTTTTCTGCAGGTTGCCTTTAAACTTCGTGTTACACTAGTTAAACAGATGGTGCTCCCCAAATCCTTCATGACAACTTAGATCTTTTTATACTTTAATAATTTGCTGGACTCTGTCTAGTCCTTACCTTCTTACCAGTTTCTTACTAGATCTGGGGAGACCTGAACTGACACAGCATCCAGTAATGGTCAGACCAGCCCCAAATACAGAGATAAGCCAGTATCCCTGGTCCTATTCAATCATTATTTATTTATTTATTGAAATTTTTAGATATACAAATTTTATTAATTATTTTGCTGCAGCGCTGCTCTGGCAGCTCATTTCCAGTTGATCAAGATCTCTGACTCCCAAGTCTTTGACAAAGTTACAGGTTGCCAGGATAAAGTCCCCAATCTTGTTATGGCCTGATAGAGCTTTTCATTTTCTGAAGGTGCATTTTTTGTACTTCTCATCAAAATACACATTATTTAGCTGTATACACAATCTGACAGTTTGAAAAGTCCACGCTATTCTATATCAGAGGCATTTTTCTGCACTCTCTTCCACTCCTTCAACAAAGAAGTCACTTACACATGTAAACTGTTTTCAGTAATTGATAATATATGTATGTAGCACTGGGCCAAGAACTCATTCTTGTGCTACTCCAAAGGACCACGTTGAAATCAGTAATGATGCCCCATTTCCAAATCCATTTTCACATCTGTCCGTTATTTAGTTTATTAATCCAATTATTGCATGAAAAGTTAATTTGTCATGGGTACTAATCAAACACCTTGAAGAAGTCTGACTATATTATATTAACAATCTTACTTCTATCAAGCAAATTTGAAATCAGATCAAAACACATACAAAGTTAGTTTGACAAAATCAATTTTCCATAAGCCACTTTATCTTTCTTTCATTCTTTGTTAAGCAAGTTCCATATCAGCCATTCTTTTGCTATTTATGATTAATAACCTGTTAACTCTTTTAAAATACTGCCATAAAATAGAGTTCTTCCAGTCATAACACCCTCTCACCAGGGAATATCTCTTGGTTTGAATGTTTGTGTTTTAATGATTATTTCTATTTTTAGGAATTACAATTACTATAATATAATATTGCTCTTTTTACCTAAAAGTCACCCATGGTCTTTACAAAGGACAGGCACAATCCTGAACTTGCAAACACAGAGCCTATCACTGACAACAGAGAGGCATGCCAGGGGAAACAGAGAGGCTGGAGAAGGAATATATATATTAATCAAATAATTTAACCTCCACTCAAATGTATCCATTAAAGAATGAGATAGGGAACAAGATAAGTGGCAACCTGAAACGCTAAATAATTAGTTTGCTTTCAGTGATTGCTTGAAGAATAAAAGACACTAACATTTCCACCAAAACTAATATTTGATAAAAGTCATTCCTACAGAAAATAAATTTTCCTTAAAAGAGTGTTCCTAGTCATTAACTAAGATGAATTTTGACTAAGATACTGGAACACTCTGTGAAAAGGGCAGCAGAGTGTGAACATGGAGAGTAGGAACCTGGCCTTTGCCCATTGACTGAAGGATGGCATTTCTCACTACATGTTGCCCTTGACCTGATCAAGCATTCATTCAAGAGCAGAAGTCACACTTTTTGAGTCACAAATTACATCCTACTTTCCTCTGGATTTTCTTTCAAAATCTCCAATCCACATGTTTGCTAAAGCCAAAGTTTTTTAGTTTATCGGGCTTACAAGTACTGCAGGAGAAAATCTGGTAGCTCTTTTACAGTCTCTGGTATTTCTATAGGTTACCCTGCCTTCTTGGAGAGTATAGATGACCCTCCTTGATCATCACAGAAATTAACCTGGATCCAGGTCTGATAGAACAAAAAGAAAAAGACCTCACCATGAGGCCTCAGACTTTGAACTCTCTTTCTCCGGCCTTTGCTACTGGTTTTCTAAAATACCAAATTAACCCTTTCTTGCTACCTTTCTAAATCCTTGATCTCAAAGACAGTGTTCTCAATGGTATTTTATGGTAAAGCTTCACTCAAGATAGATTCCTTGTTAGTGCTTACTCTGGGCAATGAAAAACTGCTTTACAATTTTTTATCATTTGACTGCCATGCAAACGTGCTACACCTATCAACATGAGAACTTCTGTGCATGCAAAGAAAATATGGAACTTTTGGAAAGGTATAATGGTCTGTCCTTACATGCTGTTAAACCCAAGTTTCCTCCTTAGATTTTATAACCCCTCAGAGATTTATAATTCCTCTATTCTTTTCAACAAATCCCTTTTCACCTTCCAGCCAGCCAGCAAAGGACAGATACGCTTTGCTGTGAAGCCTCCAGTAGAAAAATTACTCAATCATAAGTCTTGCTACAGAGCAATGACAGTCAGTCCTTAATGGCATGCTGGCAGCACAGAAATGGGTGAAAAGAAATCACGTCTAGAAGTCAACCTGTCTATAGGAATATAACTTAAAACACTGCTATTTAGTTATGGATTGTGCATGATTTCTTGTCTAAAACCTGAAACCTGCCTTTGAAAAATTCCTCTGGTGACCTGATCTTCTTTGAGACCTTTTGAAGATGTTGCTTCATGTCCACCCTGACTTCTGTACAGGAATATTTTTAGTTTTCTCTATTTTTTTTCCCTCCTTCTAGTATTTCTCTCCAGTAATATATGACTTCCTACGTCTTTTTTGTCATTACTTCTTTTTTCTCTCTTCTCTTCTTTCGTTTCTTGCTATTTTTCCCCAGTCCTTCCAGTTTCCCTCTCTCTCATTTCTTTCACCAGTTCCCTCTCCTATCCCCCGCTTGCTTTACTTTTCCTCAGCCCCCTCCTCACTTTTTCTCCATCTTTTCCCACTTCTCTTTTCCTTGTGATTTCCAGCCTGCAGAGAAGTGCTATCCCCACAGGCTCTTCAGCACCCTTTGATCACCTACTAGCCTCTGCAAGCAAGCTCCTCCAGCAGCTCCACCTGCCCCAGTTAACCCAGAGACTCCAAAGGGCTTGAGATGGACTTGCCTTCCAGCAGGAGCCAGAAGAGGGATAGCGCTGCCCTGAAAGTTGAAGCAGAGGATCAGTTTGCCAAAATGAGGAGATTGGCAAGAAGACATGGTGCCAGCCACACGCTGCCTCATTTATGTTCCCCCAATTAAAGCAGCCTGTAGGGAAAGTAGCACGCCACTGTAGTGCACTGGTGTACTGACCCCTCTGAGTGCTTGTTAGCACTCACCATACTCAGCATTTCCTCTCACTGATTGATAGGACGACGTGTGTGTATGGCAGAGAGCAGATTCATTACAGCACATTAGCCAGACAGGCAGACAAATGCCTACAGGGGCAGAAAAGCTGTAAGGAATAAATAAAAACTTTACTATTTTTCTTAAACTGCTTTTCCCCAGGCTACGGTGAGGAATACTGGAGGAACAGGAGAGCGGAGGGAGCCCAGAAAAGAAAGGGGGTGGCAAGAACTGGAGGGAAAGTTTACTAGCAGTCAAACAAAGTTTTAAAATATTCATTGTTGGATTCAGAGCTTGAATAGTAGCTGAATCTCTACTTATTCTTATTTTCCTTCCCACTGCTAAATGAGAAAGAAAGGCTCAGTGCATCAGACACCAAACTATCAGAACATTCCTGATGTAACATCTCTGAAATGGCTACCTATCTGCTCTACTCACTACAATTAATCATTCCTCAGTTTTAAAAGTGAAAAACAAACTAGTATCAGCCTTTATCAACAGCTGCCACCATGTGGTATCTGAAATACCACACTTCCCATTCAAATAGAGAGAAACATGGTGTTGTCATCCGATCTGTTCAGTGATGGTTTTTAAGTATCCGTCTGTAACGCGCAGCTCGCAAGAGATGACACGGCTGATGTGCAGCAGCTCTGCACCCCTGTGCATGCCCTGCTGAGGCCAAGGAGCAGGCAGCCTGCGTGATATTGGCCCTGACACCGTGGCCACTCTACCAAACCACTTCCCTATTGTTCATCCTTGGAGCTGGGAGACCAGTCCACAGCGCAGGACCACCCAGGTTGTTAACAGCAGTGCATGAAAAAAAATGTATTTCCAAGTGGCTGATGCCAAAAACATGTCTGCCAGTCACAGGTTTACCAGGAGCAAGCATCCTCTCTCCCATGACGTGAGAAGCTGCCTGCTCTGCCCCAGGGCGAGGGAGCAAACGTGGAACTGCTGGGCCCTATCCCTGCTCCCTGCCGGCTGGACCTCAGCTTGTGTGCTGCCTGGAAATACAGCATGATGTGCCAAGACAACTCCAGAGACATTCCACTATCCAAAGGGAAGATGGAGTACAAGTAGTCAGCCCCAGATCATTAGAGAGTTGATCCTAAGATTAATGATTCAAGGAGCATGTTTTAAGACGGCAGCACGGGGGCAAGACCTAGTTAGTTAATGCCCTGGCATTTACTTGCTTGAGCCCTACGTATTTTTTAGAACATGTTAAATCCAACAGCTTAACTCCTCACCTCCCTCATGGATTTCATTTAGGTGTACTTCTAAATGAGCTAATTATGTTACAATTAAGAATAGCTTTCTGCAGATAACACAGCATTCAGAAATCTGCTTTGTAAATATCTGTTGGTAATATAGGTACCTCTGAGATTGCTGGAGCTTTGTCTGATGAAAAGCGTGTTCCCACTGGAAAAAATCCATTGAACACAGGATACTGTGAAACTGGCATATGACACTGTGAATAATGTACATGGGCTTCTTCTTGAGAGGCTGTCCACTCTTGATCCTGTAGCTTTCCTCTGAGCTGAAACTGTAGTCCAGTCAGTGCCTGCAGCATTGCTTTATTTCTTCCCTTTCCACTATTAGCAGAGCTGAAAAAATCACTATAAAACACACACACAAAATAGAAGCAGCAATTTAATTTCTTGCACAATATACCTGTACTCTTGAAAAAAAAAATCCTTAAATATAAACCCAAATTAATGTTATGGTTATAAGACACCCATAAGGACACAATTCCTAACATGCTACTGGAAAAAAAAAGATAAGAAGAGGCAGTTGGCATTCAGTTAACAATCATGTTTGGAGGTTTGTGACTGACTTTGTTATTCCAAGGGAAGCCAGGTACCAGTCTCTTGGGATTAGGTACAAAGGCGAGAAAAAAGTGGACATGTATGAATCTCAAAGGTGACTGCTGGGTGAATAAAACAGTCTGTTTTCTGTTCACCCACTCTTCCTCTCAGTGTGCAAGTACATTAAAATATGTCAAAAGGAAAGCCATTTGCTGGGGAAAAATAATTCAGCTAAAAGTCAAAATTTCCAGCTGGTGTATTGCCTTGGTGTGTGCAAGTGTGCTAACAAAGTGACCCACACATCTCACTGGATGAAAGTTGGTATCCTTATTAAAGTAGAAACAAACACTTGAAAATAGGGACAACTGCCAGTTATTAAAAAGAAAAAAAAAGGGGAAAAAAAAAGGACCACAATTGATATGAGACAAGTCTACATTTTTCCACATTCTGTTTCCTACTTGCTGTATAGCAGATACAATATATATTTAAGTAACCTCTTGAAAAGTAATGAAGGTGAAACTGATTCTGTATGCAGTAACCATTCCCATTTGCTGGAGAAATTGTGTTGCTAACAACCTCCACATTACCATTCTGTGTTTAGAAGAAGAAATATTTTCACAGTCCGGTTTATAAACTGCCACATACAACACAAGGACTGGTTCTTGCTAAGAGTAACCCTTTCAAAAGTGAATAGCTCTGGGGAATAAAACTTTATATCAGAATTACTCATGCTAGAAAGGGTTTGTAGGATCAGCCTCCAACCCTTTAAAATAAAAGCACTTTTATACTGGCATATACTGCCTTTGCCCCCAGGAAACACAACGAATCTAGACACCATCCCTAATCCACTACAGTGTGAGCATTTTTTGTAATATGAACATCATGAGACATTAGATCTCCCGCTCCTCAGCCCAGGCCTTGGCAGAAAGCACTATCAAAAAGCAAAAGCAAAGTAAAAGCAGAAAGCAAAACAAGGGAAGTGGTACACCATGGCATGAGCCGCCTTTCGTTTATTGATGATGTGATTTTCTCCAGGAAAAAACAAAAGAGTAAAGAAGATTTTCCAAAATCTCTAATGACCACAGCAGAGTATATTATGATGAACTGTCTGAACCACAGAATCCCATCGTGGGTGAGGTTGGAAAGGACCTCTGGGGATCATCTAGTCCAACTGTTCTGCTCAAAGCAGGGTCACCCACAGCATGTTCCTCACAGTCATGTTAGGTTTTAAATATCTCCAAGGACAGAGACTCCACAATCTCCCCAAGCAACCTATTTCAGTGTCTGGCCACCATCACAGTAAAAAAAGTTATTTCTTATGGGAGAATTGAAATTTCCCCCTCTTCAGTTTGTGCCGATTGCCTCTTGGCCTCTCATTGGGCACCACTCTGAAGAGCCTGGCTCCACCTTTTTTACTCCTCCCCATGGGGTATTTATACACATGAAGGAGATCCTCCTGAGCCTTGTCTTCTTCAGGTTGAACAATACCAACTCTCTCAGCCTCTTCACATAACTCACATACTCCAAGCCCTTCAGCACCTTTGTGTCCCTTTGCTAGACTCGCTCCAGTACATCCATGTCCCTCTCATACCAGGCAGTCCAGGACTGGACCCAGCACTCCAGCTGTCACCTCTCCAGTGCTAAAGAGAAGGGGAATGATCACACCCTTAAATTGCAGGTGATGTAGTGCTGTTCCTGATGCACCCAAGGAGAGGCTGTCGGGCTTCCTTGTTGAAAGGGTGCATAGCTGGCTCATGGTCCACTAGGACCACCAGGGCTTTCTCTGCAAAGCTGCTTCCCAGATGGTCAGCCCCAGCCTGCACTAGTGCATGCAGTTATTTCTCCCCAGGTGCAGGACTTGGCATTTCCATTTGTTGAATTTCTTGTGATTCCTGTCACTTCATTTCTCCAGATTGTCCCCCTGAAGAGCAGCACAATCACCTGGTATAGCAATGAGTCCTTCTGATTCCCGGTTGTCTGCAAACTTGTACTCGGCTCATCATCTAGGGTATGAATGTAGATTTTAAGTAATATTGGTCCCAGTCTTGACTCCTGAGGGATGCCACTACTTACTGGTCTCCAGATTGCCTTTGTGATGTTGATCACAACACTTTGATCTCAGCAGTTCAGCCTATTTTCAACTTACTTCACCATCTACTGTCTCATCAATAATTCCTCTGTTTATCTATGATTATATTATAGGAGATAACTTCAAAGGCCTTATTAAAGTCAAGTTAAACAACATCCACTGCTCTCCCCTTGTCTACCAAGCTTGTCATCTCACTGTAGAAGCTTATCAGATTGGTCAGGCTTAATTTTGCATTTTCCTTAGTCTGCATTTTGCTGTTGATCTACCTGTAGAAATCCTTTATGATGCCATTCATGTCCGTCTCCAGATTCAATGCCAAAAAAAAATCCCCAACCACCTTCAGCCCAGAAGTGGTCAGGCAGCTGGACTAGATGATCATTTTAGGTCCCTTCCAAAAGAACTATTCTATTACGAGAGGAAATGGCCTCAAGCTGCACCAGGGGAAGTTTAGGTTGGATATTAGGAAAAACTTCTTCACCGAAAGGGTTGTCAGGCATTGGAACAGGCTGCCCAGGGAGGTGGCTGAGTCTTCATCCCTGGAGGTATTTAAAAGAAGGGCAGATGTGGTGCCTGAGGACATGGTTTAGTGGTGGACTTGGCAGTGATAGGTTAACAGTTGGACTCGATGATCTTAAGGGTCTTTTCCAACCTTAACGATTCTATTCTATTCTATTCTATTCTATTCTATTCTATTCTATTGATTCTATTCTATTCTTATAAAATGTAATTCATTAATTTAGCCAATGTTTCAATGTATATCAACAGTACCCTTTAAAATGTGTATTATGTTTCTGATGCTTAGCCAAATGCCTGCTTACAGTCTTTTTAAAATGCATTTTATGAACCTGTTAAACTATAATAGCCATTAAGTAGCTGTTATGAGCTAAGATGTTACTACATACCCAAGAACATAAAAAAAAATTTAAAACATTACATAGAATATTTTTGGTAGTGCCAGCAGCAGTGGAGAAGAAGAAAGTCTTGTAGATTTTTCCTTTTGATAAAGGCTTTTTCAATGTATTTCTTACTGGCTAATATAAACTGAAGAGGGGGTAACTGTAACTGAATAAAAATGTAAGTTTTAACATTCCAACATCCCCTCTTCTTTTTGCTCACAAAATAAACATCACTGCTAAAACTTATTCCAGTAATGTTGACCCCTGTAATTCTCCACAGAGCACTGCTTGAGTGTCCAGAATAAATGTCAGGACAACGATCTGGCTTTGTTCTTTCAGAGCATCTTCAACTAAGGCTCTGATGTAAATACATCACAAAAACTACAGGCCTGCTTCTCACAGCAGCCTCTTCTAATAGGTACAAGCAAGAAGGAAAGCTGAGGAACAGTTCAGATAACTCATCCCTGCTGATTCAAAAATAAGAAATGTGCTGTATCTCCTAACTGCAAATGTTGCTCCTTTAGCCACAAAGAGTAAATGGTTAGTCCTTTTGTACACAGCCTTTGATCCATTGTGCCTGGATTAATTGCCTGCTTTGCGGGTACCTACGTAGTCAAATCCAGACTAAAGCTCAGCAAAAACCAAAGTCTTCCCATGTTCCCCGAAGGTCACCTTCTTCTTACATTTGAGCACCAGGCTGCCTCAGCCATGGGACTAGCTAGAGTTGCTTCCTAGCTGTTCTGCAGTGTGAATGGGCCTCACTGGCCCTCTCTCTTGTTTTGGCCAAACTACTCCCATGGGAAGTTCTGAAATATGAAAACTGAAAAGACGGCTGTAACTGCCCCTTCCTGGTTGCTGCAGTCTTATCATGCCTTTTTGGTGGTCACACTTGCATACTAAGAACCTAATCTTGCAGTCCTTTTGCAAGCAAAACTCCCTATTGACTGGTTTGTCTTTGTATTAAAAAATTTACTGGATATGCAGAGCAGCAGTTCTGAACAAAGGAACTTAGTCATTTTTCTTTTAGTTTTCTCCTTCAGAAATACCCTAAGGCAGTCATCTATTTCAGTCAATGGAAGGCTGAAAACGTTCAATCAAAAAAAAAAATCTATTTTTGAGCAATAGAAACATAAAAGACTTCTAAAGCCACAAATATTATTTTTGTACACATTGAGGACCAGATTTCTTCACATTTCATTGACATTTCTGTTAACTCTTTGCTTGCCAACTTTTTGCCTGGAGCCACTTCTCACAGTGAAGGAATCTATGCTTATTAAGGAATGCATATTTATGAACCCTTACTTAGATTAGTAGGGGAGGAGGAGGACAGTCACATATACAAATGTATAAAAGGCATACAGATATTTAAGTATAGTCACATTTATAAAAGTTTCATTTATATCAGCAATTTCGCAGTTAAAAAAGTTAAAAGTAAGTTAAATTAATGTTTTGAAACTGAAATCCAACCTATATGATTTGCACAATAGCTAACAAAGAGCCAAACAAAGTTAATCCTACTGAATTTTCAGCCTCATCTCTGTGCCTGGGAAGATCATGGAACAGATCCTCCTAGAACCCATGCTAAGGCACATGAGGCACAGGGAGGTGATCTGAAGCAGCCAACATGGCTTCACCAAGGGCAAGTCCTGCCTGACCAACCTAGTGGCCTTCTATGATGGTGACTGCATCAGTGGACAAGGGAAGAGCTATGGATGTCATCTCTCTGGACTTCTGTAAGGCCTTTGACATGGTCCCCCACAGCATCCATCTCTCTAACCTGGGGAGGTACTGATTTGATGGGGGGACTGTTTGGTGGATAAGGAACTGGTTGGATGGTCACATCCAGAGGGTAGTGGTCAATGGATCAATGTCCAGATGGAGGCCAGTGACTGATGAGTGGTGTCCCTCAGGGGTCCGTACAGGGACCAGTAAGTTTAATATCTTCATCGATGACAAAGACAGTGAGATTGAGTGCACCCTCAGCAAGTTTGCAGATGACACCAAGCTGAGCAGTGCAGCTGACATGCCAGAAGGACGGGATGTCATCCAGAGAGACCTCGACAAGCTGGAGAGGTGGACCTGTGAGAACATCATGAAGTTCAACCAGGCCAAGTCCAAGGTCCTGCACCTGGATCAGGGCAACCCCCAGTATCAGTACAGGCTGGGGGATGAAGGGATTGAGAGCAGCCCTGACGAGAAGGACTTGGGGGTACTGGTGGACAGAAAGCTGGACGTAAGCCAACAATGTGCGCTCGCAGCCCAGAAGGCTAACTGTATCCTGGGCTGCATCAAAAGAAGCGTGGCCAGCAGGTTGAGGGAGGTGATTCTGCCCCTCTAATCTGCTCTGGTGAGACCCCACCTGGAGTGCTGCATCCAGCTCTGGGGTCCCCTACCTAAGGAGGACATGGAACTGTTGGAGCGGGTCCAGAGGAGGAACACAGAAATGATCTGAGGGCTGGAGCACCTCTGCTATGAGGACAGGCTGAGAGAGCTGGGGTAGTTCAGCCTGGAGAAGAGAAGGCTTCGGGGAGACCTTATTGTGGCCTTTCAGTACTTAAAGGGGGACTATAGGAAGGATGGGGGCAATCTCATTAGCAAGGCCTATTGTGACAGGACAAGGGGTAATGGTTTTAAACTAAAGGAGCATAGATTTAGATGTGATATAATGAAAAATTTTTTTACAATGAGGGCAGTGAAACACTGGCACAGGTTGCCCAGAGAGGTTGTGGAGTCCCCATCCCTGGAAACATTCAAGGCGGGGTTGGACGGGGCTCAGAGCAACCTGATCTGGTTGACGATGTCCCTGCTCACTGCAGAGGGGTTGGACTAGATGACCTCTAAAGGTCCCTTCCAACCCAAACTGTTCTATGATTCTATTAATGTCTACAGACATTTAAAATGCAGTTTGCATCTTCCCATGCTGATTCCTTCAGAACTGATCAAGTAACAGCATAAAAAAAAAAAAAAGGAATACCTTTTTCATATTTTTATTTTTATGGATAGTTTGAGGTTTTAGAAATTTTCTAGTCAGACCAACAAGTCAAAGAGATCCAATGGAAACAAAAAATTTTGAAAGCTGTGTTAAAAATAAAAGTATGTATGAGTTATTTAAGATTTTTAAAATCTCATAAGAATTTTGCATGAAGGTTATGTTTAAATGAAAGATAAATACATACTGGTTTGGAAATATCAAGGGTTTTTATCCAAAGAACCTCAACTCTGATCTGTAGCAATGCCAAGCAATAAATGTATATTTATGTTGATAGCAGTTTAGTCTTTGAGACTCCAGTAAGTATTAAATTGATTTTTAAAAATTCAGTACAGTTTATGTAACTCAGAGTCTGGCTTTTTTTTTTTTATTATTTCTGGTTTGAGTGAAGCATAACATAGAGAAATTCTGGCAAAAAAAGTTTTACATTTTACAAAAGGGCATAGGGAAATAAGTAGGATGAGTTAGAATATTAAATGATGAAGATAATGAACAAGTGGGCTTACCTGAGAATTGGAAGGATGATTCACTAAAATAGAATTTCAGCAGTGTGTAAAAGGAATATTGGTGCAATAAAAGACAAGAATGAGAACAGGTCAGAGAACTGCATTGAACTATAAAGGGGGACACCCAGGAGATTTGGAATTACACATCCAGGCACATCACATTATGACTCAGGCAAAAGCCTTGCTGTAGAACATTAACACCTGAGAATCACACCTAGAATAATCTAACGAGCAGTACATATCTTTTTGAGACGCCTATACCAGAAAGATTAATAAAGGGGATGGAAATTAAACGAAGGTAAACACCAAGCATTGATAAGGGATTTAGGAGCTGAATTATGAAGAAAGCTGGAAAGAATTACATGACAAATACCGTACTTTTAATATTATATTTATGAAAAATATGAACACTAAGAAATAAACAATTATTATAAGAAGAAAATAAGTTATCCTTGTAATTATGTCATTATTAAGAATATTAAGCAGAATATTATAACTATTCTTCATAGAGAATATGAAGCAACAGGGGTATATTGTCCCAAAGAAAGTGGTATAATCCCCATCATTTGATTCGTTTAAATTGAGACTTGGCAAAGCATTAGTGAAGTTATTGTACAGTAGGTCATGATCCTTTATTGGCAGGGGATGGACAAAATGACCTAGCAAGTCTTTTCCCTCTCAATCTTCTTTGATTCTAAAAGGCTCTAAGTCAGATGCTTCCATCATTTGTCTACGAGATCAGCAGAGCTCAGAGCTACCACAGGGAGACCCGTAAGGGTGAGGGTGAATGTAGACTTGGCTAATAAAATATCAGAAGCCCATAACAGTCAAGAAATTCTTTCTCTTTTATTGTTATAAATATATATGTATCTTCTTTTCAGGGTTCAGTGTGAATGACTGCACAGAAAACTAAATTTTAAGACATTGAAAGGCAAAATAAGTGTAGAGGTCACCACTGCAGAGGGATCAGGCTGGAGTAGCAGCAAAAGAAAATGTACAGTCCCCTGCCATCAACTTTTTGAAAATGCAGGTCTCAAAGGTAAGGCAGTAGCAAGATTTCATGCACAAACTTTTTTCTTCTTGATTACCATTCACATAGATACAAGTTTTTCAAGAAAAGTTCCTACCGAAAGCTTCATTGCTGCCCATCTATGCTGTTTCCAGTCTGTCTTTAACAATTGACAGTGTTAGAAAGTAATGTTTGAGAAATAACCTAGAACCAAAGAAAGCTATTTCATTTGAAGGTGTTCAGGAAAATTCAATACCCTGACGACAATTATGATTTCTTGTTATGAAGGCAGGAGGTGGTGAGACAGGGCAGCAACTACTGGTTATAAAGGTCTGTAATGCCTGGGTCTGTTGTGACCATAGGGTCTGGCCATCAGCCCTCAATTTCACTGAGGTCTTCCTACCTCCACTCTGTATCAGAAGTGTGTTCAAATGTATTGGGTGTTAGCCTCACAGCATGTGAATGGGACAACTAAATATTACTGCCTACACCACCGTTAAGGCTGTGTGTCATGCTGACCTTGTGTAGAAGTGGCCAGCCTAAAGCACAAGTGTAAAATGACACAGAGAAAGGGCAGCATCAGGAAGCCTCCAGCTGATGACCTACAGAAGTGGAGGTGACTGTGCATGTAGTCACCCAATCTTGCCTCCTTCTTAACCTGAGGAGAAACCCCTGTGGCTTGCCGCCAGCTACATCTGAAGGAAAGGTTAATGTTAGTTCTTTCTTAAACTGACAGCATGTGTGGATCCGATGTTCATGCCAAACTGTTAGAGTTAGACACATACAATAGTGGTAACAATGTAAGGAGAAAGAGCTGATGAGGTTTTTGCTTAAAAAACTGTCTTACAAACCTCTTAAATTTCTTTGAAGCATGTGGAAAGACTGGAGGCAGATTGCACAGTTCACAGGGTCTTCCAAAAGGCTTTTAGAAAGTTCCCTCGCCAAAGGTGGCTAAAGAGAACCATGGTGCAGAATAAGAGAGCTCCTCACCAGGACTGATATCAGACTGAAAAACATGAAATCAAAAGTAGGGATAAATGGTCAGTTTTCTCAATGAAAGAATAGAATAGAATAGAATAGAATAGAATAGAATAGAATAGAATAGAATAGAATAGAATAGAATAGAATAGAATAGAATAGAAGTTTCAGTTGGAAGGGACCTACAGCAATCATCTAGTCCAACCACCTTACCAATTCATGGCTGACCAAGTCAAAAGCATATTATTAAGGATATTGTTCAAATGCCTGTTAAACACTGACAAGCTTGGGGCATCGACCACCTCTCTAGGAAGCCTGTTCGGTAAAGAAAGTTTCCTAATGTCCAGCCTAAACCTCCCCTGGCACAGCTTTGAACCATTCCCATGCATTCTATCACTGGATCCCAGGGAGAAGAGATCAGCACCTCCCTTTCCACCTCCCCTCCTCAGGAAGCTGTAGAGAACAATGGGGTCAGCATCCTTTTCTCCAAACTAGACAAGCACAAAGTCCTCAGCCGCTCCTCACAGGACATGCCTTCCAGCCCGTTCACCAGCTTTGTTGCCCTCCTCAGGATGCATTCACAAACTTTCACATCCTTCTTTAAATTGTGGGGCCCAGAACTGCACACAGTACTCCAGGTGCGGCCACACCAGTGCTGAGTACAGCGGGATAATCACCTTTTTTGACCGGCTGGTTATGCTGTGTTTGATGCACTCCAGGATGTGGTTTGCCCTCTTGGTTGCCAGGGCACACTGCTGGCTCATACTGAGCCTGCTGTTGACTGGCAGCCCCAGATCCCTTTCTGCAACGCTGCTTTCCAGCCACTCCTCTCCCAGTTTATACTTGTGCCCAGCATTACTCAGTCCTAGGTGTAGAATCCAGCATTTGGACTTCATTGTCCAGCACTCAAATCTATCTAGATCCCTTTTTGCCTTTAGCAAAGGTAGGATGGAGGTATCATTAGATGCTCCAAATATTCAGAAATAGTCTCTTTAAAACTGTAGAGAGGAAAGTAATAAAATTTGCTGGTTATTGGAGGCAGTATAACTGAAAGGTGTCATGACATTGACTGAACAATTGAAAAATAGCAGATGAAATTCACTGTTAGCAAAAATTCTGTGATGTACTTGGGGGAACACATTCTAACTTTATACACTATTGGCAGAGGCTCTTATGGAACTAGTTGTTACCATTTAGGAGAGGGGTTAGAAGCTAAAAATTTCTCTAAGATGGCAAACCTAATGGTCAGTGGCAGTCAAACTAGCAGACAAAATCTTAGAAACTACACAGAAAACGAAGTAATGTCATGGATTAAATTCAGTGTATTCATACCTGAAATATTGTGTCCTTTTTGTCTATCTGTGTAAAAACAAACACAGAAATGGAAAGGTGATAGAAAGAACAGCAAAGGTGGTTGAGGGTATACTATGAGTTCTTTGTGAGGATCAAGTAAACAGACAAAATCCTCCATCCTGGAGAAAAGACACCTCACGCAAGATAGGATACAGGTACGTGTAAAACATGCATGGAGTGAAGAAGGTGAAGAGAAAACTCTTCATACTTTTCATCAGTTAAGAAGTAGTATCATCATGTCCATGATGAAATGACCACAAGACAAGCTCAGAACAAACAAAAGGAAAACATTTTCACTTCTGTCTAAACTGTGGTACTTTTCGTCAGAGGATTACGTAAAGAAGAAATGGTTACATAGGTTTGAATGTTGCTGGGTTAACTAACAGAAAAACACCAAGGGCTATAAATTGCAAAGATATCATACCTCTGGCTCAGCAATTACCTGAGATGCAGATTGCCTGAAGCTGGGATTGTTTCCTGGAGAAGTATGATTGCTTTCTCTAGGTGTTCTTTGACTCTTACCTATGCATCTGCTACTACTGACTGCTGAAAACTGGGTACTGAGCCAGAAAGATGCCTGGTGTGATCCACTATGGTCAATTATTACATTCTTACAAGGAAACAGAGAAGAGCATCTCTGGGGAAATGGGATTGTTTCCTGTGCAGTGTACATCATCGATACCTTTAACAATCAGCCAACTGTATAAGGCCCCATTGCACCAGAAAAGTTTACAGTTTAAAGCCTTACAAAAGGTATTCATATATCCCAACAGCTACCAAAACTCTTTCAGGCACCCAGTTGTCATAAATTTCATTAAGCTTTAATGTGACCAGTAGGACAATAAAATCATTTGGCTTCTCTTCCAGAATGAAATGTTTTTCACACCTTAGCAAGCCATGCAGCTCCCACGTTCTCTGTGCCATAACAAGAGGAGAGAATTGGCATTGACATAACTTTCAAAGGCCAGAAAAATTGTTGCACAGGAGCCACTGAAGCACAGCAAGGTTAAATATAAATGTGTTTCCTGACTTTTGGCATTAATGGCTAGCAACCAACAGCAAACACATCAAAAGACTAATAGGCACTTCAGCTCAAGATGACATCTTTAAATGCTTCCAAAATTGTTTTATTTTGGGGGATTCAGTAAGGGTGGCTTTTATATTGAGGATAATGGAGTCCATCCCCACCATAACTTAATGACCTACTGAAACCTTTCTTTGTCCTCCTGTCATAGCTACTGCATGTCACTACTAATGACATGCAGTAGCAACATAACCCAAAGGAAATAGCATGCAAGGAAGAGGTAACATGAAAAAATTAAGGGAGCTCATAACAAGTTATAACATACATAGCAGGTTTTTATATTTTTTTTTTAAACTAATGCTTAAAGGGATTGCAAAGTTCTTGTGAATTTGCAAACCTGCAGAGTAGCCTCCAGGGCATTTTACTGGATAACCCCAACCTTTCAGAGACAAAGACGTGGCAGCTTGGACTGAACATGGAAAGAAGTACATAGGATAAGCTCACAAAGTCTTTGGCAAGGTAACAGCTATTTTTTCTATTTTCCAATGTATAACAACTAGATATTGTCACCTTATTAGCATTACCTTTATAAGAATAACCTAAACCTACTTGTATTCTATGATATTGCTCTCTTCAAATTTTGTTGTGTTTTTTGAATGTGTACATGCACACTCATGCAAATACATGTATATTTTCCACCCAAGGTGAAGTGCATCGGAGCCACCACTGGTTTACAATCTAAACTACATTTATTAACTAACGTAATCCTGTAGTGTAATTCTAAGGAGAGTGTTTCCATAACAGAAATCCCACTGCCTTTCAGTAGGGCATGGGCTCCTCTGTCAGCAAGAGGGTTTGAAAATTCCACATCAGTGCCTCTTCCTGCCTTCAGCATCAATAGCAGATTCTGGATTACAGGTTATAAAGTCTCAATAATTCCTTCAAAGGAATATTTTAACACAATAACAGACATCAGAGACTATAATATGATTAATAGGGAGCCTCAAATCTCCAGCTCTGGAAGCTCTCAGCTGTCACAGTGCTTGCCAGTGTTGGAGGGTGTTCAGAACCTCCCAGCAGTTTTAGTTCCTTGGAGTATTTGTCCCTGAGTCCTTGATACTAATCCATTCTCTAGACTACAAAAAATAAATAAAGTATTTCCTGTTTTTTTAAATCAAAGATCACCTAACTTTTTAGCCTGAAAAACACGATAAAATGTCAACATTTTCCTTTTTTTTAACTTATTTTCTCTATCTTCTTCAATTGTACATTTGCATATATGGTATTTTTGCAATAATTTCATTAATCACTCACGGATATCTTACAGACTAGCAACAATTCACAGTTCGTAACTGAGAAATGTTGCCTTGCAGCACTCAAAGTGGAAATGAAGACAGCACAAGGCCAATTAGTATATTAAAATGCTGATTAGTACTGTCAATTTTGTTAATGAAAACATTAGGGACTCTGAATGCTATGTATAGGCATCTCTTTAAAAATATTATAGCTGTTGTAAATAATCATTCTGGATATTGACATTGAGTGTGTAGTTTGATTTGTAAAGTTTCTTCTCAGTTTGGGAAGAATCTGTTTACATGCTGAGATTTATGTTTCCAGCCCACAGACACAAAACCAGATCTGGTGATTATCAGTACAATGGCAACTCTCCTGTGTGAGGGCTGCTGGGGGCAAGATGATCCCACTGTGCTGGGCACTTCAGCCTTTGGGAAGCGGCTCTTCATGGCTATTTGAAGGAAGCAAATTTCACCAGCAGTCTAGAGTCCAGAGATGAATAATGTAGTTCTTCAATTTAGTTTATTATTATCTTCCATTTATATAATTCACTAATCAATACAGCTAGTTATGCTTGAAAATATAAAGGCATGAACCTTAATAATACAACCTAACATGCTTAAAGAATTGTATAGCACCATAAAAGAAATTAATGCTTTTCACCAACAACAATAAAGAAATAAACACACAGTCCTTTGATACACTTGATACCGTCAAGACAATAGTGTCCTGTCCAACCCAAACAGATGGAAGAAGTAATGTCTCTTTCCTGATTTGTGGCACCACATCATGAAGCCCCTGATTCAGCAAAGCAGCAGGATTAGTTTACATTAAGTGCCTGGGACTATATAAGGCTTACAGATCGTGAGGAAGGCTCCACATAGCCCTCTCCATCTTCATTCCCAGAGCTTACCTGGCAAGATAGTCCACCTTTGCTGACAGTCTGCATGCATCCTAATCAAAACTAGGTGTATGGACAGAAACTCTGATTCTGGATCCCTCCAGGGACTGCTTCACTGTCCAAACTGACCATTTGCAACCTTCCCAGCCCTCCCACGGCCAGACAATGGACACCACCACACTGCAAGCACAGTGACACACTAGCACAGAAACATCTTACTAAAATCAAAAGGCACAACATGTGGTACCCTCTGGAGTTCCCACTTCCACCCAGAGGCAGTCACTTTTATGTTCATGTGGATGCCTCAGTACCACAGGGACAGGCCGCTTTCTGACTCAAAGTGGGCCTCCTGCAGTCCCTTGGGTGTCCCTTCAGTACAGGCCTTAGGACCTCCTACGCAATGCAATGTAATGTTCTCCATGATCTCTGTTAGAATAAGGGTCTGTCAGATGAACGAAGAACGAATTCAAGTTTCACAGACCGTCTAATGAAAATACATTGTATCCAGTACAGAGTATGAATTTCAGATCAGTCTGACAGTCTCTCTTTATCCAAAGTATATCTAAAACAGTGTTATGAATCCACTGAGTTCAATAACTCTACAATGTCATGGAATAAATTTTTAAAAATCATGGTTTGGGTTTAAGGTCCTTAACTCTACAGACTTTTTTCAGTCTCAGAAGAGCCAAAAGCTTTTTTTTTGGAAAAGAGATTGTGTGAGATACTATTGTATTCACACAACTTGAGGCATTAAGAAAAAAAGAATAGAGCATAATACTAACAAAAATACCTTAATCATATGTACAGTCACACTACTTGTTAGGAGCTGCTTTTCTGAAGTACACATCTGGCTGTATTTTCACACCAAGTATTAAACTTTTTAAGGCCAGATATTGAGGGACAAGGGGAAGAGCAAATAATACTTTCAACAAATGGGTATATACAGCTGATAAAAGCTGCCAATGACATGAATAGTTGTTCCATTATGTCCTGAAGAGGCCTTGCACTCTATACCTTTGTATAGGAAAAAAAAAATAACAGGTCATCATGCTCTAGACCATGGGCTAGCCTGGCAGCAGCCAACCACAGAAATTCAGAGCAAGGCAGAAGCCTGTCATTCTTACATTTTCACTGAGAAATCTGTAACAAGGTGTGCAGCAGACCTGCTACCAGAAGCACAGTTGCTACATATTAAACAAGATGCAAAGCACAAAAATTCTTCCAGCGGACAGCCTAAACTACACAGTGTGAATACCTTCTGGCCAGTTTTAAGTTCCTGACATTTCTCAACGTTTCAATAGCTGACTTTCCTGCTTCTATGTTCTCCTCCATCTCCCTGTCTCTGTACCAACGGGAGTCCCAGAAATTAAGCTGAAGCATCTCTTTGGTCTTCTTTCTGTGACCTCCAGCAGGCAAACAATCAGCTTTGCAAAAACTGTTCCTTAGTCTCTACCACTATATGCTGGAGCAATGCTCAAAGGGATACAAGAATTTTGTTGCTCTGGTTTAACAAACCCCAAGAGATTATATGCAGTCTACAACTATTGATCTAATAATCTGGGATTTTTGTTGCTGTTGTTGTTGTTATGGGGGCTTTTTCATATATAAGAGCTTTCTGATCCTCAGTAGCCTGCTGGGCAAATGTAAAGTACCATCTCCACCTCATGGTAGCACAACTGCTTTTCAAAGAGAGAGCTATAAGAAGGTTTAACATTGGCCTAAGGTAATTTCTCCATAACCTTGCTCTCAGAAATGATTGTGTTTTCTTCTAGAGAAACATGCAGATATTTGCCTCGGGCCATGTCCAGGCATGAGAACATATAGATCACAGACAACACAAACAGTTAATAGTTCAGAAACAATCACATTGTTAACAATTTTAGACAATCTAAACAAGAGATGCTGCTTGTAGGTTCACCAGACTACACAGATATTTTTAAAAAACTTTTAATGCAGCCAAAGTATTTCTTCTTATAAGTTTCAGGATAATTTGTATTCTAACATAACAACTTCAGGCATTGAGCATAATATCACTCTCTAAGGGTGCCCTATCCTGACAAATGTATTTATTTGTGACGACTTGCTTGCTTGCTCGAGACCTCTTTTCCCCAATGGTAGGTGCTGATATGTCGACAGAGGTGGATGGATAGACTCAGTGCTGAGTTATGTTACAGAGAGTTATGTTCCTGCATTCAGAGCTTACTTCTCAGGACACTTGATTGCTCATAATTCTACTCCGATCTATGATGTTGTAAAAATGATATATGCAATTTTGCAGCTTCCTTGCTAGAAAGTTATAACATCTGCAAAAACTATCAAACTTTAACCTGAACAAGATTATAAATATCATTTTGTGAATACAGAAAACCGCTTTAGAGGAACAAAAACCTGATGTTTTTACCCTCCTCTTGTTACACATGCTTCATTTTTGCCTTCTCACATTTGAAGAGTCATGGCTTATGAATAGAAAAGCATCTCCCCAGGTAGCTGAAAAGACTTAGGGATTGTGGATACTATACACAGTTTCTCATTACTCATATTCAAAGCTTAGAGAGTGAACAAGGGTTTACATGCAGGGCACGGCATCCCAGTTTTAAAACTAGGATATGTGTCTGCAAGTCTGAGAAAAAGAGAAACAGAAAAATGTCTGAAATTTTTATTTAATATTGGTAGGACAAGTGTTCTGCAGTAGATTGGAAAGAAATACAAGCAAATGCCACCTAACTTCTCATACTGGTTAGTGTTGATACAGTATGTCCATGGCACCATGTAGCACTTCTCTCTCAACTCACCCATGATCAGCCATGGCGTGAGACTCAACATTCTAGAGAAGAGGATCAAAGCTTCTGACTACCTGTAGTTATGACTATTTAAATGAGCCCTAAGACCAGGATTTTAAATCTTAGTGATGAGGATTTAATAGATGCCACCAGTGATGCATAGTTACTACATTTAAGCTACCAGTTTGAGTATGAAATTGGCAGCATCACGCTAATAACATCAGTTATGAGGATCTTGAACATTCTTTATATGTCTCACTATTTGCCTTCCCTCTGGGTCTATCTCTTCTGTCTTATTATTCTCCCCAAGTAATATTCTTCTGTGCTGGATTGACAGGGATAACAGGCTGATACTTTTTACTCGGAGAGTTTCCTTCTTGTTCTTCTTCTGGAATACAGTTTATTTTCCCATGACTGCCACAAAATGGAAGTTTGGCCTCCTAAATTACTGGATCTTATGTCAGCCTAGAAGGCCATTTACCTTCTCGTACCAGGACCCCTTCAAGCACTGTGCTGCCCTTGCCTCACTGCACTTTGACTGTCTATTAGGTTGCTTCTGTGAGATTTCTGAAAGATTTTCTCTTCTTTTTCACCTTTCAGTCTTTGAGCACGAACCCGCAGGACTGCATGGTAGGAATGCACAGACGGTCCCAAGGACAAGCAGAATTACTCTCGAAAGAAGACTAAATGTCACCCAGATGCTCTCTGCTGATGGAAGCGGAGATCAGTGCTCCAGTCTGGGCACTCTAGAAACCTTGGATCTAATTAAGTGATTGATTACACATACACTGTTGTACTATAAATAAACATCAAGGTTTAAATATTTATATATAAAAATAAACACCAGTAGAAGAACCATTTGCTGAGGTCTTAAGATTTATTCTGTATTAATTACAGCTGCTACCTTTGACAGAATGCTATGATTTAGGATCCTCTTTTTTAACCTGTCTCAAAGTACCCATCACTAACGGGTTCTTCACGGAAACACATTTTAGAAATGGTCTCTCCCATTTATGTACAATGCACTGCCTTCTAAGAGGGTTGCAACCTGTGACACATAAGAGCTTTTTACAGAGAAAAGCAGCACTGTGCAATAGGTTATAAAGTGAGAAACCCCATGGATGTATTTTCTTGCAATAGTTGAGTTTAACCAATCCATCTGGAGTTCGGTTAGGGTACAGGCCTTTGCATTCCTACCCCTGCTAAAACTACCATGTAATCTGTGGTGATTGCAATGAAACTGAATCTTAGGTTTATATTTCATCCAAACAATAACTGAGCAATGCATAATGTCTCACAGCTCCCTATGGTAACACTGGTACCTTCTTAATATAACGAATTAACCATTCACTAAATCATTTCCACAGCAGCATACAGCACCTAGACTGTCCTTCTGTATGTCTCACTGTCAGAAAATACCTTTGATAAGTCCTGGCAAGATCATAATGCATGCACAGCATGATAACACAGTATGCTATTTAATGCCGTGCACAACAAGATGCATAGATGTATACATCTGCTTGCTAAGCACTGCTCGGGTGTAGTTCACTGGAATGGTATGTTTCCACTGAGTTAAAATTTTAAGGAACAATCCAACAAGATGTGGGGTAGACTGGATTTAATCCACAGACATTTGGTACCACAGACATTTCCTTTAGCAGACTGTTTAAAACACGGTGTTCTGGAATTGAAAGTTCCCAAGAAACCTTCTCTGTATTATAGGGATTGACCATCATTTTTCAAGATTTGCAGTAATACTTGGTCCAAAATGGCACATAAGTCTGTTTCAGAAATATTGCAGACTTTTGTTTACTAAAATAAAAAGAAATTCACACTTGAAACCAAAACTGGATAAAATGAAGCTGCAAAAATAATTTTGATACAGCTATCAATGATTTTTCTGTACAATTGATATTTGATAAAATTTCAGAAAAGTTATGTAAAGATATGAATTTCACAAAATATTTCTAAATCTTTTAAATAAAACGCTTATGTAAGCACATCTTAAGTCACTTTCCAAATGAAGGAATATCAAATATTTTTGAAGACACTGAAATCAAACTATTTTGATTAAAAAAATAAAATATATGCAGGAAAACCATAAACTTATTAATAGATAGCAAATCACTAATAGTAATACAAATAAATACTCAACTAGTAATAGCACATAATGTTAGTTATATGCATATTCCATGATACAATCTTACAGACATTTTATGTATCTTTTTATTTTGAGGATATATGTTTGCCATTTCATGTTGATAAAAAAATTAAAATAATGCTTTTGGATGTCATTATTGATTTTGTTTGTTCTCTTTACCCAAAAAAGATTTTGTCAGAAGACTGGTAGTTTAAAACTCTGATTACAGCAAACACGTATATACATTTTTTTCCCAGATTATACCCATTTATTTTATGGCTGTCTAAAATTGTGGGGTTTTTTCAAAACTTGCATCTTTATGTATCAAGGAGCAGTTTTTCATTTTGTTTACGGTTGTGATTTAACCCCAACTGGCAACTCAGCACCACACAGATACTCACTCACTCCCTGTCAATGGGATGGGGTAGAGAATCGGAAGGGTAAAAGTGAGAAAACTTGTGGGTTGAGATAAAGACAGTTTAACAGGTAAGGCAAAATCTGCACAGAAGCAAAGCAAAACAAGGAATGCATTCACTCCTTCCCATGGACAGGCAGCTGTTCAGCCATCTCCAGGAAAGCAGGGCTCCATCACACATCATGGTTACTCTGGAAGACAAACGCCATCACTCCGAATGTCCCCCCCTTCCTTCTTCTTCCCCCAGCTTTATATGCTGAGCGTGATGCTATGTGGTGTGGGATATCCCTTTGGTCGGTTGGGGTCAGCTGTCCCGGCTGTGTCCCTCCCAGCTTCTTGTGCACCCCCAGCCTCCTCCCTAGTGGGGCGGGGTAGGAAGCTGAAAAGGCCTGGACTCTGTGTCAGCCCTGCTCAGCAACAATTAAAACACCCCTGTGCTATCAACACTGTTCTCAGAACAAATACAAAACACAGCCCCACACTGGCTACTGGGAAGAAAATTAACTCTATCCCAGCCAAAACCAGCACATTTACATCAGTAGAGATCTGTTGCAGTCAGTGAAGTTATTAATTCTATTTAATGGCATTTAATTCAGGAACATTCTGTAGTGCCTTATGACAGTTTCCAAGAGCTGCCCACATTTGCTATCAAAGGACCCTACAACACTTTTGCATTAGACAGAGAATCATTAATACTCTAATTATAAAAGCATACTTACTAGTAAAACTGCTCCAGGGTTCCTACATCACACCTTATCAACTGAATCAAAGATTCTTTTCTCCTATCATGTTGATTCACAAAACTTGCACTTGTCATTACTGCCTGTAGATGTACTTTGGGATAATTGAAAGCAAAATTCAGAATTTCAGAATCTCCTTTTCCTTCCTCTCTCTTTTTTAACATTTACTTTTCAGTGCTTTGCTTACAGGCCTGTAACAAATACTGCTACCATGCTGGCTAAAAACTCTATGCATAACAGCTAATTGGCTATCCAAGACATCTTCTTTCAGCAAGCAATGGTTATTGAATAAGATACAGTGGTATTCTTGGAAAGGAAAAAAAAAAGAGAAGAATAATGGGCACTAGAATGGCAGTACAAGAAGAGAAGAAATCTCAAATTAGCCCAAACTCCCAAGCCCTAATCACTGACAGAAGAATCCAGTAAATCAAGGAAGAAGACATCAATCCATTCAAACAGGATTAAAGGTTTAAACTGAAAGCCAACAAACTTGTTAGCCTTTGTGGGAAAAATTTGCATTGGGATATTTTTAGGGGTGAAACAGACAACCAAAATATTTACAAGTGCCTGTTTAGTACCTGATGTGAAAGAGAAGAAAACTATACCACAGAAAATAAAATCAGTGTAAATGCTTAAGTAAACTGATTCATGGGAGACTGTTGCAGGGTGCAATGACCTGGTAATCATTACTATTTAAAGTTGTAAGAATTATGGCTTAAAAATAAATATTTATTTCTAAAATGTATTTTTCAATGAGAGCATGCCTTTGTAAACTAATACATACATGTTTCTTTTGTAGACTTTCAATATTCAGGTTAGAATAACATACTTCAGATGGCGGACAGTTGGCAGTGCTCTTTACACCTGAAAAAAGCTGAGTGAAACCACTACGACAGAGATTTCCTTTCTGATTACGGAAGACAGGTATCAAATTCATTTTCTCCCCTTATTTGGTGGAAAAGGAAGAGACAGGTAGCATACAGTCTGGTTTATTTTATCCTTTCTTCTCTTAACATAGTGATTATAATTTAAAAGCATATGCAATGAAAGAATTAATACCGAATTTCTCTGGCGTGAGCAATAGTCCATCCACACCAGTTTTGTATCACTGTTGCTGATGCTTTTCCAAATGAAATTTTATTACAACTATCCTAAAAAGAAAAAGGGCTGGTTTGAAGAACAGCTCTTTCTATTTTAATGAATAGACATGTAAGTCAATTTTTAGCCAAATTATTAACTATAGCACCTGATTAATGAACGTTATTTGGCATACACTTGTATTCTTTCTTACAGTTAGAAACCTCTGAAAAAGGAGTTTAGAAATCATGGTTTTGATAACTATTTCTTTCACAGGAGCAATTGTTTATCTGGAGTAAAAACCACTGTCAGTTGTTAGTTACTGTCATTTTTATAATCATTGGCAACCCTGAAGCCATTTCAGCTGTGAGATTTCTGCTAATGACACCCACAACTTAGAATAATTATTTGATTTACCAGTATCTTCTCTCTGCTAACAGTCTCTCTAAATATCCTCAAGGAAGTTTTTTTCCAATAACTGCACTGTAGTATACATCTCATTTATTAAATTTACAGTGCACTTCTTCAATCCTAGTCAGCATATACAGTATGCCACAAATTTGAATAATGACATTCTGTGTGGGATTTGTTATTGGGCTGGAGATATTTGACCTGGAATGCCATTAACTTAACTTATACATTTTAAAATCACGTTTGAAAGCCTGCAAAACTAAGATTGTAGTGAATTTAATTTCAAAGTCATTTTGGATGTCCTTTCAAACTGTATGTGGTAATCCTTGATTTTTGCACTGATGCTAAATGTTAATGAACAGAGCCGCAGTGTACCATTTCACCTAGAGCAATGAAAACATTAAAATCTCTTTAGAAGACTGAATAAAACTTTATTTTATAAATATAATCCTTGTTGAAGCTCTACCATTTCACTGTACTTTTGAAATAAGGGCACATGGAAAATATGGAAGAGTTCCTTTGAGATAGCTAACTAAAGCTACAAAATGAGCACAGTACAGTATTTCCAAGGAACACGGTTCAAAAGTTGTACGATTACTACTAAGGTTGTTTTATTCTTTACCACATTTGGAACAGGAAGTCTGTGTTGTTCTTGAAGAATTCTGAAAAGCAATGTCACAGTCTGATGACCTCTTCTCCTCATTAAAACGTTCCCAAAGACAGCTCTCTGCATGATGTTTTGTAGCTTCAGCAGCCATGAACTAATTTGTACCTCTTATTTTGATCATGCACTGGTGAAAGAACCAAACAATATTTTTCTTTAAACACAGAGAGGTCTTTCAACAGCTCAGCATGCACTTCTACCCTCTTTTTAATCTTGGAGCACCTATTTATTTGCTCTTTTCACCACTAAATCTTCTTTGCTCCTTTCTGCCCCCCTGCAAAGCTGCTAGTTAAAATCTTCAGTGTTTTTTCTTCATAGGCTTAAACCATTAGAAGGGTATTACCATAAAAAAGGAGACAAGGACTTAGAGACATGGTGCACCAGAATTTGCATTTCTAATTTTTAATCCAATTAAACTAAAATAATATTTATTTAGCTACAACATTTCTATAATGGGTATAAATTCACTAAAGCTAATGGAAAATTTTCTTCCTGGAGGAAATTAGTTATAGGTGCTTACTGCAATAACTGATGGGTTCTGCATACTGAGTGTCTCCAGATTTTGCTTATAGGAAATTAGTATTCAGGTAGTTGATGTGTTTATTTTGCACACCTTCTTTTTTGTGTGTGTGCAATTCATTATGCAAGTTGTATTTTTTGCTCTGCATAGTGGATTGTGGATGCAAATTGTTAGAAGGTACTGTAAGGGCATTAGCTTTTAATACATAAGGCATATACCTGGAAAGAAAGGCTGTATGGATTGGCAATTTGCATTACAACCAAGCGTGTTTTTTTCAGACAGCTACTGAATAAAAAATTATGGTGTTATCACTTGTATTTCTTTTTCAATCAATACATTTTAATCAGTAACATATACTTTGTGTACAAAGAATACATTTTGTAAATCCAAACCTATCTAAACCCACAGAAAGCCTGTTTCTGCTCTCACTGATTTTGGTCCAAGCAATGAAGTCAGCACTTCTTTTACCCTCTCTCAGGCTTTTCTAGTAAGGAGAGAAGGCAGTCCAGGACCTCTTGGAGAGAAAGTGCTAAATCTTGCCTTTTAAGGGGAGAAAAGCTCAGTGTTCTGACTCATGAGCCCAGGGATAGCAACAAGATGGGAAATTCCTTGCCCAGCAGAATGCTCCCCTGCACCTCTGTATGTTCTGTGGGCACACAGCCGGCAGGGGCCATGCCACGCCTGAGCAGACCCCCTGTCCTCAGGGACTGCCAGCATGCGGCTACTAGAGCACCACTTATGGCATCTGGAAAGATATCCACCCTTCCTGAGGGAAGCCTGCTATAAACCTCCATTCTTGCTCTCCCATCCTGGCTACCTCTGTTTCCAGAACTGTGGGGTCCAAACTATTCAGGGTAGTAATGGGCTCTGGGAATGATGGAAAGGACTGCAATAACACAGGAGCAGCATTCCCTGTATCCACACCTCCCAGTGACAGCTCTTCATCTGCAGAAGCAGGTGGGAGAACTGAGGCTGAGGAATTTATCTCACTAATTTATTTAATATTGTACTGGATATTTTCCAGAAGAATGAACCATGCCATTATTTGGAGAAAATGAAGCCTCAGCCAGTTAACCATTCCTGATTGCTGCTGTATATTCCACAAAGCAAGGAAGTTCCTGGATCTAAGGTATGATGTTCCAATCTAGAAGATTCCTTTTGACATTTCATTCTGATTTCTTGGGCTGCAGAGAGTTTCTCAAAAGTTGTCAGCCAACTCTTGCGTTACTCTTGGTGTAAATGCTTCAAATCCAAATAATTTTAAACTTACAGGAAGACTTTCTACCTTGCATTCTAAGAGGAACAGGCATGTAAATACCAATTATATTTTTCAGTATTCCAACAAAATAGGCAGAATTATATTCACAACATCCTTACTTATTTTAAAATATCCTATGTACATGTATGGATCAGTGAGTGGTCATCAAGTACCCTCTTGTTAATATGTTTTGTTCTGTATTTCTACACATAGAACAATGTTTTATTCAGTCCTGTTCAGAATGAAGTTAATGTTCTTCTACCATATTCCTCAGGAGACAATTTCATATTATAATATCACTCCTCCTATCTTTATATGAATAAACAAGCTTTGTTAGAGGATATAATTTACGCACTTGACTTTGACTGGCCTTATGTTTTTCACAAGAAAGAGAAAGATTATTGGATTGGATTTTATCATGGGGTATTTCTGTTTGATTTTTCACATTAAGGCTAAAATAAATAATATAGCCTACATTAAAGCAAATTCTAGCCAAAAAAAAGGCTGTTTTGTGAACACATCTCCAGCTGAAAATGGGCTGTATACCATTAGACTGGTCACCCCATCACACTCTGGCAATTCTTATTATAGCATTTTTCTGGAGCAACAAGACTTTATTGTGTTGGAGAAGGATCAGATTAGGGAACATTTGAAAAACTGGATGTAAATAAGTGTATGTGACTTACTATCATGTCATTGTGGGGCCCCTCTTGATTATCTTTCCTGAAAAAAAAGAAAATGCCACTACTACGTTCAAGAAGGGCAAGAAGGAGGATCCAGGGAAAACAGGCAAGTCAACCTCACCTCAAGCCCTGTGAAGCTGATGGAGGAAATTCTTCTGGGAGCCATTTACTAAGAAGTTAAGCACAGGAAAGTGACTGGGAATAGTCATCATGGATTTATAAAGAGTAATATGACTACCTTGGTAAACAAGAGGAGAACAGTGGATGCCTATTTCAACTTCAGTAAGACTTTCAAAAGTGTCTGCCATAGCACACCCATAGACAAAAGGATGAAGTTCAGACTAGACAAGTGCACAGTGAGGTGGACTAAAAACTCTGAAATGCTGCACCCAAAGTGGCACAAAGTCTGGCTGGAGGCCAGTCTTCAGCAGTGTCTCCCAGGGGTCAATACTGGATCCAATATGGTTTAACATCTTCATTAATGAAATAGACGATGGGACAGGCTGCACCCTTAGCAAGACTGAAGAAGATAAAAATAGGAGAGTAGTTGATACGCTAGATGGTTGTGCTGCCTTTCAGAGGGATCGTGACAACCTGGAGAAATGGACCGACAAGAATCTCAAGAAGTTCAAGTAAAGGTAAATAGCCCTGGAGAGAAAAACTGCATCCACTAGTACAGATTGGGGGATGACTGGCAGGAAAGGAGCTTTGCAGAGAAGGCCCTGGGTGTCCTGGTAAACAATGAGGCGGCAATGGGCCCTCATAGCAAGGAAGGCTAACAATCTCTCCCGGGCTGCATCAGAAACAGCATCACATTTCCTGCAAGTAAAGGGTGTGATCTCCTGAGCACTGGGAAGGCCACGGCTAGAGTGCTGGGTCCAGTTCTGGGCTCCTCAGTGCAAGAGAGACACAGGTGCACTGGAGGAAGTACAGCAGAAGATGATGAATCATAGAATCATAGAATCAGTAAGGTTGGAAAAGACCCTTAAGATCATCGAGTCCAACCACTAACTATCACTGCTGAGTCCACCACTAAACCATATCCTCAAGCACCACATCTGCCCTTCTTTTAAATACCTCCAGGGATGGAGTCTCCGCCACCTCCCAGGGCAGCCTGTTCCAAAGTTTGACAACCCTTTTGGTGAAGAAGTTTTTCCTAACATCCAACCTAAGCTTCCCCTGGCGCAGCCTGAGGCCATCTCCTTCCATCCTATTGCTTGTTACTAGGGAGAAGAAACTGACAAAGATGGTGAAGGTATTGAAGCATATAAGGTACATAAAGAGGCTGAGAGAGCTGGGACTAGTCAGCCTAGAGAAGACTAAATGCCTGATGCCAGTAAAAAAGATAGAGCCAAGCTTTTTTCAGTGGTGCCCAGGGACAGATCCAATGGACAGTGGGCACAAACTGAAATACAGGAAATTCCGATTAAACATAAGAAAAAACTTTTTTACTATTCAGACACTGGAGCAGGTTATTTGGGGAGGTTGTGGAGTAACCATCCTTTGAGATATTCAAAAGACAACTGGACATGGCCATGGGCAATATGCTGTAGCTGGCCCTGTTCTGAGCAGGGAAGGTGGATTAGGTGATCCCCAGAGGTCCTTCAAATTCAAATATTCAGTAATTCTGTGTTTTTTCAGTGCAGGTGAATCAAAGACATGAGGAACAACTTCTGGGACAATGATAAAAGTTCTGAACTAGTTTCCACAATCATGGAATAATCCCAGGGGAGCCCTGTAGCTGGCATCACTTGCTGTTTGGATTATAACTATTTACCAGACAGGGAGAGGCTGTATTTTCCACCCTGAAAACATACAAAGCTCTCTTAGTGTTGGGAAGGGTGATGTCAGTGGACTGGTGTAGCTTGTTCATAGCCCAGGTAACCCAAATAACCGCTACTAGGTTACAGAGGTACATCAATTTTTTTGAAGATTTCTGTAGCTTTGCAAATAAATTTACTCACAGCTAAAGAGAGCCTACTGCAGCAGCAATAGGCTGGAATTTTGAAATGGAAAAACAATATCACCCCTGCTCTGCTGGAGAATTACCCTGTCTCCCTTCCCTAAGATCTGGTGTTTATATTACAATCTCTGCTTATTATATGATCTTCTGGCCAGTTAATACCACCTAGCTCTAGATCTAAGGTAGGAATTCTCACCACAACTGTGTATGGTGTAGATTATTAAAGGTATTTTCCTCAATAAACTAACTTTCCGAGTTTACTAAGGCTTAAACTTGTTAAAATGTTTTATTCCATTGAAAAATCACAGGTTATGATGAAAGTATCATAAGAGTATGACAAAACTGAGGAAGTTTCTGTAGTCTTCTGTTTTCCCTAGAACCAAGGCAGCTATTGAATGTGAGACAGAAACAGCCCCAGCTGGACTAAGCAGCTGTTTATGACTGCTGTGTAATGGTCATGTTTCCATGCTATTTCCTCTAACTGTGGGGTTAAGGAGTACACTTTGTTTATGAAAGACAGGCTTTGCGGAAAAAGATGACATACTGTACACGAAAAACATACATCCTTGCTCAACTGCCAGAAGAGGCAAGAGGCGCATTTAGTATCTCAAGAAAAAGGCAAAAAGGAAAAAAATAAAGGCAAAGTCATAATAGGGACCTGCTAGAAATAACCTCATCAGAAGGACATAGAAGAGTGGGGTTTGGTGCTTTTTTTGGGTGGGTTTTTTTAGCAACTGATAGAAGCATCCAAAAGGTGCCCTCTTACTTTTACTAATGGGAGACTTGAATTATACACAGATACAGTGCTGGAAAATAATGACAGGATGAAGAAAGTCCAGTAGGCTTTCAGGACATGTTGAAGATAACTTTCTTTTAGGAAGATGGGAGAGGGTACTGAGAAGCTTGCAGCTGTTTTAGAACACTATTAGGGAGGATCTGGTTGAGAAGCTGGAAGTAGAAGGTAATTTCCGTTAAAGTGATTACAAAACTATAGAGTTCATAAATCTAAAGAAAGGGAGGAATGAGAGCAGCAGAATAAGGATAACGGAGTTCAAAAAAGCAGACTTCATCAAACTGAGGGAACTGGAAGGTAGGGTCTCTTGGGAAGATACTCTAAGGAAAAAAAGACTGCGAGAGAGTTCACAGTTACTGAAAGGTACTATATTAAAGATACTATGGCAGACTGTCCTGATGCAAAGGAAATATATGGAGCACAGTAAGAGACCGATATGGGTCCATCAAAAGCTCTTTAAGGGCCAGGAAAATAAAAAGGAAAGCAGAAAAATATAAATATAAATACAAAAGCAAGAACAAGCTACAGGTGCAGATGTAAAAGAGACTATAATGAATAGGATGCAGCATAGATCAAAGTGAATATGTTTCACCTAACAAGAAACACAAAATGCAACAAGAAAAATATTTTAGAAATGGGAAGATGGCAAGGAAATAATGCCTATTGCTTAACAAGGAAGGAAAGAGAACAGCAGATGGTAAAGACTGAAAAGTTAGTATCACCTTTGCTTCAGCACTCACAAAGGGTGAGATTTGGTCAGATATTTGATACACACTGCACTTACTAAGGCTACTGAAACTGTCTTAAATATCATTCTTGCTAGCAAAATACAAAAATACAGAGTACATGTAGATAAACATCATGAAATAGGTGTGTAACTACCCAGGAAAAAGAAAGCACTCACAAGGTAGCTACCAGAAATTATCTGTCTGTCAGAAGATATCAAGCGACAGGCTGCAGACATCCATTGTAGGCTGCATTCAGTATGTTCCTCAACACCTTGGATGACTGACTAGAGAGCATATTTATAACATTTGCAGAGAAGTTTGAAGTGGGACAGGCTATAAATACTCAGCAGAAATGGATTTAAATTTTAAGCAATGTTAAATGAAAGGCATGGCTTGAAATCAACATGATGAAATTCAACATAGGCTAAGTAAAGTGCTTAGTAAGGAATATTCAAATGCATAAATACAACAGGGGAATAGCTGAAACTATTAGCAATATAGCAATACTGAAAAAAAGACTCTGTGCTTTCAGTGAATGAGACATCTAATTTAAGTCAAGAATGTGATATTATTGCAAAAGGACATTCCAGTATGTATTTTGAGGAGCATCATCTACAAGACATGAGAGTTGTTCAGCATAGGAGAGATGTCACCTAGACTACAGTGTTCATTTTTGGGCACTGCAACATAACACAGAGATTACCCCTACTTTGCGAGACAGCCTAGCAGATAATAAGAATGTAAGAGATTTAGGATATACGATCTGCAAGGTATGTTAAAAGAAATGTTCTGTTTTAATAAAAAAGAAATCTTTTAGAGGAAACTTGGGAATATTCTTTCAGTACATGAAAGGGTTTTATAGCTAGTATGACAACCCACTGTTCTTTATGTCCTCTGCAGATTTGATGACAACTAAAAGGATTAAGGTTTGCTACCAATAAGAAGCCTTTAAGGATGAAGATAGTTAAGTGTTGAAATAGGCTACTTGGAAAACATCATCAGAGGTTTTTAGGAGCAGGTTTGATAAAGAGAATGACAAGGCTGAAAAATCCCCAACACACTACCTGGTCGATCTCCCCAGTATTGCCCTGTACTAATTACCCTACCTTGACACTATTATATGAAGATTTCACTAGACTGCTTTTCATTTATTCTTCCAAAAACTTTTCAGCACCTCCAAAACCACTTATGAGGTGAGAAACATGACAAAATTTGCAGTAACTATAGCCAGCTTCTTCAAATCAAGCAGCTAAAATGCTAGGAGTGTTTTAAACAGAACAGAGGTCAAAAGGTTACTGCCTAGACAAAAATATTTTCAGGTTTCCATCTTTTAAATAATAAAAAATTTCAGGGCCCTCTTTTTCAACAGTTACAAGTAACTTCCTTGGCAAGCAAGATTTTCTTATTTTCCCAAGTACAGTATTGGTTATCTTCCTGCCCTAGCAGTAGTCTGTATCAGCACAGTACTTTGACAAATCTGTGACTGAGAAGTTTCTGGAGGTTTAGTCAAAATCTGTACTTACCAGACCTGGATTTTTATGTTGTGCTACTCTAAGTGCCATGCAAAGGCTTTTCACATTAATCAATTCAGAAAACGTTAGCTTTTTTATTACCTAAGCCAACCAATTTTTAATAGGGCACAGATCTCACATCATACAAGTCCAATGTTTTAAAAGGAACCAGGCATGCTCTTGGGGTCTGCACCAGCCCTCAGTAGGTCGCATCTATGCTACATGTGGTTTTATATGACTCTGTGTCACTTTGATAAACCAGTCCTAATAACCCCACTTCAGATTTTTCAGTTTTTGCAGTCAGTACGTTATCTTGACGGTAATCCAAACCACCCTTACCCCAGGGAACATATTTTTCTTTTCCTCAGATAGAAATAAGATGCTATTAATATATCATTGGGCAAACAACTTAATTCTCCTCAATAAGCTGGTTCACCAGATGCTGAAACTGAGTCTAGAGGGAAGTAACACTTAAATAACACTCTTCCATAAGGAATAATGCACTATGCAGCTTGCCTAAAATCTCGTCGGTCCTAGAGTGATAATTTAAGCCTTTCTGTTTTCTCCAGAATTCATTAGTGTCGAGTCCCAGTAACACTAGCAGGGGAGTGCTATAGACTGAACATCTTGTTTAGCCCTGTACCTTGACAATGTCTTCAATTTCATGAGAAGTTTCCCCAGTAACTCATCTAAGAGTTAGAAGGTCTGACCTTAGTCATCACCAAGAGACAACCATCTGCTTGCAGGACTGATTTCTCTTCCCTTTGATTTAATGGAAGGACAGACTCTCCTTCTATTAAAGAGATCAGCTGATCCAAGAGGGGGTCTGCTTACAGCAGGAAACAATCTCTGGTGGCATTTGGTCTAACAGAGTCTGATTTTTTTTCCCTAATCCGCTTGCAGACACCACTAGGTCCAAATTATTTCCTCTTCAAAGGTAATTTCATCAGAACTATAATGCCTCAGTGTGAAATAGCTGAACAACACACCAAAACTGTAGTTTGCCTCATTTAGCTACATAGAGACCTTAATAGACTGGTTCTCACTGGAGTAAGAGTTTGATTTAGCTATATTCTGCATAATCTTGGCAAATCTTACATTTCTCTTAAGCTTAAAATTTTACTTAAATAACTGTCAGACTTTCACTACTGATTCTTCCTCTAAAGATGCTTTTATTATCCCCTCAGCCCTTATAAAATCCAGGATGCAGGAAGGAAGATTTCTGAGGACAATTCCTAAAACAAACAGCAGATCAAGTTACAGTTTATCCCAGTCCCATAGATGCCAATACCTAAAATTTTAATCTTATATTGAGTCTCTTCATTTGCTGATCTTACAGTAGAACTCTGTAGTCATAGTGCCTAATTACACAATTTCCTCACAAGTCTCTGGAAAACAGTGGTCAGGACTGGTGAGAACCTGGCTAGTGTAACCCATTTTGTGGGAGAGAGGATTATCAGTGTGTTTCTCTGGAGAGAGGAAGGCCACTGTTTTAGGGAATTAAGGCAGCAAAGTTCACCCCTGCTTATGGATAACTCTTCCTCAACCTACTTGCCTTCCTGATTACTCGTTTTTATAATAACTCCCAATGGGGAAGGCTCAGGGCTTATGTACATTTATTTGACTTTTCCCCTTTAAAGTAATTGTAGATTTTGCCACTCTGAAGAAACACCTCAAAACCTCTACACTAAAATAAAAAGCTATGGCACCATTTCCTTTATCTCTTGATGCACTGAGAATATTATAGTATAGACTGAGTAAATTAACTTGTTCCTCAGAGGAACTGCTATCTGTTTCCTGGTTCTCTCAAGTTTCAGCTCCAGAGTAACCCAGTTCTTCCTTAAGGTGGTTGTTACACAAGTTACGTTCCTCTACTTCTTTACAAAGTCACAACCCAGTGTCCCTGTCTGAAACTGCTGCTGCTGTTGGCCCAAAAATGTAACTGTCTTTCACCAACAAAAATGTAAATCAACACGTATCAGTGGTGTCCTACTTCCCTACAGGGCCTTGGCATAGCTCAATTTAGCTACACTCCAACGTTATATCCCTGCCCACAGCAGGGGAGTTGGAACTAGATGATCTTTAAAGGTCCCTTCTAACCCAAACCATTCTGTGATTCTATGATTATATCATAACACCTGACCTCCCACGCTTTCTAGTCTGAAGCCTTGTTTAGGACTAGGTGGTCCTCTTTGGCTTTGGCTCGTGAAATCAGTCTCGGGCTGCTCCCATAAGCAGTGATTTGGCATATTACAAGCCTGCATGTGCATACCTGTGTGGGTTGGTTTGTAAGTGAAGTGAGATAGGTAGGAAGATGGTTGCTGTGTTTATTAAATATTATTTGGCCCATCCCTAATCATAATGGCAGGTCAGTAATTGTTTTGATACTACTTCCAAGCAGTTTCTAAAACCTGCAGGCTCCTTCAGTTGACACATCTCCAGGTATGCGGGTCTCACTGGAGACCATGCAAGTCAATATGTCACTTCCTGGGGATTTGAAATTATTTCGGACAAGGACTCAGGATTCCGAAACTGTGGTGAAGGTAGTCAAAATAAGCATCTTGCTCCCTAATATGACAGTGCAGCTCCAAAACCAAGTTGAGCTGTAAGGTCATGTAAAAAAAAGTCTAAGTTGAAATGTAATAACACTGATAATATTAGTGGTAAAAATCTACTTCATTGATAGGTGTAATTCTGACAAAAAAGGAATATTTGAGTGACTTGTATGTACTGTTTTTAACATCTTCCACCCAAACATCTTGAAATTAATAAAATATTTGGCAACTATTATTTGGTAAGTATTATCTTTTTTTATTGCAAGGAAGGAATCTGAAATAAGTTTAAACAATAGACTTGCCAAATAAAACTATAGAAGAAAAAAAGGTAAAATAAACTTCTGCATCCAAAATGAAATTAAATTAAATATAATCTATTATTTAAGGGCAAGTAAAAAGACATAGTTGGCTCTTCTAGAAATAGAAAACAGTTTTCTTTTGTCCAGAAACATTTAATTTAGGGTTTAAATAGAGTGAACCTTTGTTCAGTCGTGTGAGTCCTGATTTTGATTTTACAGTAACAGTAGGCAACCTTCCTGGTGTGTATTGTTACTATTTTACTTCTTCTCCACTAGATGTCCCCAGAATGTCACATTACATTTTGCTTTCACTGATGGTATCTTAGTAATTTGAAAGGGTATACGCTTCTTTTGACGTGTATGTATTAAGATATCATGATTAACGACTTTCGCTTGAGAGTTTGTTTTATCTGGAAGATTAGCAAGACGCAGATCCTCAAGGACAAAATAATTTAATTTTCTGCTTAAGATACAGCAGCTTCCCACTTTAGAAAGCAATTAAGAATCATGTATGCTTTCTTCTCTGAAAATATTTAAGCAATCAAAGCCTTAAAACAAATTAAAATCCTTGCAGTAAAAATCCTTCTATATCAAAAGGGAAGCCTTAGCAGGTTTTTTTCCTGTTACTCCATTACTTTCAAAGGATGTGTAACAGTTGCTCAGACCCGTTCACAGTTGACTGAACTAACAGCAGGAGTCTTGCTTAATTTGAGCTTTAATGGATCTTTAAAGTAAGATGAGAGCAAAATCTGGAATGGTCACAATATAATTTTAAGCCTTTCCTACCTCCCAAAAATGGCCCCTGCAACAAAGCATAGGAGGCTGGAAACAAAGCTGTCATGTTAGACCCTCAAAGCAGGTAAGCTGAGCTAGAACTAATCTTGCAATACTTTGGCTTTTCTGAAAATGCAGTAAGCTCTGTGAAGCTTTCAGGTTTTGCACTCACTCAGCTGTAAGTGCATCCTGCCACAGCGGAGCAGTGAAGTGGAGGGCCGTGTGTCTCTTGCATTCAGGGATGCAATAAGGACTTCTAAAAGGTGCCAGCGGGTCTCTAACTGAAAACAGTCAAGCAGCATGTTTCTGACTCTCAGGGCATCAGGCAAAATGTTAGTGCTGTGTAGATGAGCAGTTCCTGTCCCAGAGAGAAAAAAATAAACCAAAGCAAGTACTCTGAGTGACCTTTTACTCTGCATCTCACACACATCCCTGGAACAATGGTAAACACTGACTGGGGGTCCACAACCTTCGGTGGTTTCACAGCACATCAGCAGAGCCACCAGGACTTACTGTGACAATAAAAGGCATAATTTTGCCAATACTAACAAAGAATAGATGTAAGAAAGAGTGAAACAAAGCCAGGTGCTCTTGTTGACATGCATTTGCTACAGATACTTAGACATTCCAGTTTCCAGAACTCAAGCGAGATGCTATTTGCTACCAGAAACAGGCTTTTTTGTCTTTTTTGTTGTTGTTCTTTTGTGCAAAAGGCTCTAAAGATTTTTACAGTGGAAAACCAGCAGTCTTAAAACTGAGCTGGCTGAGAAGGAGGCTGAGAGGCTTTTCCTGCTTTTTTACAGCAGGAATCTTGGAGGGTTTGTGCAGGGTTTGTTTTAGGAGAGACAATTAAGTGTCTAATTTTCAGCTTGTCCCTCTCAAAATAATTTCCTCTGTAGCCCTGATGAGCACTGCTGTCCAAAAAACGGCTGAAACAACATTACAGGATTCTGGGAAGCGAAAAACAAGCAGTCAAAAGTGGAGTAAAAGAGAATAGAGTGAAATATTTTCAAAACTTTCTGTTGTTTGCTTTCTCTCCATTAGCATGTAAGCAATGAAGGGATTCCTCATGCCAGGGAAAATCTTCACTGATGCCATTAGAGCAGCTTTCCAGTCCCCTTAAGCATCAGCAGGAGCTGAGCATCTGGCCCATGAGAAGTTCTCGATTGCTGTCATTTGCAGCAGCTTGTGCCCAGGGTTTGGTACTAACCTGTCACAAATCAGCCTGAATTTTAACAGCCTTAAACATTTTCCACACCCTGCCACTTATATAGCCCTGTCCCTTGGCCACTGGGTTGCGCGTGGGCCCGGCAGAGCTGAGGCCTGGGGGGTGGGATGCTTTCAGTGTCTTGGGGAACTGCTCAGAGCCACCCTGGCGCTGAAGCAGGGACGCCATTCTGTGGCTGGGCTGGGCCTGAGGAGGCTCCAGCCCCGCTGCCTGCCCTTGCCCCCACCTTGATGGTGCTGTGGGGAACAAACTCCCACTTCGCCACCAGCCTTTTCCCCAGGGGACAAATGGGCCCCCAGGGCAGTCTGTGCCTGCCACCTCCAGCTATGGGGTGAGCAGCCTGAGGGGCGGCAGGTGGCCCTTGGGAGGAATGGCCATGCTGCCAAAGCTCCACCACACGCACTGGGTGCCTGGGAGCTGCGGCATCCTCTGTGCCCCTGCCATGGCGGGGGACAGGGACACAGCAGCCGGGCTTTGCCATGCCGGCACAGGGCAGGCGGCATGGAGGAGACGAGAGTAGCAAGATGACGCATGGATAGCGAAAGCAGGCTTGTTTCTGCTCTGCTCACCCTGTCTCACCAAATGGGGCAGTTTCTCCCACCCACAGCAACGTGCAGCCCCAGTTGCCTCTTGCTTAGGCAGAGAAATCACACACAAAAACATCAATATCACAAATATCTTGAAAATAAGTAGCCATCCTGGCTAAACATAGGCCAGATGAGATCCCTGGTTCTTTTTGTTTCATCCTTTTTTAACTCAGCCAGCTGGAGCATTGTGTATCCTCTTCTACGTACAACTAGCTGAAGGCAGCACCTTGTGAAAGGTCTATGTGAAGCAGAACTAGTTTGGTACTTCTTCGCTTAGGCCTCAAGCAAACTAAGCCAAACAAATTGCAATAAGTGGGTAGGGCATTAGGCCAAAAATCACAAGGGCTTACAGCACAGTTTTACCGCTGGCTTCCTGTGTCACCTTCAAGTCACCAAAGAGCTGCCTGTCTGAGCATCCCTGTCTGCAAAGCAGAGATAATACTCAACCGCCCTAATTCTGTAGGAGTCCGTGAGAGTGTATCAGTTTCTAGGAACTAATCTTTTTTATACATTCTGCATGCTCATTTTGTCTTATAATGACTAACAAACTCTCACAGAGTGAGGTTAGCTGCCACAGAACTAAGTTTTCCCTGAATAATGTGCAGAGGTTTACTTTTACCTCCTCTGCACCCAAAAATTCTCAAAAGCATCTGAATACCTCCAAAACTGAGAGTGGAGGAGGTCTATGATTGGCTGGATTTTCTCCAAAACCAGGACAAAGTATCTGAATTGATACAGTTCAAAATTTCTCTGACTTTTTTGTGGCAGAAATAGTGTTCAGAATGCTCAAAATGTAACTTGCTCACAAGGGATGTTTGACAATGTAAAAGGAGAACATTTCCTCCCTGAAGTTCACGTGGTGGGCTGACTAAAGCTCTCTGGGGGTTCCCCTTCTGCAGACTTCAAGCAGGGGAAATATCACCAAATATATCAGATCATCTGTTTTATTCTACTCTTTCCTATCTGCAGACTATATAAGGTCCTATGAGGTTCCTCTGGACTGGAACTTCCCTTTGATACCCCAAAGAGTTCGTCTGGTGGACAAGGTAAAAACCTCAGCTTTTCTTTTTGTCTTATGCTGCACTCATAAATTTTTCCTTCCCTGTTCCCAACTTCACTGCTCTGTCCTGTCCCTGTTAGAAAACCATATGCTTTCTCCATGCTTCGAGTGTCCTGGTGCCATAAAGCAGGGAAAGTTCATTGACTAAATGGGCCCACTCATTATCCTCTTCTACAGACTTGAGCTCTGCCTTATTTATCCTTCTCATCTTTTTCCAGACTACATTCATCTTGCTGAAAGTTCATGTGTGGTCTAAGCTCGCCATCTAGGCTCCTTAATGGAGACATAGAAAATGATTCATTTCATCTCTGTTTTAAAACTTCAGAGGATAAAACTATGTACCTTGGGAGGAGTTTTTCTACCTCTTCCCTTCTCTCTCTCTCTCTAGAGAAAGTCTAGACAAGTTTAGACTGAACACTTAACACTTCTTTGTTAAAAATTAGATGGGATGACTTTCAGTACTGCTTACCAAGTTTCCCCCTAAGTAGCTACTCTGCTTCTCCACTGTCTAGTATTTTTGGAAATTGCGGAGGCTTCTCAAGGAGCCTCAAAAGGAAGGAGTCATTCCATGATTTATACGGCTTGCTAAGCAGTTGATCCACTGAGCCAAAAAAGGACTGGAAACACTATACAGTCTTCTCGCCTGGAAAAGCTTAGTGTTGCCTACCATGTCTGTGTCTCTGCAAAATATGGGATGTTTGGAAAAAGGGGATACATTACCTCCAAGAACCTCCACCATCTCACCACTTCACCCCTCAATAATTACAGATTAGGAACCAAGAATACACTAAGCTAACTTGCACTCTCAAAAAAGCCACCCAAATTGTCATAACTCAAGACTCCATGCACAGGCCAAATATTTAACACTGCAATGAGTTTAAAGTTGTGCCATAGATTGACATGCATATATAGCTCCAGGATCCTGTATGAGGAACTACCAACATGAATCTGTTTCGTATGCATATGTGACACCTAGTTGCATATAGGCCTAAGAGGTACTAACCCTTTCTTGTAGGAGACTCATAGAAGTCTTTACTGGATCCAGACCTCAGGAAATAGGAGGTAATCTTTCCTTACAATCTGCTGAAACAGAAGAATTTTGTTCTTCTATAGAGGCAGTTGAAAATATCATTCACCCTTACTGATTTTTAATTTCCCATCTTTAAACAGCATAAACAATTGAAATACAAATAGGAATACGAAAATGCAAAGAAGACAGTAAATATCTTGTTATATGTCTATTTTTGGTAATAAAAAGTCATGTTTTGTTCTGTAAACACTCATATAGAGGGTATTTTAAAAATTCCCAACTATACTCATAAATTGTATAACAAAGCCTTCTAACTACATGAGACCAGTTTACAGAATCTTTACTGCTCTTGTTGTTTAAACCACTATAATTTCATAATATTACAAGGCATTAAAGTGTATTATGACACAGAGTTCAGATGGGATTGGGTGACTTTCTCTCTGAACTCCACAGTTTTATCATATCTTTTTATTTTTTATAGCTCCTATGTTCCTGAAAGATAAAGCTCAAAAAAACCTTGCCATGCCTAGGATTTTAATAAAGTGTTCAGAAAAAAATGTTATTAGCACAACCTGATAGATGGTCTGAACCGACACTCTTTCTCCTGTCAAATATAATACTTCTTCCAGAACAGACCGTGTTCCTATCATGGAAATAATAAGCCCTTATTCAGGAAGATTCTTCATCAGTTGTCCAGAGTAAAGTTGGTAAAGTTATTGTGTTACTCACACCTTCACTCTCTAAGTCTGTGTTTAAGTGCTGGAGAAGCTGAAGCATTCTGAATTTTAATTTCTGGATAAAATATTAATTTAAATTGGTTTTGTTTTAAAAAATAAATTTCCCTTAAAAGTTTGGTTTTAACAGCTCTGTTAGTTACTTTGCTAGGAGTTCCTTCTGAATGTAATTCTCTTTTCTAACACAAAAGCTGCCAAACCATTCAGATGTTCTGCCAGACCTCAGGCAGGCCTCAGACCCTGTATTAAATCATTTCGGTCTAGGAGTGCACCTTTAAAAGATGCTCGGTTTGCTTATTTTTTTCTCTTTTTTTTTTGATGGAGATTAAAATATTCCCAAGAATTAACAGCAGTGAAGAGGAATTGTTAGTAATATTCTGAGAGTCCCTAAAAGCACTCTTCAAAGACCAAATAAATGCATTTTTGGAAAGGCATAGCACTGGGCAGAGAAAATCCTTATGATCCTTTAGGATCGTAATCGCACATTTTAAGGAATACAACACAAAAAAAATTCCACAGGAATACTGCTGAAATCTGCAAAGTGCAATATAACATTATAATAATAATGACATCAACAACAACTTAAAACTAACTTGAGAAATGTATAAAATCAAACTTGGGAAGGATGGTGTTGACACCTTATCTGAGGGACGGGCAGCGCTCCGACACAAGCTGACACACCTTCTATTTGTTGTTGACTAAACCAACAAAGGAAATAGAGCTCCAGGTTTTCCTTACTATCAAGGAACAGGAACACATAACATCAGCACCTCTTGGAGAATTGCTGGGAGAGCGGAATAGTAAAATACTCATCATCAAGCCTTTTAGAACACACAGAAATCTACTCACTACTGGAAAATCTCTACTGAACTCTGAAGAAGTAGCCAGCAATACAATCATAAAATAAAGTGTAAAAAACGGCATGCATCTACTTTTACAGCAGGCCATATGGATTAAAATGCACTGCTACAGAAGTACTTCAGGTAATGACTGTTCAAAAACTGTCACGGGGACTCTCTCTGGCTGAGGTTCAGCTCAAGATTAAGAAACATCAATTTGGGTGCCTACATGTAAAATCCTCAGTGCGTTAGGTATCTAAGCTTCCATTACAGTTAAGGCAGCAATCAAAGAGCAATTCAGTTCACCCTGGAGTAGCTGGTCAGTTGAATCACTCTCCAGGCAGCTCCGACTGTATTGACCAGATCTCCATTGAGTTTAGGGAGTTTAGACAGATAGCTCACAGGTAGACACACAGCTGTCTGAATCCCAAAACAAATACCATCTCCTTAAAGGACTTTAAAGCATGGTGTTATGGCACTTCCTGAGTACCGCAGAGTTTCATTCTGTTCCAACCTGTTTCCACTAAGATTCAGCCTGGTCCCTGGCTTGGAAGAACAACTTAAATGCTGTATGCCAATCAGGGTATGCAACTGCTGTTCTTCTACCCTTTGTGTACGTGACAGGATATATTATTTAATCATGAGATCATATACTGTTATTTTTTCCCTCAAATCCTGCTTTATTCAGTGCAGAAGCCTGATGGTGCATGTGATAAAAGGAAAATTTCAGGCACAGAACAAGAGGATGCTGCACACCTCTTTGAGATCTCCTTCCACGGTTCTCATACGATTTACAAAATCTTGTTCTGGAGTATTTATCATGTTTTTTGCCATTGTATTCCTCAATGTTGACTTCTCTCTCTCTGCATCTGTCTCTCCACTTCTCATTATTTTTTTGCAGGCAATCAATTTTTTTTTCCCCTCTTTGATTCTAATTCAGACCATCCTGAGAAATACCTTACATGTAGAAGCTGGATACCTCAGTCCAGTCAAAACATTATCAAAAACAGACAGCAAGGAACTGATCTGTGAGGCATTTTCAGACTACATCTAATGTGCTTAGATATCACTGATTTCAATGAAAAATTACATCAGTCACTTTGAAAGAAGCACAAAGAAGGCTCTAGCAGTGACTTCTTATATTAAGAAATTATTACAGTGCTCCAAGAATTGTGAAACCAAGCTTTTGGGGACCTCCTCAGTCTACTGAGTCTGAAACCTACAACCCACAACTTCCCAGGAGATTGCCCTAACCACACCACAGTTTTTCATCCCATATCTTAAAACTAGGCCACAGCTCAGCCAGGAGTTCCTGGTACAGAAAGCAAGTAATGGGTAGTTTGATCTCCTAGCCCACTGATGAACGCCATGAAAGCGAGAGGTCAAAGTCTTGGGATGCTACTCAAGGGCCTGCTTATGCATCATGGATTAAAACATGGAGAAAATGTACAATTGACTTGGATAGCAGGGACTAGATGCCAGGAAAAAAAACCAGATCTCTGAAGCCTGGCCCTAGCCACTGCCTTTCCATCATTTATAAATGCATTTGGCTCCTACTCTAAAGAACTTCAGTAGCTTCTGCTGTATGAGAATGATTTCATAGAGGAGTTTTTTATCCTTTTTTCAAGTAAATGAACACAGAGACCTATAAATAGGTTTTAAATTGCTGCCTCTATCACACACAGTTGTGGAGGACATGAAATCTCCCGGGAATTTGATCTATGTTAATTAAATCCAAAGAAATCTCCATAAGGTCTAAAGCATGCTTAATGAATTAACATGGAGGCCCCATTGAGCAAAAGCCTTTTAAACTCCAGTGAAACAAATCAACTCACATTTTATTATTATCCACTTAACAAATTTAATCTGTTGCTTTACATCATGTGAAACCACAGTTTTTCATAAATGCTAATTAAAACCATTAAAAATGGAAATAATCTTCTAAGGGGCTTATGCAAAGTGTGAATATTGATGCAAAGAGATAGGCCTGTTTGTCCTTATGAATGAAAGATAGTACTTCTGCTATAACAAACTATACTTAAGAAGTCTTCTGGGGGTAAGCATGGATGCCTAAATAAATTTCAGACAGGGAGGGGCTTCAAAAAGCACCACTGGTATTGCCATTTTACTGACAGGGCACCACCAGTTTTGAGGAATGCCATCACACTTGAACTACAAAAAGCTGGGGAAAGGAAAAGAAACTAAAACGAAAAATAAATCACCTCCTGATTTGAATCCTTAGAACCCATACATATTTATTTAGTGCTCATCTATAACTTGACCCATGAGTTATTAATGTATGGGAACAGTGATGCTTATAGCAAACCAGCAGAACTGAGTCTGGTGGGATGCTCAGAGCACCCGAGTGAGTAACCCTCCTAGCGAGCGGCAGGAAGTGAGGGAACTCACATGCACTATATCCCTTCTTTAGCAACTGGTTTTAGTCTGCCAAATTTTTTCCAGGCATGAACTGAGGAGCACATGCACGTGATTGCTGCCAGATTTTCTGCTGTTAGATCCTAAACAGGATGGCAGATTAGTAGGAAGAAACATGGAAAGTTCACAGTTTAAAAATCTGCTTAAAGTCCATATAAAGAGTCTTTAAATCTTGCTTTCTTTACACATTCATCTGACCTTTTCTGTTTGTCTTACAGAGTAATTTTTTTTCCTCAAGCTCTTCAGAGTAATTCATTTCCCAACAGTTCAGCATAAATCAGAAACAGCATTAGAGCCTCCTATACAAAACCATAGAAAACAACAGCTTGAAGGGTCATCAGGAAATCACCTCATCCATTCCCCAGATCTACTGTGTGATAAACTGTATCCACACCATTCCTGATGTATACTTATATAACATGAGTTGTAAAAACTCCAGTGATAGAAATTCCTTCATAGAAAACCAAACACTTCTCAGTAGCAGCATGCATAGGCCTTAGCATAAACTCAGCTTTTACTATTACCTGTTTACTACTATTTGCTAAACCAGAAATCACTTTCTTTTACATTATATTTACATCATATTTATATTATATACTAAAGTATATGCATATACACAAATATAATATATTATATAATAGTAATGCTTATAAACTTTATATTTATATTTACAACATGAAAATTCTCCTGACTATTTAAATTTATTAGACAAATATGTCTCACTATTAGAAACAGTGTTTTTTAGAAGCTGCACATCGAGGTTCTAACATCGTGACTATTTTCTTTTAATCTCAACTATTCCAATTATCAGGGCCTGCAGACCTCCAAACAACATTATCCATCTATAAGCAACGCTTGCTGCCTAATAAGAATTTACATTAACACATGCTACAAAGTCGAATAAATAAGCTAATTTTACCAAAAAGGGTTGGCACCTATTACTGGTAAATGTGATGGTATTTTATTCAGTTGAGGAAATTCAAGACAGCTCTGAGTCACTCTCACTCACATGATGTTCAAGTGCCCACACACGAAAGACAATATACACAACTTTTTACCCCAGAGACTTTATACCTCAAATGTCTTAGACCAGTGCTCTCACTCTAGTTTCACTTTTTGTCAAGATAACACTCTGAAAATGAAATTTTTCCAAGATGGAATTTTATCCTCAGACCTGTTTCAGGAGAAATTAAGTTGGCTCAGCCATTCCAACAGGGCTTTTTTTTTCCTCTGTCAGAGGATTCCTTACATACTTTTGAGCCCAGATATTATCTTTATCCTTTTTCCTAAAACTTAGTCAGAAAGGGAAAAGCAAGAAAAATGAAGGACCACTACTGTGGGACCTGCAGTTACAAAAATAGCTTTCAATGAATGGGCCAAAAACAGGACACTGAAAAAGTGACAAAAAGCCACCTTTGTCACCTCTCTCTGATTCTGTGTCACAAGCAGGTGAGAAAGTTAAGGAGACAGAAAAAAATCATAGCAGTAAACCAGGTGTATTTAGGAGGGGAGAAGGCTGAGTCATTTCTGAAAAGCCAGTAGTCAAGATTTCTTATTTTCAGTAGGAGACTGAAAGAAGTGTTCAGAAGAAGAGGAAAAAAAACAAACTATAAATCAACATACTGGATGGCAGCAGAAATAATGTGGTAAGAAGGAAAAAAAGGCCAGACAGCTAAGCCAGAGAAAACAATGGGGCATTTCCAAACTTAGACATTTAACTATGGACATATTAATTTCAAAAAAGCCAATGGGAGTATTTAGGCAAGACAAGATAGTGATTTCTAAAATGGCAGAATGACATGAAAATGGCAGAGTGAACAAAAAGCCACAAGTTATTGCAAACATAGACAGTGCCCTAAAGCTCTAGTGATCAAACAAAACTGACATGGATGATTCCTCATTACTAACAAAAGAGTGACATCTGATCGGTAAATAGTTATTTTATTGGGGTTAGAGCACCCACAGCATTGAAAAATCACCATCGATTCCCACATTGGGTAGAAGGCATATGCAGTGTGCTCAGGACCTAGTGAACAGGGTCTCTGAGAATTCTGAGAACAATTCAACAAAGCACATAAAAACATAACGAATAAAGAAAAACTTGTATTCCATCAGAAAGGAGAATGACATTCAAGTGCCAGGTTAAATGCTTTACATAAGGAAATTATTCATACCTGTATTTATGAAACCCGAGTGTAAAATGTAACTAAAGAAAATGGTAATATCAAAATCTATGACATATAAGATAAACCTGTCTTGCATATATGTTTGTAGTTTATCATTATACTATTTTATCGTGTAAGTCAGGCAGCACTTTTTCTTCTAGCTAATGCTACTCTTTATGTCTTTCACTTTCCTATCTTGTCCTTTTATTAGCTTAGTACCCAACAGCCTTGATGTTATTAAGAACATGGCATCTTATTTTATTACATATTCTCAAATTAGTAAGGCAAACAGAGAAACTTTCTGTGTTAGACAGCAGAAGTTAGAGGGAAAAGGGTCAATAGATCCCAAAACTATAGTGAGTCATTCGGACACGACATAGAGACAACCTTACAGAAAAACCTACTGATAAAAATGTGGCCAAGATAGAAGAAATCAGTCCAAACAATAATAGCAAGGAAAACCCATCATTTTGGAATTCAAATACATGAAATCAGAAGAGCTTCTTAAAGTTCCAGCAAGTTTTATTTTTAAATTAGCTGTTTAGCAACCTGTACTACCACAACCTGTTCTATTAAGAGGGCGGGTTCTTTCAGGTAATGCATAGCCTTCCTTCCTTCTTAGGCTGTGAGGAGAAAGCTCCTGAACATTGAACGCAAGCAGAGAAGAGAAAAAGAGGATTCATGATACTTTCCACCCAAAGTTACTTTCAAAGTCATAGGGAGCTAGGCATCCTGCATCATATACACATACGTAGATGTGTACATGTATTCTGTGCATGTACACCTATATATTGCCTGGATGTGCCTATGCAGTTCCAGGTACTCAACCTGTATCACAAGTTGGGTGACACTAGACTCAGCGCTTACACATCATGCGCACACAGAAAACAAGTGCACACAGCACAACCTCAGCGCAGGCTGTGCCTCCGGAGCCACGGTGTGCACATTTAGGGACATCTCCTCTGTGGGAAGGGTTTAAGATAGACATTTCCTTTATGGAGGCCAAGTCCTCGCTCTTGACCCCAAGACTCATTTCCACAGAAGGAACTGGTGGAGAAGAATATCTACATTTAAGAAAAATTTAAAAAGGGCATGCATGGTCTCCTGTTTAAACATCACATGTTTTGCACTATGTTGAAAGAATATAGATTCCCCCTTTCTTTATATCTAAAAATATATAGTGACATTTCAAAGAAGGAAGTATGGTCCAAATATAGATGTGGGAGATTTCAGCATTGTCATCCTGTGCTACTAAAAACTATGATAAAATAACTAAACACCCATTGTTCCATATACACAGAGCCATTACCAGAAACTGAGCAATTATAGGACTCTGTGTGTTTTCCATACATTCAGGACATGATTTTGATGTCTTTGCTCACGTTTAATAGCACTTTACTTCTTGAGTAACTCCACTTATGTCAGTGGCAGCACTTATGCAATAGAGATAAATGTATGTTAAAAATGTCTTATTTTTTAATATTCTTTTATGGTTCTTTTAAAATGTAAGTAAATATAAATATATCCTTCCATTTTTGTAGGTTTCTTTGGGGAAACAATTTCTTTCAAGGATAAATGGACCAAACAATCACCAATATATTTTTAGCAGGGTAAAATAATAAAACTATTACTTTAAATCTTAGGTATGTAATGAAAAGATAATGGTCTGCAGATGAATAGAGAAGCCAAGATTTTTTCTATTAATTGTGACTATCAATTGAAATAAATGTTCTAAGTGCTTTGGAAAATATGAGGGAAGTGACTGCTATTAGGAAAGAAAATCTCAGATTTTTGAAAGAGATTCTAGCATTTTGTGTTAAGTTGCTAAACACGCCTATTTTTATATGACATTCAGTTCTACAGACACTTTGGGGGCAGTAGGACATGAATAAGCCTCTTGCCTCCATCAAATTTGCAGAATCTGAATGCCAATAAAACATGAGGGTTTTTTTTCCTTTGGGTTGGGTTGGTTTTTTTTTTTGTTATAATGGGCTTTACATATAAATTGACCAAAGACGGGACAGAAAAATCAGGACCTGCTTACCTCCTCACTGTCAGAGATTTAAAAATCACACTAACATTTTTTTTTTACTCTTTTTTCATCTAGCTTCCTTTTTCTTGGCTTGAGAAACCTGTGACAGTCCTGCAGAGAGGAGATTAATTTCCTACTACCTTGCACCCAGGCAGGCTCTTCCAATTAGAAAATAAAGTTCTGGATCTGTCACTGTGCCATTCTAAAACTTCTGACCAAAATCAGCAATGATGATGCAACTTTAAGTCCAATGCCATTTATACCTACTTCTTGTAATCAAGAAGTGAGAGGAAGTCAGTGTGAGAGAGTCTGAGTGTGAAATCATTAAGTTACACCAGATTCTACATCTTTCAAAATCTCACAGCAGGTTTGCTGCTCTGTCTTTCATTAAAAGTGGTCACTTTCAGGGCATGGTTTAGGAAGCATGGTAGCATTGGGTTAACAGTTGGACTTGATGATCCTAGAGGACTTTTCCAACCTTAATGATTCTATGATTCCATGAAAAGCACAATAAAAAGCAAAGAAAAGCAAAGAGAAGAGGGATCAAGGCTGGTAAACTATTCTTTCACATCCACACGTTGGGTTTTACATGCTGGAAATTTTTCCTCCAGAAAAGCTTGACTGGAGAAGTGTGGCCCCAAGGAGGGCACCAGCGCGTGAACAGCCTTGACCTGGCTGCAGGATGCACCGGACAGCAGGACAGGGACAGCCATGGCTCCCTCCTCTGTCGCTTTTCCCTTTGCCCTCCCCCAGCACAGACAGGGATGCACAACTGGAGCACTGACAAGAAGCTGACTCAGGCCAGGGCATCAGCCAGGACCAACAACTGGGGAGCACTGTACTTGCACACACTGTTGTAACAGTGATTTTTAGCATCATACATCAAAGAATATGATTCAGCCAAGCACACCAGACCTGTGTATAAACATCTTAGCACCAACATCATACATCAAAGAATGATTCAGCCAAGCACACCAGACCTGTATCTAAACATCTTAGCACCAACCTTATGAAACATTAAATAGCTGTGTAATAACATCAATGTACCCAGTGTATCACATGCAAAATTTTACACATGATAATGAACTTCACAGACTCTTCAAAAAACAGATAAACACACCGGTATTAGTGTTACTCTCTCCCTTAACAGATTTGTTTTCTCATTTCATTAGCCCTTTAAATTATGATACAAAGCTTTTTATCTCAATGAAATGTTTTTTTCCTGTTTGCCCAATACAATGACCCCCAACCTGCTCAGAACAGCTTGCTGCAATGAAGTTATGTCTTTTGATTATTTTAAAATAAGTAACATATTTCAGTCAGTAGTATCTGCTTTCTCGTTTCTATTTTCTGAAGAAATAATCTGAAAAATGTTACCTTCAGTAATGCTGCAGGCACATGATTTGCTGTACGTGTTCTCTGTATTGGCTTTTCAGACACAGAACATGTTCTCGTTCAGTTCTAAATGAGCAACTGTGTCTCCCCTTAAACAAGGTCATGCTTTATAAACCGAAGTTGCTTCCTCTTTTTCGCAGAAACCCCATTTCCCATTTATTAAACAGAAATCTTAAGTTGTGACTAATGTAAAAGCATAACTATTTTGACTACTGTCATCCTCTCAGAGAGATTTCAGGATATTACTTCAAAATTAGAAACAATAGGTATTTCTAAAATGCTGTTCCTCTAACACAATTCTACTAAAAAGGCCATGAAAAATAGCACAATACCTTTTAGCAAGTGTCCAACACTGCATATGATAAAAAATCAAATACACATGTTTAGTCTAATGAACAACTTAACTCTAATGAATACTCTTCAATACCAATAGCTAAATGAAAAGGAGCACAACTGATTACTATTTCGTTCTACATATTTAGAAAAAAATAATATATGTAAGTATTTTAACATTATCTTAAATTATGGGTATGATTTCTCTCCTTATTCACTTTAAGTGTTCCAGCAAATCAATACACACTTTGCATTACATTTTTCAGACTATAATATTTTATCGTTTTTTCAGTAAAATTGTGAGTATATTTAACAAGCATTGTGATGATTAGATTCCAAAAACAGCATATGGCATTTCATTATTAACACTCAGGATACAAAACATATTCCCTGCTCTGAAAATGCCTCTGAATCCAATTTTTTTTTCTATTGCATTTGGTGCTGAGATGCATTTTTTGTCTATATAAGTTTTAGATGTTTTTCTGACTGATTCAGGAGCTTTCAGGTAATAAACTTTTCATGTCAAATCTCCTTTCTTCATTAATTCATTTACTTCATTTACTGTACACAAAAATGGTGTCCCTGAATGGAAAAAGTACAGTTCACTTCATGGAGGTTTACAAACCATTTTTCTGCGTTTGAAGTACTCTTTTCCAAAGTTGCCATGTGTGTGGTTTTGCCTTGGGCATGTTCTCTTTTTCCATAAGAAATTTTTTTCTGAGCAAAACTTTCAGGATTTTTTTTTTTGCCTTTGTCTAGAATTTTAAGATGCACTTCAACATATTCAAGATGCAGTCAACTTGGGGTATTTCTGAAGTACATGAGCTTCTTAGAAGCATCAGCTGTAGTATGATCAGGGCTAATTCATACCTTTGAAATATGTCACCATGTCAGAAAATTTCTGGATATGTAGATGTAGGAGCCTACCATCTGCAGGTAATTCAGTGCTCTTTGGAACCTCTGGCATTATAACTTCTGAGCTTCTTAGTGCACACTCGTAAAAAGTAACATATCTGTCCAGGAAACCCTCTGCTCAAGTGCTCCCAGTCTTCCCCTAAATAAGGATCAGCACTGAGATTTTGACATTCCTAACACCTACCAGCATCTTCCAAATCCAAAGGCCAAGAGCGCATAACCACAAAGATTAGCAACCCTCTCCTCACATTTGGTTTCCAAATTCTTTACTATAACCAGTCTGCTTGGTGTTCCGGAGTTTTGGCATTAAAATGCAAGTGACCAATATACACACTGAGAGTTTACAAACTTTTTGCACTGCTGTCGGTCAGGCCAAAACCGCAACCTTTCCGCTGGCCACTGAGGAGCCAGGCTGGTACCCCACGAGTGTATGGGAACCACTTGGTTTCCTCTCACCACTGCTGAGGGTGCACCGAAGGCCACATTCCCATTAGACATAACAAAATCTGATCAAATGAGGATTATTGACCCTCAGGTTGCCGTTTGAGTTGATTTGCACCCACACTACCCTTCTCTGTACTCCCACGGTTTCATTATATTGCTTCACCTGAAATTCCCTGACTAGGCTCCCCACCCACACATACAAATGCTGCCCCTCAACATGCTGTTTGGTTTGCACACTCTTGTGAAGGAACTTTAAGGGGAAGTATCCCCCCCAAAAAAATCTCCCTTTTCCATTGTCTAACCTCACTGCAAAGTAAATTCTCATACCATCACACCTATCATGGGAAGCTGAAGAGTAGTAACAGCAAATGGCAGAAGCTGATAAGTTACTGTTAATAGTGCTTAATAAATTTATTCTTTGTAATGAATATACTTCATGTCCAATCTTTCTTTGAGCATTAGTAGCAAAATCTCTTAAGCCTTTAGAGATGAACCAGACCTTCTAGCCTGTAACATTACATACAGTCTGCTGTGATAGGCCATTCCAGAGCATCATCTAAGAGCCAAAGCCGCTGACCACTTTGTCCCTTCCTCCAGAATTTTTGACTGTCTCGACAGTCATGCTGAAGTAGGAAAAAGGAAATATTACTGGCATTTTAGTTATTATCTACTTTGTTATAGAAATTTTTTCTATGCTTCCCTACTCTACTTACTGGTTACTTCCTCTTTATTCAATATGACTAATTTTTAAACTGATAACAACCTAGTTCTTGTTAGAAACTCCCAGGAGGTGCTGTTGCGGCAGATGCTGAAGTTTAACTGCTGAGTCATTGTGTCATCTGATCATACCAAAAACGACTTATAAATTTACAGGTTTATATCAAAATTAAATCAAAATCACTAGATGGTAGTAAAGTTCTTTGTTCTGGGTCTATATTTGTAGATAACTACTGTAAAGCACTCCAGATTAAGAAAATTTACTGCTGACCTTTACAGTGGTGTGGCATGTTCAGTAGGATGGAGTGTCTGAGCTTCCTATCCACCACTCAGTGGGACTGCATGTCCCTGTCACCCTGGAAGAGTCCTTACGCTAGAAAATAGTGTTTCTTAAACTTAAGAAAGAAAACTCTAGACATACAGCCTCCACTGAAAGTCCTCAATGTAGAGAAGCAACATAGGTGATGCAACAATTTTTGACACTGATTTCATCAGCAATCTATGGAGAGAGATATTAAACTATTTTTAAAAGCTAAATCAAATGCATGATAATGATAGCAAATACGAAGATGGAAATATATAAAAGAAAAATAATATGATTACCAAGACAAGGAGACAACCAAGGTATTGATGGCCTCTGTCCCTCCCAAAATATCTTTAAGAACACAGAAACTCCATACAGTTACTGCAGGCTGGGTACCGCCACACTCCCGCAGCACTTCCTACTGATCTCTAGCTAGAGAATAGAGGCAGGAATATAACCTGCAATAGCTGGGCACTGCCAGTAGTACCTACCAGTTCACACTGACTATAAGCTTGCCTTAGGCAAACTAGTTGTCCCGCTTTTTCCCTCAAAGATGAAAATCTAATTTCAGCAATGAAATTCTTGATATCCCATCAAGATATCCCATTTAGGTTCCCTTGACTAATATATGCCCCATATGTACCTCTTCTTTAGAAAGATTGCAATGTACTCTCCATTGCCTGCATGCTATCTGAATGCACAAGTTATCCAAGTCTAGGAGAAGAAGGAACCAAGCTATAAGGGAAGAATTAGTCATTTTGTACTTAGGCAACTCTAGCTTTGGTCATGTATTAACAAGGAAATGTTTAATGAGAAATGATAAATTATTTCACAAATAAAAAGTTTTTTCTTTGTGGTAAATAACTGCATGTCATGCTAGAACAGGAACAATAATTATTTCTTTAAAGTCAAAAGGAGAGGTCGTTGGAGTGAGAGCTATACAGTGACATATGTGTTGTCCTATTCTGGCTTGGAATTTGATTCATGAGGCTTATCATATGACATATATACTTTTAAATTCCCTGAAAAAAAAAACAACATTCTGATTCCTGCAGTTCACACAACTGAAGTACAGCTGCTTACAAACCACCCACCCCACTGCACCTTCCTTAAAATGAGTAACTAGGTAAAGACACAGAAAAGCATATATATTTCTATAACTAGTGTAAGGTCCAAGATCCTTTCTCCTCTCTAGGTGTATTTAATTTATTACTTAGTGAGAGTTTGGCAGCTTTGCCCCAGAGGCAGCAACCTCCACCGCTCCCTAACACCACTGTCCTCAACAGGCACAACCTGCTACGCTGCCGAGTGAAAAGGCTTAGGGTTCTGGCTTCAGTGGGGAGCCCATGCAGGGAGTAAGGTGCTAGGTACTGACAGATATTTCAGAAAAAAGCGCTGATGCAGTGTGCGTTGGACCAGGCACCATCCATAGCCGTCCCTAACCCGCAGTCAGCCGTCAGCCACTAGAGGGAACACGTACATGCTAGAATTATTAACATATGAAAAACAGATATCTGCATTTTCTCAATTGTTTATATTCCTTTTAGACTTCTTTTATCAAAATTGTCACCTACATAATGTTTCTGAAATGTGCTCGCTGAGCCATTTCAAGTCAGAGAAATACAGCATTCAGGCTTAAGTGAAAGTGAAAGTGAAAGTTTTTGAAGCGAAAAACTGTTACCTGCAATTTAATTTCTTCCAACCCAATCTGCCCCCTTTTCTTTCAGATTTGCAGAAAAGTCCAATAATATCACTGAGGTGCTTGTGAGTAAATATGAGTGAGAACTTTTCAAGGAAAATAGCCTAACAAAATGCTGACTCACTAAAGAATCCTTTTTTGTAGAAATGAAAACAATATTTAAATTCCCATTTTCAACTTCCATGGAATTTCCAGGCAGAGCAAAAGTACTGGAGAAGCAGTTCTGCCCCCCTTTCTGGCTTTCTCGCAGCCTAGGTGAGAGACACAACCAAGAAGCTCTTGGATAATACTGAGTAGGTCTATTTTTCAGAAGCTGTTTCAGCTTGCATAAACAAATAAGAAAACTTAATGAAGCAGGATTTCTTTCCTTTCCTTATGAGGTGAATACGCTAACGAGGCATATTTACTATTCTGGAACCTCTTTCTCCAAGAAATTTCTAAAGTTACCGGTTTATTCTAAGAAAACAGAAGACTCTCTAAGGTTAGAAACTTCTGTATGACTGAAAATCTTTGCCCCATTCAGATCCACACTTCCTCATAGCTGTCCCAAACAACACCATGGTTTGGGTTTTTTCTTTGGTGGGAAGCGTGCTTACAGAAATACAAAACTTCAAATTCTGCTTCTAGTCGATCTTTCTTCCCTTGTACTTAAAAAGTCCTAAATTTTTAGCCTGAGCTTCTCTGACTTATGATTTCATCTGGACCGGTTACTTATATGTTATAAGGTATGGAAAACCATTATTATTTAATGTCAGTATTTGCTTTTAAAATGAAATAAGTTTTACACAGTCTCGACCCCTGGCCAGAGAGGGCATTCCCTACATATGGCACTCCAGAGCGCATGGCAAGACCAGTATATCTTCAGTAGATATGGATGGAAACTGCTTCAGCCATCAACAGGAAAGCCTATCAATGTAAAGCAGTATGGCACGCAGAGAGTTAAATATCTGTCTTCCAGTCTGTTAATAGGGTTTTAGAAGTGTAATTTAAGATCTTAAAAGACTTTCCACAAAATAATTAATAGACAACATAATAGACAAGAAATATACATAAGCCACAATTAATAAAATATAAAAATATGTTTGGGGTGGGGTGTTAATATCTACTAAGAATGACCTTTAAAGCACCAAATGAGGCATTTAAATAAGGCAAGAATATGGTAGGGGTTTTTTTAATTAAAATACAGATAAAAATTAAAATAAATTTAGGGACAGGCTAGGCTCTCACAAGGTCATCTATACACTAAGAAAAAAAATTTTAAGAACAGTTCATAATAGTGTTGCATTACTTTTAGGAGACTCATACTTCACAAACCCATAAGGTGGCAGCAAACCCCTTTGTAGTTGAGAGCGGTAACTTTCTGTCCTCTCTTTTGCAAAAAGTTGATGTTTTTTATGTGCTTCAACACTGCCCCCCCATCATCCAATTAACATTAAAAAATTTAGTACACTGGTAGCATATGTATTCCTCTAATTTAGCAAGTATTATTTCTCACCAGGAACATCAAATGCTTTCATAAAGTAAAACCAAATGCCATTTAGATCCTCAGGAAAAAAACAAACCTCCCACAATGAAAGGACAGAATGTGCCCCACTGTGAACTGACTGGTAACTTCTTTTCATGACAAATCAGCTGATCTCAGTGCTCTGGCTATTGAATGAGCATCACCAACAACGTGGCTTATGCAACAGTTCACTGTGATAAAACCCCCTTCTCTAAGTTTTCCCATCACTAAGCCCCATGCAGTTTTAATACTCAGTATCTCCGGAAAGCATATATTTGCAAGCAGCATGGAAAATATGTTACTTTTCACAGTCATGTTTACAGCTAAGAAATCTCTCCATCTGTGCACCAGAGATGTTCACTGTCAGAAGTGAACAAACTGTATTGTATATGAAATATTCTCACTGCTTCTACAACTCTACGGCTGCACCCAGTATCTGTGGTGCTGACAAGTCTGTAAGAGTCTCATCTACAAGCTCTGTCCTGTTTTTCAAATCTGCTTGATGCTAGAAACAAGTTACCATATGTTTGGGTTTCCCCAGATATATTTAATCTTTTTGCACTGAAAATGTGTCCAGGCGGAGTGAGTGGTACCCTACATCTGTCAAGGACTGCAAGGCATAGAGTTATGGATAGACTCTCGACCATTCAGAAATCCCAGACACAGATATTCTGCATACGCATTCCTAACCTTGGTATACGTATAGTTACCCTGGTACATCTGCCACGTTTGACGCACTGAATCTATATTGCACAAATAGTCCCACAGTTTTGACATACTTCCTGATTCTGTGCAAATGCTAGCCTATAAGCACCCACTGTACATAGTTCACACTAACAAACACACACAAAAAAAATCATAGTTAAGTGTACATAGTGGCCATTTTAATTTTGGTCATAATATACACAAACTTAACCACGTTACTGGAGTCTATATTTAACAGTGAGAGCTCGTTTCTTTAGTTTTCAGATAAAGATGATTTTTATGCCTGCTACCCTGGCAATCTCAGGCTGGAGTTTTGCAAATGAAGCTATGTTCAGCTTGTAACACATAGCAAGAATGAAGACTTGCATTTCTGAGTTGTCAGAGCCTTCCTTGGCTTCATCATCCAACTAATGAATGAGCAGATTGTGGAGATCCATAACAGTAAGACAGCAGCCTGTGGAACTAGACCTGAACTAGATCACACTGCCTCAGAGTCTGTAGGATTTACAGCTACAACTTTAACAACTGTCATGTTTTCCTTGCCTGTGAAGGAGCTAGGAGGATTGAATTTGCTGTTTCCTGACTTTCTCACAGGTGTTTCCTGTTCCTAGGCCTCTCCTAACTTAAATTCTTGTACAGTTCAGTAGACACTGTTTTCCCTGTTTCTGCATCCATAAACAATCACCGAAAGTTGCATTTTGTCAGCTGAGACAAAAGAGGCCAGCATGCACTATGCTGATATAGAAATACCCAGTATCAGGATATTCCTCTGACCTTCAAAAATTATCTGCATTTCATGCATTACTGTGAGCCATCTGTTTTTATGCTTTCCTGATTCCATAAGGTCATATATTACTTTGTCATAATTAATGCACCAATATTAATGACTACACATACTTTAAATTAAAAGCAGGAAAAAGAATGAAAAAAGTCCCATATCTGCTCATTAAATTAATACAATATCAGCTGTGAGCTAAACTTGTCAGAAAATTGAGCTGTTTTCGTCAAGGTTTGTCAACGGAGCTTTTACATGGAACAACTATGACCTTTAGTTAGCACTATACTTTCTTCTTTGGACTTTGTTCAAAACCTAAACTAACTTTGACTCTTGGGGAAAAGGAAAATAAGAAATAAAATGTCTTCCCTATGTAACAAAGAATAATTCTTTGGGTGGCTGGAAGACATTCCTGCTTTAACACATACGTATTTTAGGAATGGTTTAATGAAACCATAAAAAATACAGTGGTCTAATTCTGAAATGTTTTATATATTGAATACACAAATATTTATACATGGAACAAAATCATGGCATCGGAAAGACACCTTCATTCAGCACTTACTTAAAGATATATGAATCAATGACAGGAATAAATTCTCTGATGTCATACATCAAAGAAACAGCTCTTAGGACTGTCATCTTGGGCAATGGAAAACATGGTCCATTCATACTGCTACTTCTTACATCAGTGGTTCCCTCATACCTCTCCCTTTTCTCCATGTGAGCTATAACAATCTCAAGCTTATTTACATAAGTTGAACCCTTAGGAAAATTGAGCTTTTTAAGTGAGAAATATCTTGGAGTTTTTATTTGCATGTAATTTCAACTGAAATGGTTGGTATGCTTTTAGAATAGAGAACAGCACTGCCAGATCTGGATTTCTAACCATTGAAAAAAGTTGTCAGCCTCACCCTTTCATTCTGTTTTGCTTTCTGAGATGCCTGCTGAGCTGTGCCAATTACATTGTTTTCAGAGTCACATAATAAACGAGGCTGCTGTGATCCACCCATGCCAATGTGGGGACAGAAATGTGCGCAAGGGCACAGTTAAGAAGGAAGGGGACTGCTTTGGGGGAGTCAGTGGTGATTTAGACATATCTCAAACTACAACCTGAGGATGCTGTTTTGACAGCTTCAGCCTATCTAAGTCAAAGGTGTCACAGTTCCCTCTGGTCACTTGTTTCCTCCCATCCCTTGATGCCAACACTGGCAAAATGAACTCATTCAAACAGATGAACTGGCAGAATATTACCCTTGTCTAGGTTTCCTGCTGGCTTAGGAGGGCGAGAAAGTTCACTGCAGGACCAGACCAGCAGAAGAGAGGTGGTAAAACTCTGAAACTAGGAGCCAGAGTGTATTCGGCAGCCACCTGCCAACACCAAATTTGACCAGCTCAAACTAATGTGGAAAGGGAAGTGCAAAGGGGCAGCGTTTCACTAGAAAAAAGTCTGCGGCTTTTAAAAGGAAGAAGACGACTGAGGGTGAGGGGAACCATAAGTTGTTACCTTGCAAAACTTAGTCTGATGAGCTGGGAAACTTTGGAGACCAATAATTGTAAACAACTAACTGATGCCTATGATGCTATTTGTTTGGTTTTCTGCTTCACATAAAAGTAACTAAATCTTAATTTTACTCCATTACTTTGTCAACATCAAACTTCAGTCTGTTAGTATTATAAAAGGGCAAAAAATAGTAAATCCATCCTTAACTGATTCAAGCATTGACTAAAATTTGGCAGGGGGAAGGGGATGGATTGGAGGAAGAAGGCCATGGAAGCAGGATAGATTGGAGGAAGAAGAGGCAAAGAAACCAAAGTCATCCATGTAAGATGAAACCCACTGAGTAAACTCATTTGCATTATACCCACAGCTAAGTAAATCAAAATACTACTGTCTCAGCACCCAGATTATCTTTGCACCCTATGAGCAATTTGGTTGAACTCTTTGGTTGGGTTTCTACAATCCAAAGGAGCTTTCAAGGGCACTTTCTTCTGAGTTTCTACAAATAGTCTTGATTTTGATTAAAAACTCTAAGAGAAAGTTATATCCCTAATAACATCTGAGATAGCCAAACTAAGAAACATTTCTTTGAACCTTTTTTAATGGTTACTCCCAGTTAAAATGTTAATTCATACAGTCCTCCTGCCACCTTTTCTTGGCTCTAACAGAGTCCAGAGGCCCTTCCAAGTTCAGTTGTTCTGTGGTTCTGAGATTCTGTGATTCTGTGAAAATGAGTTAAGCTACTCTGGCCTCAAGGCTACAAATACTTGCCACAGATAGGGTTGATCTGACAAGAAAGAGTGTGATTAACTAAACATCAAAGATAAAAAGAAATTGCTGTGTCTAAAGGATGAATCACAGCACCCTGGTGCCGAAGTAAGCCAGATGAATCACCCACTAGAGGACTTATGTCTTTCCTTAGACTATAAAGGGAGCTCAGAGTGACTTGCTGTGACTCACATTTAACTTCTACAAGTCTAAAATTAAATGATTAAAAGCTCTTGCCTAATAATGAAAGACAACTGTATCTGTCTTCAGAGGGAATACAAGAAGTTGTAAACTACCCTATGATCTGTGCTTATACCTGGGCAATAATGATGATTGGACAGATTTCTACTGAGCGATGACCTATGGTAAAAGTAGATACTGTTATCAGCAGCACTGCTGTTACACCACAAATAGCTCCTGTTGGTAGCTCTTTTCTCCCCAGTAGCTGGGGTTTGTTCTTTTATTTACTTATTCTGGTTTAGGGTTTGTTCTGTTTATTATTTTTCTTCAGAATGCTGCTTCTTGTAGCTTCCAGGATCATCCACAGATAACAGTGTCTGGGTGACTGAGGCTTTTTTAGGCTGGTTCATGATTAAAAATCACCTGCCTCTCTAGTCATTAGCTCCCTACTGATTAGGGAGCAATCTGCTCTTCATTCACAGTGGGGATACCTATTTAGCTGCTAAATAGGAATGCAGCAGAGTTTGGTAGTTAGTAGGGCAGCTTCTTTAGAGAAGGCTTAAAAAAAAACCTGCTGCGGGTGATGTGGGACTGTGCAGCAATGGTGGTGATGTGCTGTGTGGCACAATCTCTGTCACCAGCTGGAGGAAGCACCCTGGCACATAAGAGACCTCAACCCTGATGGCAGGGGAGGGGATATGTTGTGGCCAGGTGACAGGCTGCAGGGAGACTCCAGGATAGAATTAATGGTGGCCTCATCTGTGGGAGGTGTGCTCTGCTGAGGCTGCCAGGTAAAGGGGTTGTGAGGTGAGGTCACTGACTGCACACCATCATGGAGGTGGAAGAGGAGACCGCAGAATCTTCCCAGACACTTTACAGAGGCAAGAGCTTGAGCCACACAATGAAGTGAGTAAGCATGGCATGAGGCTATGTTTGAACCCATGGTGGATGGAGACTCCCACCATGGTGGGAAACTGGAAGCTTATGACTTCTGGTACCAAAATAATGGGTCCTCCTCTGCCTTCAGATCTGATGTTACAGTGCCTTAAGAGCCAATGAAGACGCACGAGCTCCACTGGGGAGACTCTGGAGCACAAAATATACATTAGCAGCAAGAAATCATGGTGGACAATAATGGTTGGAAATCCCCATATGTAGGGGGTGGAGCTTCTGTCATGGTAGATAAGCTGTTTGCTGCAGACCTGATCCAGGGTATTGTGGAGAAACTGCTGGAGATTACAATGCCTTCAGACTATAATTTCTCATTGCTCATCCACACAGGCACCAAGGGAGACCTGCAGCAAATATAGGGGATCTACAGAGCTCAAGAGGCAAAGGTGAAGGACATAGGAATCTGAGGGGAATTTTCCTCAATCCTACAGGTGACTGGGAAAGGCCTGGTAGAATTGAACACCTTCTGAGTTACCAGCTGGCTGCATGGTTGGTGCCACAAGCAGTACTTTGGCTTTTATGACCATGCTGAAAATTCCTTTTTCCATGATAGGGGATCAAGTCAGAGGGAGACCCAGGTCACAGCCAGTATTTAGTAGAGCACCTTTTTTTAATTAAGCTGTTGTTATTAACAGCAGATAACTATTCACACAATGTGTTTCCTTCACACAGTTCACTTAAAAACATATACACAGTTACTAGTTGGAGCAACAGTTAAAAGGCCAACCCCAGCTGCTTACTCAGAAGCAGAGGGTCATCTCCGTCTATGACCAGGTGATCTGCCTAGTGGATGAGGGAAAGGCTGTGGGTGTTGTCTACCTGGACTTTAGCAAAGTCTTTGACACTGTCTCCCACAGCATCCTCCTAGAGAAGCTGGCAGCTCATGGCTTAAACAGGTGTACTCTTCGCTAGGTAAAAAACTGCCTGGATGGCTGAGCCCAGAGAGTTGTGGTGATTGGAGTTAAACCCAGTTGGCAGCCGGTCACAAGCAGTGTCCTCCAGGGCGCAGTTTTGGGGCCAGTCTTGTTTAATATCTTTATCAATGATCTGGATGAGGCAATTGAGTGCATCCTCAGTAGATTTGCAGATGACACCAAGTTAGGTGGGAGTGTTGTTCTGCTTGAGGGTAGGAAGGCTCTGCAGAGGGATCTGGACAGGCTGGATCGATGGGCTGAGGTCAACTATATGAGGCTCAACAAGGCCAAGAGCCAGGTCCTGCACTTGGGTCACAACAACCCCATGCAACACTACAGGCTTGGGGCAGAGTGGCTGGAAAGCTGCCTGGTGGAGAAGGACCTGGGGGTGCTGGTTGACAGCCGGCTGAACATGAGCCAGCAGTGTGCCCAGGTGGCCAAGAAGGCCAACAGCATCCTGGCTTGTATCAGGAATAGTGTGGCCAGCAGGACCTGGGAGGTGATCGTGCCCCTGTACTCAGCACTGGTGAGGCTGCGCCTTGAATACTGGCTTTGGTTTTGGGCCCTTCGGGACAAGAAAAACATTGAGGTGCTGGAGCGTGTCCAGAGAAGGGCAGCAAAGCTGGTGAAGGGTCCGGAGAACAAGTCTTATAAAGACCAGCTGAGGGAACTGGGGTTGTTTAGCCTGGAGAAGAGAAGGCTGAGGGGAGACGTTATTGCTCTCTACAACTACCTGAAAGGAGGTTGTAGTGAGGTGGGTGTTGGTTTCTTCTCCCAAGTAACTAGCGATAGGATGAGAGGAAATGGTTTCAAGTTGCATCAGGGGAGGTTTAGATAGGATATTGGGAAAAATTTCTTTACTGGAAGAGTGGTCAGGCATTGGAACAGGCTGCCCAGAGAGGTGGTGGAGTCACCATCCCTGGAGGTGTTCAAAAAACGTGTAGACATGGCACTTGGGGACATGGTTTAGAAGACATGGTGGTGTTGGGTTGGTGGTTGGACTTGATGATCTTAGATGTCTTTTCCAACCTTAACAATTCTGTTACTTCTATACTGATGCATCAGTGGCTTGTACATAGGTTTTGAGAATCATCCCTCCAATAATCCTTTGTTTCACAAGCTGTATATGCAATCCTGTAGTATTCATCTGCATACAGCAGCCACCACTGCTTCTTGATGTGGTCTGAGCTACACAACCCATTGTTGATGCTAGTGTAAGCTAGTGGCCAAGTACAGATTCAGGAAACTTTTAATGTCCTGAGTTCTTGTGGATTCAAAAGGACCACTAGTCTTTGGAGATCCTGGAAGAACTTATTCAAATGCTACTTCTCAGCATGTACTTTTCCTCTCTTCAGACTGCTGTTTTCTGGTTATTATTTCTCCATCCACACCCACAGAGAGAGAGCCCATCCACACAAATTCATACAGAAAGGACTCTTATGACAACCACGGGTCCCTGTTTCAGGAATGAGGACTGCTGGCAAAAGATGGGAGCCTTTTGGAAAAGGTGGCCAACTTGGCAATACACGTCAGTAAAGTGGTGTAAGATTTTGCAGTTAAGTGAGTGAACAGAGGTTAGTAATTTTTAGCAAGAGGAAAGGTGGTGGGAACAAGAGAGCCCTCAGGAAGGATTCAAGAGGTGAAGAGTTCCTACCTGCATGCAGTTGCACACAACTCTGGAGGAATAAGAGCTCTGCATGCAGAGGCAGAACTATGACTTCACTGCAACAGTTGCTAAGTGGTGGGACAACTTGAATGACAGGACCTCACTGACTGGTGGACACAAGCTCTGCAGAAAAGACAGGCAGAGGGGAAGCGGAAGGGGCATTGCCTTTTATGAGAAGGAGCGGTTTGAGTGCGTGGAGCTCTTCTCTGGAATAGGCAACAGACTCGGTGAGGACTTGTGAGTCAGGGTCAGAGGAGGGATCACTGAGGGTGGCACTGTAGTGGGAGTTTGTTACAGATCACCAGATCAGGGTCAGGAAGCAGACGAACATTTTTTAAGCAACTTGAAGAAGTCTCTAGATCACAGACTCTGGTTCTTATGGGGGAACTTTATCTTCCTTGACATCCGTTGAAGGGGCAACACAGCAGGAATGGCAATCCAGGAGGTATCTGGAGGGTGTCAGGGACAACTTCTTGCCACATATGCTAAGTGGGCCAACCATAATCTTGAACAAGAAGCACTGGTTGGCAATGAGATAATCAATGGCAGCCTTGGCTGTAGCGACCAGGAAAGAGTGGAGTTCAAGATCTCAAGGGGAAGGAGAAAGGCAAATATGTAGACTCTGTCTTCAGGGGAAAAAGCTTTGCCTTCTTCAAGGAACTGGTAGAAAGGATTCTGTGGGAGGCATCTCTGAAAGCAAAAGGGAGTTCAAGAGAGATGGCAGGACCTTAAGGGAAACAGTCCATCGTAATACTCAGGAAAATAAGCACATGTTTCAGGAGACCAGTTTGCCTAAACAGGGAACATGACTAAGCTCCAGTGTAAAGAGACAGCATATAGGAAGTAGAAGCAAGGGCAGGCTTACAAGAAGAATATAGAAACATTCCCTGGACATGAAGGGATAGTGAGATATGCAATACCACCTTTGCCTTAGTCTTCACCTCTAGGCCTCCCTGGCCTTTGTGCTTAGGGAAAGGATTCAAAAAGAGAACTACCATCAGTGGAAGGGAATAGTCAAGTATCTTTAAAAAATAATGAACCACACAAATGCACAGGATCAGCTGGTATGCATCTGATTGCTTGCCAGCATTACTGTGAGGGTACTTTGCAATGTATCTGAAAGACTGTAGAAATCAGGAGAGGTCCTGATGACTGGAGAAGGGCTAACGTTGCATTCTTCATTAGATCTTGTTGACCTGAGGAACAGCAATCTGGTCAGACACGATTTAGTCCCTGGGAAAATCAGACATGTCCTCCTGGAAGCTGTTTATGGGCACAAGAAGTCAAAGACGGTGACTGAGAATAGCCAGCATAGATACACCAAGAGTATACCATCATTAACAAATTCAGTGCCAAATGCCTTCTATGATGACATAACTACATCTGTGGATATGGGGAGGACAGTGGATGTCATCTACCTTGACTGTGGCAGGGCCTTGAGAAGATCTCCCACAGCATTTTTGTATCCATGTTGGGATGTTACAGTCTAGGTAGATGAGCTACCAGATGGGTACACTTGTTTTGCTGTTATAGAGTTAAATTTCTTCATAGTAGCTAGTATGGGGCTGTGTTTTGGATTTGTGCTGAAAACAGTGTTGATAATACAGAGATGTTTTCGTTATTACTAAGCAGTGCTTGCATGGTGTCAAGGCCTTTTCTGCTCCTCACCCCACCCCACCAGCGAGGAGGCTGGGGGTGCACAAGAAATTGGGAAGTGACACAGCCGGGACAGCTGACCCCAGACGACCAAAGGAATATTGAATAACATATGATGTTGTGCTCAGAAAAAAAACTGGGGCGTGGAGATTGGCAGGGGATGCTGTTGCTCGGGGCCCAGCTCTGCATCAGTGGGTTGGTGGTGAGCAATTGTTTTCTTTGCATAATTTGTTTCTCTTGGGTTTTGTTTTCCTTTCTCTTTATTGTTTTTTTTTATTCTTACAATTTTTTAAATTTCTTTTTAATTATTAAGTTGTCTTTATCTCAACCTAGGAGTTTTTCTCACATTCACCCTTTCAATTCTCCCCTCCATCCCACTGGGTGGGAGTGAGTGAGCAGCTGTGTGCTGCTTAGTTGCTGCCCAAGGTTCAGCCATGGCAATGGGTAAAAAAATGTCTGGTTCTTCAGGCTTTGTACCAGACTGAAAAAAAAAAAAAAAACAAAAAACAAAAAACCCCTGCAGACACTAAGTCAAGGGAACTGTTTAATCCCCTCAACTTGGTACTCATTAAACCACTCCCAGAGGGGTCCCCCACTGTGTGGAGCCCCACATTCAGTTTGGGGTGCCTCACTAATTAAAAGACATTGATCAGCTGGATAATTGCCCAGTGTCTCAGAGTGCTCTCACCTTGAGAGTGGCTCAGAAAAGAGCCACCAAGATAGTCGGTGGTTGGTGCGTCTACCTTGTGAGGAGAGGCTGAGGGAGCTGAGCTTGCTCAGTTTGTTCAAAAAGGTAGCTTCAGGGGACCTTACGGACCATCCAGAGGACAAAGCCAGGCTCTTTACTAAGGTGCAGTGGGAAAATGAGAGACAGTACCCATAAATTGACCTGACCTCATGCAAGGAAAATATTTTTCATTATGAGTATAATTAAGCACTGGAGCAGGTTGCCCAAAGAGGCTGCGTAGACTATCCTGAGAGGTTTTCAAGACCCAAGAGGACAAAGCTCTGAGCAATACAGTCTGAATGTTGATCTTGCTCTGACCAGGAGGTTGGAGTAGATGACCACCCTTCCAATCGGAATGATTCTGTGAAATATTCTTTTTCCCCTCCGTCATTTGTATGCAGTGACAAATTATGGGTAACTTGAATGAGAGTGGACATAACCAAGAATGTTGAGGCTCCCACTCCCATCCATGCAGCAGCTACTCTAGAAATCTCATCTGGCTTTCCAAATTCAATTCTTACTTTTCTTTATAGGTGGGAACCTCAAAAACACTTACAAAAAATAACATTTTGAGAACAATATCACCTTCCTTTCACTGACCCCTGAAGTATGTCAAGATTACAATCTGCAGTATTCTATGATCTCTCTGCAGTTTGATGATCTGCTTCTCACCAGATTCACCTTCCCTTCATAAAAGAAAAGAAAACCATGAATTATTTTTCCCATTAAAAAAATTGATATCAAAATTGTGATGGCAGCCATGGTAGAATTTAATCATTAATTATATTAGAATTTCAAAGTAGAAGATATTCTTGTGCTACACTATATTAAAATGGGGCTTACAGTTTAAATCATAACTATCTCTCAAAGCTAATTCAAAATCACTGGCATTTTATAATGATCATCCAAAATGTGAAAGTCTGTAAAGTAACTAGAACATTCTCAGACTTCACAACAAGACTACTTTTAATGTAATTGTAGCAATTAAGACCCTTCTATTAATAACTTTCTTTTCAGATTAACAAGCCACTTATGTAGTAAAATATAAAAAGGCTTCTAATTACAGTGTCAACATTGTGATTTTTGAAAACTGTTTAATAACTCATGATAAGTGACTGCCAACTTGCATTGAGATGTTTTAGGAATCCTGCATAGACCTGATGTTTGATAATCCTGTTTTGAAGACATGATTTGAATTGCAAATCGAATTCAAAGGAAAATGCAGCATTATTCTGCCAGAAAGAGTGGAATCATTATTTGCAGTACTGAGCAGACCTTTAAAAGCACTGCAGCACTTAATATAACAAGTCTGCAATTTGTTGTTATTTGATGTAGCTGACCATCTGATGCAAAGCACACTGATAACAGAAAAACTTAATAATCTGAGTGGATCCAAATCTTCAGTGAATTATCTGGTTTAAACAAGGCATCGTCTCAACAGGAAAGATAAGCTAGTCCAGAATAAATAAATAGATGCATGTTATTTGACTTAACTAACATCAGGAAATTGTAAGATGCTGGAACTGAGTCTCTCTTTCATTGCTGGAGAGTAATGTACCTATTTTAGGTATTTATGAAGGTACTCCCTTACTGCATATGAAGCTCTTGGATTCTTGAATGTATTTTTTTTCAAATGTCACATGGGTTTAAGGAAGAGTTATTTTTCATATTTTACACATTAATACTGGCATACCTAAACATCGGATTTTTCAAAGGAGAAATGGGTAAGATTTAAAGAATATTAGCTGAGATGTTTCTGAAATGTTTATCTCCAACACAGTGTTTGGAGTCACGTAACCATTTCAGTTTACTGAGCCTAGGGTGAATGATGGCTGATCTACATGGTATTGACAGGTTTCAAACCGAGCTACCAAATTATGACAAGTTTTTGTGAATACAATTTTTCAGAAGTTTATAATATGGTAAAGTTAGAATCAAATTCACCTAATCTTTACGAACCATGAGAAAACCCAGGCTTACTTTCTGCAAAAACTCAAGTATTCGTTGCACAGATTAGAAATACTAGACTTACAGTTGGATGCACTTTCGGAGCGAATAACTGACTTAACAAAAAGGTAGTTTTGGTTCATCTGATGACATTTGTGAAGCTGGGCTGAACTTCACAAATAGATTTTATTAAAAAAAGCTGGGGGGGCGGGGGGGGGCACCACATTTACAGGGGACATTTCTAAAACCAGGAAAGAAGGGTGTATTTTCTTCCCAAACCTTATCTTCTAGTGCATAACAAAGATGCCAAAGATTATAGAGGTTGCCCAGTTTATACATTCTAAGTATGATTACACTCACAACTATCCCACATTAAACAGAATGGATAATTATCCAGAAGCAGAATTTGCTCCTTCACAGCAGGGATTCTGCACAGAAAGGGATATATCAGAAAAAGAACATTTCTTGTCAAAACTGCTCTGCTCAGTACAAAATATTTTAAGTACATGCTTAGTGAGACAGAATGTTTCCTTACCTTATAGGTTACAGGATTTATATGGAAAATTCAGTATAAAAAGACAAAGTATTAGACAAGGATCTCCCATATTCTACAGTTGAAGTCCCAACCACAAGACTATCCAAGAGGAGATCACTTAGCTTGTTTGCTGGATGTAGCCATTAACTTCCATTCAAAATGCCTCCAAAATGAGCCTCTAGATGTCAGTAAAATTTCCAGAGGCACAAGAATGTTTTAACTCTGACAAAAGAAGGCAAAATATTCTCCATAATTCATGTTCTAGGAAACACCTTAATTATCTGAAGTAACAATAAATCAACTCATTTCTCCCCTCTAGTTTTCCATCACCAGAAGCAAATAAAACAAAAAAGAAACAACAATAAACAAATTTTTTAAAAATATGCTGGGTAGGATGTGAGACAGCGAAGCTTTAATCTAAAATTGTTGATTTCTGACAAAGTTATAACAAACTGAAAATAGACCCTGTACAGGGAAGTGTTGAATTGCCTTGGCTATTGGTACCATAATTTGTCATTCATGGAAAAATGAACAAAGAAAGAAAATAAAGGAAAAAGCATTGAGAGGTAGACATGTACGCGGGCACACTGACCGCTGACTTTCTTTTCTTGTGTACCTTTTTGTATATATTCCCTTAGTAACAGATAAATACAAGATGCTATCAAGCTATATTAAAATAGGGGTTTTTTTTAAAGGAAGGCAAACATGGATGAGAAAAGTAAACTAAACTTCAGTCACTCCATATAAGGGAGTTGGAAGAAGATGGAAACCAAATAACAGAGCAGCAAAGGGTAAGAGAACGCATACATAGAAAAACAAGGAAAATATATGAAAAGCTCTAATCTGATCAAACATATTGTTCATGCTGCTTCTTTTTATTAATGTCTTTTGAATCCTTTAGCCTTTACCAGGAAAGGAGTGAAGCTGATGCATATATAAAACAGCTGTCAGAAATTCTGCTGTAATTTTTCATGCCTTACACATACAGGGAAAAGAAGAAATATACCATATGGGCAATGAAGAAGTGAAAACACAAAATGAAATATAATTTCAACAGCTTCCGTCTTCTCCAGCATTCATGCATCATATTCTATCCAACAGCTTTGAGACAGCACCACACCCATTGTTCATTAGAAGTAGATGCTTGACCAATTAATGTTTTTTCAGTCCTTCGTTTATATACTGTAATTATTTCACTGCTGCCCATTGAACAAACCAGAATCTAGACAGTACTGTACTTCAAGTCATGCAAACATACTGACAATCTTTGGGACTCACAGGTTTGTTTCTTGCTCTGTGGTATGCACAACAGCCAGTTTCCCAGTGGCACAGTATAGAAGACATGAATTCTAGTGTCTCCTGAACAACCAGCCACCCATGCTTGCCTCTGCCTGTCCCATCTTCAAGGCCCAATCCCTAATCCCCTTTACACATCATTTTGTAGTAAAGCTGACTCACGGCTGTATTTAATAGTCCTACCACTTATGCTTCTCCAATCACTTCTCCCTTTATCTGGTCCCCTTATTGTGGAGTTCCATGAGAACTTCTCTGCCCCCGGCTACACCATCCTGCCCCTCTCGTTCTGCCTTCTCTGGTCTTTGACTTCCTCCACAACCAGTTCAGCTCACTAAGCTGAGGGGAAACTAATTAATCAAAACATGAATACATTTCTTCTAGTCTACTGAGTTGAACCAGCTACTCAAGGAATCAGAGAAGCACCAGAGGTGGCACAAGGAAGGTCATGAAACTGCACAAAGGGCAGCAGGGAAGGAAGGAGGAATAAACAGAACTGCTGCTTTAATCAGAAATGCCTGTTAGATATGATCAGTTGTCTTCTCTAATTGTTCCTCAGCTACATAGGTACCTTTACTGAATTATTTTTTTAATCATGTGAAAATCTCTCCCCAAAACACACTTGTTAATTTCATGCAAGCCAATAAACCATTTGAAGTTCCTGGTACTATGTAGCCCTGTAAAGCCAAACACATAGGCAAACTACTTGTAGGACAAGGCCTAACAAAGCCCAAATGCAGTAAGTGTATGTAAGCATCAACCTGTGGCTGAACTCATGCCTTTGTAGGCTCTTTGTCACAGGAAAAGAAATCAGGTTTCCTGAAAGCTTTTGAAAATTCTTTTTCATTTGCTGAAAATGCAGTTTGCTCTGATTCTTGACCTGTTCTTGAGACAATGTCACCTTTTGTGTAATGAATACCACTCCTGCAGATCAGTCCTCTTGAGCCATGCTTTTCATCTGTTTCAGAGCTAGAAAATCTCTACACCAAAGGCCTCCGAGTCAAACATCAGAATACAATGGCCAAAGTGAATTGCATGTGACAGACTCCACAGCTGCCACAGATATAAATGACATATTTTCAATGTAAATGATGGCACAAATGTAGGGAAATGCTCTCCATGGATGAGTTATGCATCTCAACTAGCATTTCCATCTGCTGCATTAGGGCCTAAACTTGTATTTAAATAGAGGCAGCAAGTGCTAGACTCATAGCAAAGTCATATTATTATAGGACACCACACGAGTGTGAAGAAGAATTAGAGTGCAGTAGAAAATTTTCCAGGACTGAAAAAAAAGACAAGTAGCAAGCCCAAGCAGGAGTTTACTTACTGTAGTTTAGATAATTGTCCTAATTTTAATTTTTCTTACTGTATACCACACATAATACCAGAAACTATAACTCATTCCAACTGAGCCTAGTCCTTTGACAAGCTGTAAGTTACTGGGTAAGATCTCAAATGGATACCTTTTTGGTTGGGCTAAGAGTGGGTTTGATCAGTGACAGAAAAAGCAAGGAGCGTCTGATCTATTGAAGTGGCAGCTTGGAGATGTATGACCCTAATGACAGCCTCAATCCACTTGAGGGAAAAATTTCTGCTTGCAGAGCCAAACAAGGAGGTTTTTCAATGGCTATAAAAAGAGCCTGGTATGCAGGAAAGCTGATGATCTGTGCCTGTTTCCTAAGACTTAACAGGCTTGCTTTTCTCAGATGTGGGTGGCAAGTATCGTAAGGGTCTGTAATTATGAATGGACACATAAAGAATTCAATTACCTATTAATGTTACTTGGCATTTGAGGTCATAAAAGCATGATCTCATACACTGTAACTACTTTCTTTCAATACTGTTAGACATCATCTCTGCAAGCCTCGGCCGAAGTTATTAAATATACATTATAGCAAAAGATTTGCTATGTTTCTATTCAGCTGGTACTTATGTTGTCCCTTTTTAGGCCTTATATACAATCTCTATATAAATTATTACTAATGGAAAATCTGAGAACTGCAGAGCATTTGATGGGGCTCTCTTGCATGGGAAAGAAGCCAAACAAGTGCTCATAACATTATATTGTTAGCAGAGATGTACAGGAAATTATTTCCCATCCAATACTTTCTTGAGAGATCAAAAATTGTCTTTCATTGCATTGGAATGAAACCAAGAAAGTTCAAATTGAGAAACCTGACAGAAACACTCTTTGCCCTCTACTGAACTAACTCCCCCATAGTCGAAGCATTCACCATGGTTACGTTTTTCTAGTTTGAGCTAGGCAAAGCAGGATCAGATATTGGTCTTCTGTAACTCATGTAGATACTTAATCCTAAGTGAGATGGAAATATTTTTCCAGTGTTCTGCCACTGTGATCAGAACTTCCACTTCTAGTGTTTGAATTCCTGCAAAAAGTTTTGATTTCAAAGAACTGGCCTATTCTCATGATAAAACAAAAAAAAATGTTTGGCATAAAATTTCCAAAATATCTAGTTTCCAAATTTGCTACTGGACATTGGGAGACCTCTGACATATTTTTTAACAAAAAAGGGATAAATTCATTGACTTAGATAAAGTCAATACAGCTAAAAGATAAACACAGAATTTTTTTGATCTCTCTTCAGATGGAAAATCCAAGTGTATATATAGGTGTTCCAAATCAAAGTAATATATTAGAATCCAACAGAAATTATAATGAGGAAAAACTGCCACAACAGAATTCCTAAAAAAGAAAAAAATTATATTTGCCTTTTGCTATTTTTTCACATCTTTAAGTGAGACTTCACCTGTCAGTACTGTCAAAATCAAATCACAGAATCAAAGAATGGCTGAGGTTGGCAGGGACCTCTGGAAGTCATCTGGTACAACCCCCCTACTCTAGCAGGCCCACCTACAGCACATTGCACAGGACTGTGTCCGGACAGCTTTTGAGTACCTAAGGAGGGAGAGACCACAAACTCCCTGGACAACTTGTGCCAGTGCTCAGTCATCCTCACAGTAAAAAAGTGTTTCCCAATGTTCAGGCGGAGCCTCCTGTGTTTTGGTTTGCACCCATTGCCTCTGGTCCTGTCACTGGACTCCACTGGAAAGTGCCTGGCTCCATCCTCTTTGCACCCTCCCTTCAGGTATTTACAAACATTGATGAGATCCCCCCTGAGCCTTCTCCAGGCTAAACAGTCCCAGCTCTCTCAGCCTTTCCTTGTATGTGAGATGTTCCAGTTCCTTAATTATACATGCTGGCCTTCACTGGACTCTCTACAGTATACTTGTGTCTCTCTTGTACCAGGGAGCCCAGAACTGGACACAACACTGCAGGTATGGTCTTACCAGTGCTGGGTAGAGGGGAAGGATGACCTCCCTTGACCTGCTGGCAACCCTCTTCCTAATGCAGCTCAGGATGCCATTAGCCTTCTTTGCATCAAGAACGCATTGCTGGCTCATGGTCAACTTGGTGTCCACCAAGACCCCCAGGTCCTTTTCTGCAAAGCTGCTTTGCAGCTGGTCAGCCCCCAGTATGTACTGGTGCATGTGGCTGTTTCTCCCCTGGTGTGGGACTTTGCAGTTCCCCTTCTGGAACTTCATGAGGTTACTGTCAGCCTATTTCTCCAGACCGTTAAGATCCCTCTGGATGGCAGCATGACCCTCTGGTGTATCGGCCACACCTACCAGCTTTGTGTCATCAGCAAGCTTGCTGTGGGTATATTCTGCTCCATCATCCATTAATGAAGATGCTACTCTCATCTACCAAGCCAGTCATCTTATCATAAAAGGTTATCAGGTTGGTCAAGCATGACTTCCCCTTGGTGAATCCATGCTGACTACCTTTTGTTCTTTATGTGCCTGGTAACAGTTTCCAGGACTAGCTGCTCCATCACCTTCACAGGGATCAAGGTGAGGCTGACTTGGCGTGTAGCTCCCTTGGTCCTCCTCCTTGCTTCTTCTGAAGGTAGGAGTGACTTTTGCTTTCCTCCAGTCTTCAGGCACTTCTCCCAGTCACCACAATCAATCAAAAATTATCAATTGGCCTCACAATGGTATCTTCCAGCTTCCTTGGCAGTCATGGGTACCTCCCATCAGGGCCCATAGACTTAGGTATGTTCAGTTTGCTTGTGTATGCCCCGACCTGATCCTCTTCCACCAAAGGTATATCTTCCTTGCTCCAGTCTTTCCCCCGGTCTCTGGGATTTCTGAAGACCAGTCTTATTAGTAAAGACTGTGGTGTAGACAGCATGTTTGTGACTGGGACTAAAAAGCAGAGATGAATTAAAGAATTAGCTCCATTCTCCACTACATAATTTCTGAGTTATAACCAGTAAAGGACTTAAAAGCCTAAAAGTTACACACCATAATGCATGGTTCCTATGCTAGGGCACCTAAAGCAAATAGCATTCATGGAGCAGTTCCATAATCCAGAAGACTCCAAGCCATGAAGCACAATGAGCAAGAAAGGAACCACAGTCAGCAAGCAGCTGCCTCCCAACTTATCTGGATCACCCATACTTGATAGAAAACACCTCTGCGGGTTGAGAAACAGAGCCTACTCCTATCCCAGTTCTTTCAAAGAACAAAGAACAGTTCGCTCTTTCCTTTTAGAAGAGGTTTTTCTTTTACTGTTTTCTCCTCTCCCCTTCTCTTTCCACCTGTAATATTTTCCACAAGGCAGAAGATACAGGTTCAAGTTCCTCTTTGGATTGAAGGAAGCTTTGATTTTCCCAGCAAGTGACATAATCATTAAGCTACAGCACTGGTTTCCACTATTTTGCTTTGCCACTGTTTCAGGAACTGAAGACTCACAGGGACAGAGAGTGAGAACTGTGACTCCGTGTCACCAACACACACAGAGAGTGTGACTGTAGCCTGTGTTAAGGGTTCTTTGGATAACAAGTCCTCCTCACTTGTAAAACTGTAGGTTTACTCAATATCTGGTTAAAGTAGGTCTTGGGACTGCATACCCATTAACTTACATAGACATATTACTCTCCCACTGTTTTAATAGACATCTTTTTCTCTTCTGTACAGTTGCATTACTTCAAAAGCATGGTTAAAACATCTCATTTAACTATGTAGCCGAAGTCTGGTAGCTAGGCCATTGTCCTAACAGATGGAAGCTGTACCTTGAATCCCCATCATATTCCAACCTGGGAGCAAGTTCACTATCTACTGGAGCATTACAGAAAAAGTGGAGCAGAGTCCCTTCTCAGTATATTATTTTAATAAAAAAGCAATAGCCATTATTGCATTTTGTAAGGATCCTAAATCTGCCTATTTCATGCATGGTTTGAAACTTACTAACACATTAAGCCTCTCTGAAGAGTTTAATACAGTGAAGTTTAGTCTCTAGATCTTGAATGGACCAAGCATGAGACAGGTATCAAACTACTTTATCAATACTAACATTCAAACCATCTCAAATCTAAGCAAGCAAAAAGTAAAACAACTAACGTACAATGGAGAACCAAGTATATGCATAGCTGGGAAGCAGATAATCAGTAATGAAGAAAGATTTAAAACTTTTGATTTAGGCACCCAAGTACGCTTCTGTTTTTTGTGTTGTTTTTTTTTTTTTTAAATTGGACCTACCCCAAGACATTCCATGTAACATTCCCTTGTTTTATTCAAATGGATACAAAAAGGCAAATGCTATTCCTTTCTCAAACTGAAATGTTTTTTGAAAACTAAATTAGTGTATTAATCCACTTTGAGGCAAGACAGACTCCTATATTTATATTACACTTAAGACTATACTTACAAAAAAAAATCTTAAAAGCACACAGTGTCATTAGTTATAACATATGAAGCACTGAGTAAATAGCACAACTAGAAGAATTTAGCTGGGAGCTAGTCTGAAGTATTCGCTTCAAAGTTTACACAAAAGAACTGTGTATTAAATAACAGCTTTTCTAAAAACAAATTTTCAGCATTGGTAAGTCATTATGATACTACCCTTTCTCTCATTCGAGGATGGCCTTATAGATCATCTCTATATCTACATATCTAGTGTTTGGAGATATATAGTTACTGCAAGTGCATTCACCAATATGGTATCTGAGTGCAAAGAAAACTGTAAAGCCAGGAATACAGTCTGACAGACTGTCCACTCTCCATTGTCTCTGTTCCCAGAAGTGTGTATGGTAGAAGTATTAGCTTTTTCCCATCTTCTGCCTGTTGTCTCCATAAAGGTTATAGTGGAAAAGTTAATGCTGGGATATGCCTTGCTTTTTCTACAAAAAACCAGTAATATTTAAAACAGGCATTTGATATTTCCTGGACAGTTATGAGAAAGCTGAGCTCTGTGCCCTGGCACATTTGACCAACCTAGTGGCCTTCTATGATAAAGTGACTATGTCAGTCGACACGGGAAGAGCTATGGATGCCACCTCTCTGGACTTCTGTAAGGCCTTTGACACGGACTTACTGGGGAGGTACTGATTTGATGGGTGGACTGTTTGGTGGATAAGGATTGGATGGTCACATCCAGAGGGTAGTGGTCAATGGATCAATGTCCAGATGGAGGCCAGTGACTGATGAGTGGTGTCCCTCAAGGCTCCATACTTGGACAAGTACTGTTTAATATCTTAATCAATGACATAGACAGTGGGATCGAGTGCACCCTCAGCAAGTTTGCAGGTGACACCAAGCTGAGCAGTGCAGCTGACACACCAGAAGGACGGGATTTCATCCAGAGAGACCCTGACAAGCTGGAGAGGTGGGCCTGTGAGAACCTCATGAGGTTCAACAGGGCCAAGTCCAAGGTCCTGCACCTGGGTCGGGGCAACCCCCAATATCAGTACAGGCTGGGGGATGAAGGGATTGAGAGCAGCCCTGCCAAGAAGGACTTGGGGGTACTGGTGGACAAAAAGCTGGATGTGAGCCAACAATGTGCGCTCGCAGCCCTGAAGGTCAACCATATCCTGGGCTGCATCAAAAGAAGCGTGGCCAGCAGGTTGAGGGAGGTGATTCTGCCCCTCTACTCTACTCTGGTGAGACCCCACCTGGAGTGCTGCATCCAGCTCTGGGGTCCCCAACATAAGAAGGACATGGAACTGTTGGAGCGGGTCCAGAGGAGGAACACAGAAATGATCTGAGGGCTGGAGCACCTCTGCTATGAGGACAGGCTGAGAGAGTTGGGGTGGTTCAGCCTGGAGAAGAGAAGGCTGCAGGGAGACCTTATTGTGGCTTTTCAGTACTTAAAAGGGGACTATAGGAAGGATGGGGGCAATCCCTTTAGCAAGGCCTATTGTGACAGAACAAGGGGTAATGGTTTTAAACTAAAGGAGCACAGATTTAGACGCGATATAATGAAAAATTTTTTTACAATGAGGGTGGTGAAACACTGGCACAGGTTGCCCAGAGAGGTTGTGGAGTCCCCATCCCTGGAAACATTCAAGGTGAGGTTGGACGGGGCTCAGAGCAACCTGATCTGGTTGAAGATGTCCCTGCTCACTACAGAGGGGTTGGACTAGATGACCTCTAAAGGTCCCTTCCAACCCAAACCATTCTATGATTTCAATGCTTTGTACCTGGCAACTTCAGAATCCTTAAGGGGAAGAGCTATAGAGAATCACATTCACAGAATAGGAAGTTATTTCTGCCACTCTAATTAAAGTAATAGAAAACACAGAAAAGAGTTAGAATCTTAAAAGGCATTCTTTATTGATACAGGTCTCAGAGGAAGTATGTTCCAACAGCAATCACATGGTTTGCAAAACAGATGACTTATATTAGTGTCTGCATTTTCCATTACATACATTTGGAAGCTTCGTATTCAAACACATAGATAGGAAGGCTGTTAAAGTTTACTGTAATTTGGCATTAAATTGCACAATGGAAAGAAGCACAAATCACAATTGGAGCATCTCCAACTCAAGAGGTCCAAGAAAAATATAAGCAAAAGAAATTATTATTAACCCAGCAGTGCCATAGCTTAGTAGGAGGGGAAAAAAAAAGAACAAAAATATCATGATTAAAACTATGATTATGCTATTATTCTCAGGCAGGTAAGAATAAGCAAAATACACTTAAAACATACATGATTTTACTTTTTTTTTAGGTTCCTAATATGAGAATACACTTCTATATCCATTCCCATATGAAAAGCATATAATGAAGACTATAAGACTTCCATTTCTCTGCTTAGCACAGTTGAAGGTACCTAGCATGTCTTTGTAATTGCTGGCTTTTTTCACTATTACGTTATAACACTCTAAAGCTTATTCACTGAATGGGAAAGATCTCCTGCTTAGTCCTTTGATCTTAGTCTGAGGAAGTTATGAGCACGGATGGTATTCCAACTATACTGGACCCAGATATACCAACACTTCAGGCCCTCTAACTTCCCCTCATCTTTCACCCCCCAGACAAGCAGGAAGGAACCACTAAACCAAACAAAACAGAGTGAGAAAAAGAAATTTAAAACAAAATTTCAAAGCTAAATAAACAAAATTCATGCAACAGCCCTTACTATTCACCTCCCTCCGGAACAGACACGCACTGAGCACAGCAGCATTACCTGATAGTCTATGTGCTCTCATTTTTCCTAATGGTATGGCTCAAGACCATCCTCTCTTGGTTTTGTGTTGAACTTCTTGGTCAAGGTCTGCTGCACAGATACATTGGTAGGAGTGGTTGGCCCATGCCATACACCATGATGCCTGTTTGAGGAGAAAATTCAAACAGAATTTTGCTTTTACCTGTTAATAGATGATTAACAGACCTAGTCTCATTTTCGCTTTGTTGCAAAACCTTTCAACAAGTGATGGCAGACAAAAAAATTAAACATTGAAAGAGAGGTATATTTGGCCTCTGGGGAAGAAACAAAACAATGTAAGACTTACTTGAGAAAAGTTGGTGTGTGGAGAGAAAAGATTAGATCCTGCAGATGAATGACAAAATAATCTACCAAGTTATTCATGACTGCAGCCTAGGGTAGCCATAAAGTCTCTATGAATGTTTCTTACTTTTCCAAAGATCAAAATACGAAAGACAAAAATATTTATGGAGGTATTCAGTCTTGCAAATGCTTAATTATTCTGTCATTTTATATTACATATACATAAAATAAAATACATTTTATATTATCAGTGACATTCATGGGCTGATCACGTGCATAGGAGTTTGAAGATTGGGGTCAAAGTCTAAATTTTTTTTACAATATTCATCCAGTGCCAACAGGAGAGGAAATTTTTGTTCGGTTCAATAGACAAAAATCACTACTGTGAATCGTGCGGTAACACATGATGAGATCGGGTTCAGGAATGTCAAAACCTCTTGAGTGGGTTCAGGTAGATGCAAATCCACCTAGGCAAAAGTTGTACTCTGCTTGTGATGTAGCGGGGGTGAGAGGGAGCAGAACTAGGCCACAGAACTTGCATCAAAGAGCAGTTCTACATCATCTTGGGTGACCGGGCTGGGCAGGAGGCCAGCCGTGGTGACCTGCTGGTGGTGGTCACCACCATGCCACAGGCCCCGGCTGCCACCTACGCCTGGGCCAGCGCGGAGCCGGGCACCAGCTGGGCAGCAGCCCCGCTCCCCGCCACCAAGTCACCCCTTTGCAAATGGCACAGCCAACGCTCCGCCGTTGCCTCGACGAGAGCTCAGCCCCGGCGGGGTGAAATTTTAACTGTTTTTACAACATGTCCCCAGCACCAGGCAAGGTGGAAGGTGGCAGCCGGGCGCATGCCGGCCTTGCGGCCGCGGCACCGCCTAGAAGTCGCTGAGGGAGGAGTCCCGGCAAGGCAAGGACTCGCCCGCCCTCGCCTCCCCCTCCTCCTCACGTTAATAAATCACGAAAATCCCAGATTTTGGCTTTTCCCGCCTCCTTCGGGAGGCACCGCGGTTCCAGCCGTCTGTACTCGAAGGTAAACCGCTGCGCCAGCAGATGCCTTCCCTGTGACCGTATCATGCCGCCGGGGATGACTCAAAAGCCCTGTTCGCGGGCACCCCCGCCACCCCCAGGCCCCCGCTGCCGGCACCGCGACGGGACGGGCAGGGCCGGGCAGGCCGGGCGGGGCCGGGCGGGGCGGGGCCTGGCCGGGCGGCGGCGGGTGATTGGCTGGCGGGCCGGGCGGGGATTGGCTGCCGCCCTGCCTTTGTTCGGCTGCAGCCACTGCCGCAGGGCAGCGGAAGTTTGAGCGCGGCGGCGGCGGGTGGTGCGAGGGGCGGCGGGTGTCACCTCCCGTCCCCTCCCGTCCCCTCCCGTCCCCTCCGCAGCTCGCCGGCAGCCGCCTCACGCCCCGCTCCGGAGCACGGCAGCACCCGGCACGGCGGCGGCATGGACCTGGAGAGTAAAGTGAAAAAGGTAAGGTGGGGGGCTGCCCACCGAGTTACCTGTCCCGGCGGCCCGCTCCCCGGGGGCTGCCCGCCTCATGCCGCCCGCGGCTCCGCTGGAGTCGCCCCCCGAGCGCCGGGGTCGGCCGCGGAGCCGGGCACCACCACCCGCCCCCGGCTCCCCCCGCTCCTCCAGCTCGGGCTGCGTCGCCCCGTTTCAAAGGGTGAGGGGGTAAGGTGGGAGGCAGGAGGGCCGCCTGCGGATCGAGCTCCTGCCGCCTGCCTTGCCTCCCCCTGCAGCGGAAGGAAAAACTCCTTTGCCCCCGGCGCTGATGGAGACGCTGCGGTCTGTTCCTCAGGTAGCCAAGTGGGTACCCCGGCCTGTGGGCAGGCATTGCCATCCTTCCAGTAAAAGCGTATCCCCCAAAAAAGCTGTGATCTGCCAGTTGTGTTGAGGTACATGCTCCGTGCGTGCAGGTGTGCGCCAAACCTACGCCGCATGCGACCAGAATGCTCTTTGCGGATATGCTGAAGATTAATTTCTGACCTTTGATGTGACTAGCCCATTACACATGCCTTGTCAGGGTTTATGGATTTCCCTCCTGAGACAGAAACTTAGGGTTTGTTCTTTTTTAAAGGCATATTGACTAGTTAGCTTGGAGTCAAACTGGCAAGCAGTGAAGGGATAAGTAACAGAAAGTGATAAGTAATTCACTTGTATTAGATTTCTTTCCAATACTTGCTATTGAAGACATCATAAGTAAAACTGATTTCATGTGGGACACACCTCTGAATCTTTGCTTCTAGTGCTTTTGCAAATTAAATGCAGCACTTAAGCAATGACTTCTTACAATAGAAACTTCTTTATAGTGTACATTGCCAGGCTATTTGATAAAGGCAGAAGGAGCTTTGTATATGAACATGGATCAAATCTGTACGTGACCCTCATTGATATATCAAAGCTAATCTTTTGAAATGCATGTTGTACAGCCATGCTTGGTTCTTATTCGTGAATTGGTACGTCTAAGGGTAGTAACTTGTTTTAAAGTATGCATATGTGCTTTTGTATACCTGTGTGCTTTTCCAACTTGCAGACTAGAAACTGACCCAGATATGGAAGTAGGTGTGCAATGTGGAAGGCTCCCTGTTAAGTCAAGGCTGAATCCTGTTGAAGCAGGTTAGCAGTGAGTTACAGATCTCTGAGTGATGTCACCATGTGATGATGTCACCTGATGAGGGTTCTGGTTTGGAGAAACTACATATCTCATCCCCCATTTAGCATTAGGCTGTTGGTGTTGCTAAGTACTGTCAGTGTCTTCAGAAGCTGGTTATGTGCACAGGGTTGTCCCCTTTCTGTGTCTTGTATGTAATGAAAACAAGCTGCTTGAGTAGATTTGCTTATGTGTTCTAAACACATTTGAAAACTTAAACTTGGCAGCATCACGGACCTTGTTCACTGTAAGTTTTTTGAACTCCAGGAGGGGAGAGATGCATATTTGTGGAAGATAGAGTATTCCTATTCAGAATTTCTCCATCTACAGAGAAAATAAATATTTTCTGTGAAATACTGATAAAACTCTGCAGATAGTGGAGTCTTGGTTTTAGTGAACATGTAGTTGCTGAAAAGCACTCTAAATTGCACTGTAATTATTGGGTAGTTGTGTGTGTTGCAAGTTTGACTATTTTTGTCATATCTTTCTTCAGGAATCTTTGAATTTAATGAAGGAGAAGAATAAAAGATGACCAAAGAGTCTTCTGAACCTGCTCAGACAGGTGCGGAAGCTGGTGCCACAAAAGAAACCAGCAAGCTCTGTTTGTAGGAAGTAATTTGTATTTTCTATTCTGTTCAGCTTTAGTATTAATACTCGTAAGAGATGTTCATGATGTGAAGAACTTCACATTGTCTCTGTTTCTACTCCAGGTAAATTCAGAAAACTACTGTTCTTCCTCTGTCTCCCCTCCGTCATTTGCATCTCCCTACTGCTTCTTTCTCTTTATAACTTAGGTGAAGCTCATTTCCCAAGAGAACAGATGAGGATCCGTGACAACTCGATGCAGGGCAAACTGGGAAGCTTTGCTATGTACCAGTGTGTTCATTACTAAATCCTTTTCTTCTTTTTTGACTACTGATAATGACTTAATCAAAACTTCTCCAGGTTTTGTACACTGGAATGGATGAATAACAGTTCATGTCAACACTGCAAAAGCTGCAGGTCTTCAGTCTCTCCCTCCTGTAGTAACTATTCTCAACCTGTTTGCTTATTTCTTATTTCTCTCTTTTTTGCCAACTTCCCACTTTCTTGAAAGGTGGAAGAACATTCTAGAAAGTCTGAAGTCAAGTTTATCAAAACCAGTAAACCACTTGGCCTTTTAAGAGAAACTTGTTTTGAGGTAGAGATGGTCCTGTCGGATTTTTAGTCCATCAGCAGTAATGGATTACAACCACACATTGTGGTCTTCACCCGTCTTTATGTCCTGCACCCTGGGCTGAAATAACCTGAGCCCTTTTGCAAAATCTGCTTGCTACCTTATGTTAACTTCTTACTTTGTAGTGACTTGCATCTATGTACCACCTGGCAGATGAAGGTAAACAGGAACTAATGAGTAGCTGACCTGCCTGTTGGGTAGGAAGTTCCAAGAAGACTGAGCAGAAGAAAGCAGGAATTGACACGTTGTCCCAAAATAAGTTGCTGTTCCCTTGTTCTTCTGCACTCAAAGTCTGAGTTTAGAAGATGGCTGTTCTGTAACCCTGGTGCTCAGTAGAACAGAGGGAAACGAATGCCCAGTGGAGCAGGGTGTGGTGTAGGGCTCAGACACCTAGCTGATACTGTAAAAGAACAATTTCTTCCCCCACCCACAACTGCTAATGTCTAACTGCAACAGGGTGGTGTAATGGGGCTGTTTTCTGCTTCTAGAAAAGTCAAGAGATTAAGTTTCCAAGGTGACATATGTAAGATTTCTCCAAGTGTTGATAGTCCATAAGTCTGTTCTTCAGGTGTGAGCTTCTGCATTGTCTCTCTGGGAAGCTGCTGTTGGCTTTCAAGGGGCTGATACTGTACTAGAGAAAAAATGCACATATATGTGAATGGTGCATTTATATCTGTCTGGGTTTGTATGGAGAGTAAAGACATTTCTGAACTGTCTTGGGAAAGTCTGTTTTCAATGTTGATATCTTGTTAAATTTTTTGGAGGTGCGGGGGGGGGAGCAGAGGAGGAATAATTCTAGCACAGTTCATGCGGCAGGAATTGTTTCCCCTCCAGTACAAGCCCACTAGGGCTGAAACAGCCTGCCTGTCCTTCAGCAGGAACAGCTTCTGCCCCATCTGCCACAGTTTCAAACCCATCCTTTTAGCAGTAAATAGCTTATATATTTGCTGTCTTGTAAGAGAAAACCACAGTCTGCAAGAAACACAAATTTCACATTGAATTTTCAGCACTGAGAACATATGCAGGACATGTACATATATGTGAAATAATGTGTAACTTTTCTGTAGTCGGGTCACCATGCTTCTTAAAGACATAAGATAACACTGGTATATATCTGGCAGTGAATAGCGTGGGAAAATATAGTTGCAAGACAGTCTTTTTAGCGACAGTATAAATGTAAGTCCCAATTCCTTACTATCTGTTATACTCTCCCTTTAAAGGGGATGGGGAGTTTAAGGCTGACTACAGTTTTCTTCTTTTTCTTAGGAGGAATTGGATTTGCTATTGTGCTTGAGCATCATGAAGATAGCTTTGTACATAAAAAGAGATTGCAGATCAGAGCTGAAGCCTAAAAACAGTAGCTCCAGCTTGAAAAGTACTTGTGCAACAAATGGACCACTATTTCTCCCAAATACAATATATGCTGTGTTCTCAAACCTTGCTTTGAGGGTATAGGAAAAATGAAGATTTAGTGCTTTTGTTAAAGACCCTGTTAGCACAAAGTTCTGCTAGTCCGGATTCTTGCCCTGTCTGTCACCTCCCTGAACTTGGTAAAATGAATCAGGAGGTCATGGTCCTGCTTTGCAATCCTGCTGGCAGCATGGTCTTGTGCTTCAGTAGAGAAACTAAGAATCTGGCAGCGAGTCTGCTCTGTATAAGCTTTCACAGTACAATACTTGCTTTATAAGAGGAACTTTGTGATCGCAATGGTGAAGAGGCAGAGGAGCTTTTTGTGGGAAGAGGGGCAACTTCTCGAATGCGGAATGTCTGCGTAGTTTTTCTATGGGTGTGAGGCTCTGCTCTATTACAGTGGAAAACCAAACATAGAGTGCTTTAGACATCATTAAGTCAACAACTGTAATGCTCTTTGATAAACGGTGAATAAAGTATGTATAGGAGCAAAGTCAACTTCATGTTTTGCAAAGCATGATTTAGTAATATCTGCTGGGCTGCGTTTCCTGTTGATGTCACTGTTTGTTTTGGTGTTACTTCCATGGAAACCCACGATAGTAGAGCTTTTTTGCAGTTCCTTATGTATAGTAAAATCAAGGACATGCAAATTTATTCTTGGCTGAGTTTTGCTTGCAAGGAGAAGTATGAAAACAAGTGTGGAGATGTGAGAGGAACTACTTCAGTCTTCTTAACAAGGAAACCGAATAACTGCTTCTGGTGTATGTTGTGGTGGGATTTTCCCCCTCAAAATATTGATATGAATTCTTTTCTGGAACACCTTTTGAAAGCACACCCCTAGTTACTTTTTGTCCGTCATTCCTGGGTATCAGCTTGTTAAAGATGGCAAGGCTAAATTAAACTTTTTCGATCCTCTCTCTGCCCCTTCCCCCTCTTCCCCCCTGCCCCCCCGCAGTGAGAGTACTCCCCAGGTGTTTGACCATAAAATACCATGAAATGCCTGAATAGCAAGCCAAGAAACTCCTTGGATGCAAGGCTGCATGACTTCTAAGATCTGGTGAAACTTTCTTTTATATGGATAATTATAAGCCAAGTATTAAACAGTGACATGAAAAACCTAACTTTAACTTAAAAGTATTCGGTCATTAAAGGCACAAAGATCTGTTTATGCAAGCATTCCTGGAAAAAAATGTTTTTCCTTTCCTCTAAGTAAAATAGTAATAATGGTGAGTAGCAACTGTGAATGATATTTTATTGCTAAAAGTTGCTTAAATCACATTTATTCTATCTCAAGGAACTATTTGGAACACTTATTGCAAATGAATGGCTTTTTCCTAGCAAATGCAGAATTTACAGGTGTAATGGGGTAGATGTAAATATATTGCACTGTAGTTAATTATATTTTTATAATCTATTTTAAATAGATATACGTGTGTGTATAGGGTGATGATGGAAAAAAAAAACCCCTCTAATATATTCTTTCCACTAACATGAAAAGTTGGTGAGGTTCTAGTGCTGGAGACTTTCAGGAAGAGTAGGGCTGTGAAGATGAGAGCTTGTCACACCTGTTATCTAGGGTATTAGACTTTCTGAGATTAATAGGGTCAAGCGAGTAAGGAGGCTCCTGTTAGGACAGTTCCAGATTACGTCAGATGTAACTCTACTCTGGTACTGCTGTACGTGTGTTTCTGGTCTTTTTGTTTTGTGGTTTTTTTTGTTGTTTTTTTAGTCTGCCAAACCTTCCCTTTGTACCTTGTTTTCAGTCTGAGGTCCTCTAGCTGCAGCTCCTGAGACCACTGGCTGAAAACTAGCATGCACTTCCCTGCATGACTAAAGATCCTAATAAGTGAAAATGCAGATTTCCATGTCTACTTCTGAAAACCTAATGTTAGAAGCAGCAAATAGGAAAGAGTGCTGATGTCAAAACAAAATATGCAAATATTGTGAAAATGCCTATCCATCACCCAATGCTGCAGAGTGCTGGGTTGGAAGTTTAGACTGTTACAGTGGGTGTCAACTGCATTCAAACAAACTTAGCTAGAATAATACTGGACTTTGAATAAATACCACTCGTTTTCTGTCAAGCAGAGATATCTTTAATAGCTGTTAGGCTTTTGAGAGGAGACTGCAGCAGTGTCTTAAATATTTATATTCTGAGCTGTTTGATATTTAGTTGAAAACATCACAATAAAATAAATTCTTGGTACTTGTATACTGTCGTAGGCTGCTGCAGCTCCTTGATTTATTCTTCTGCCTGTCCTGCGCAGATAATCTTTCAAATATTTTTCTTGGATGCAACCACTTTTTGGCATCCTTCTTTCTGTGCAAATGGACTTCCTTACCCAAGCTTCTACAATCTGAATCCCAGTCAACTTTTCCTTAAAACTAAATGCATATTTTTAAAAAAGCTAGGACAGACTTGCCGTCAATTTTAATAGGCAAGTTAAATAATAACAAATATAGAGTGGTCCATGGATACTGCTCTTCACTACAGATTAAACTTTTTTCTCTCTTCTTGTACAGTGTCTGTAGAAGCATTGTCCAGATAGAATCATAAGACTTCTATGTCTTTTGTGTTTGTTTTTTTCATTCTGGCATCATAAGAAATAACATAGCACTTCTGTTTTTAAAGTTTAAATGCTGTAATCTATTTTAATTTCCAGTTTGAGCTTCCCTACTGGAGAACTTCTGCAGGTACAAAAAAGTAGTGACACAAGATCCGGGTTCAGCAATAAAGCATGCACAGCACATTAGAACAAGACACATCAGAAATCTTACCTTTTTGGGTTGGTTTTTTGTTTTGGGGTGTTTTTTTTTGGTGGGTGTGTGTTTTGGTTTGTTTTGGGGTTTTCGTTTTTTTTTTTTTGCATGTTGGCTTTTACCTTGACTTCTTTGGAAGTTCCTAAGGTATGTTAGGATATACCAGAAATCTGTTCTGTTCTGCTATACAGGTGTGTTTTTCTCAAGCCTACACTGGAAATGGGAAACTATCACTTGATATGGCCCTCAAAACATCCAAATGGATCAACAGTTAGGTAACCATCAAGAATAGCTTTAGCATGGATCTCTTCTGCCCTTGGAGCACTCAAAGGCACAGGAGAAAGATCTGCAAAAAGGACAGAGAAGAGGATTTAAGACTATTCTGGGACTCGCTGCTAATTATCACAGCCTCCTAGTGGCAGCTTTCTCACTGTATAGCCAAAACCTTTCAAATTCTGGAGAGGTCTTGAACATTAAACAGTGGAAGGACTTCCAATCTTCTGCAGAGACTAAGTACTGATATCATGTCTGTGGCAAGGTGAAAGGTTAATACAGCTCACCTCTCTGGTGGTACAGGAGTCCCCTTGGGGGGGGGAGGAAGGAAAAGGAACCAAGACCCAAGTTACCTCTGGTCTTTCGGTGGGACAGGAGGTAAAAGAAACCTTGCGGGAGGGAGAACTAGGAATGCCAAGTGGAGCTTCTGTGTTTTCTTATGGGTTCCTCTTTTACCACCTTCTTACTGCTGCACCCCAGGGGCTCCTTTGTAACAGGACAGGAAGGTCAGAGCAGCTAGCTTTATTTGAGGGCTATATTTGTGCTCGGTGTGATGACTATTAAATGGTAACTATTAAAATAATTAAAGACTTCCAGTGGAACTCCGTCAGGATACTCTTTGTATCATTTGTGCCCAGCTGCTTATTGGGAGGGAATAGAAAAGACAGAATTGGACTCTAGTCACTGTACAGTGATAATATAAGAGACAGTAGGCAAAGCTGCAACATGAGAAATTCTTATTAAACATACAGATTTTCTTTACTCTGTGTGGGCCAATGTTGTAATAGGCTGTTGAACCTGCATCTGGATAAGGCACTGAGCAGATCTGATCTTGTTGCACCTGCTCTTTGTGGGCAACCGGGTGACCTCCAGTCACCTAAATAATCTATGCTCATTACAAGCAAGTATAGGCAAGCTTTAAAAAATTACTGCTCTGTCTTTATGTTTTAATTCTCAGGGCTTATCTTTGTTTTTCCTGTAACCATTAACAATAACCTTGAATTCTGTGACATAACAGTTTTAACTATTAAAACGTTAATGCTCAATTCATTACAACATTAATTCTTACCAGTGCTGTGAACTGTGGCACAGTTTGTTCCACGTAGAAACAAACTTGTTAACAAATTTATCCATATTCTACCACATAAGAGAAACCATAGCTGACAAAATATAATTGCATTTGTATCGCCCTGCAGCCTACACTGGTCATCTGCCTCTACATGCATCATCTATTTGTGTCTGTGACTTTTGTTTTTTTTCATAGCATCCCACGTGGGGAGATGTTTTTTTCTGACGATCTGTGAAATCTGCTGTTTTCTCAGGAATACAAATTCTGAAATTAGTATTCTAAAATTGCAACGAAGTAGGGCTTCAGCACTTGCTCTTGGGTTTAAATTAATAGGAAGGAGAACAGGAGATTTTGGACTTTGATTCTCAGTCATGTTCAATAAACTTGGCAATAAACCCTTCTGATAAGCCAGCTTTAAGCTATTTCATAGCAACAGCTGTATTCCTCTTGTGCATGTGAACAAACTATTAGACACTTGAATTATATCATTTGGGTTTTTAAGATGAAATAGTCTTCTACACATGGCTCCTTAATGTAAAGATATCCAACTTTTGACTCTAGATTCCAGTCTGAACAGAAATGGGGCGGATTTTCACTAATTCTCACTTAGCTGTAACCATTTAACATTCTTTGCCCTTGAGGACTTGATCTTGAAATCTTGAAAGCAGTATGCAGTGGTTGATCTCAATCATATTTATATCGTCTTCTGTACTCAGACTATTTAAATCTCTGTTGGGTATGTTAGTAATACCAGATGGTTTTAGATAGCTTTGCTGTAAAATGAAAATTAATGGCAGTCGTCAGGCAAGAACCTTCTTTTGGCAGTATTTCAGCTGACCTATCTGTGCTGTTTCTCCTATAACTCCATTTATGGGGAAAATGGATTCCCTTCTGTTCTCAGGCATGCCTTTCCACTCCAGTGCGTGCTCAGCCTGCTCTGTATCTCTGGGTGCTCCAGCATGGAGCTGGCTGTGACCTTCAGAAGGCGTGGGGATTAAACATAGGCGACAGCAGTGAAGAAGCACACTGCAGCTCAGCTTTAGGCTCTCTGAATTTCCCAAATTACAGCAGAATTGGCTGCTGAAGAGGAAGCAGTCACTTCTGAGGTTTCCTTACCACTGAAACAGGTCCTGCTACAGCACTATGGAGGAATAGTTGACATGCACTGACTGTTAGACAAACTCAAAAGCCCTGTGTGCTATTGTTATTTTATATGTTTATTTTTGGCAAACAATCACATAGTTTCTCTGGGAGAACAGAGGCAGAGGCTGTGCATACATTTGGAATCACATATAATTCAGTTCTCAGTGTGCCCCTTAGTTTCGAGCTAAACCTTTTCCATAAGGTGACCCGACATTGCATGTAGAAAAGTCATCCCCTTCTTTTGCAGCAAACTGAGAAATATATTTCAAAACAAGTCTATCTCCTTTGCTAATTCAGTTTTTGTCTCAAGCTGCATAAGCATTTACTTAACGATGTGCTCTTTATTACTGGGGAGGGAATGCGGAATCCTGTATTTCTGAAGAAATCTGTGCTGAGACAGCTGGTTATGAAGATGCAAGTAAGCTTTAGTCTGGAGAGGGAGTATGTTTTGGGTGGAGCATTTAGACAGCACATATTTCCTTAATTTGCTTCTAGAGGTATCCTAAACCCTTAAATGTTAGGAGGCTTGGAAACAATATATTAAAAAATTGGGGGGGGGGGGGAATAATTTTCTTACTCGCATTTCAGATTGTGTTTTGGAAATTCTTGAAGTGTTAAGACTACTTCTCTGTGTACTGTACAACAGCAATCTATACACAAGTGATCCTAGGTTTCTAAGCCTTCTAATGACAACACTAATAAATTTATCATTATTACCCTTTCTCCCCATTACCCTCTTTTTAAAGGAGGGGAGAGCCCAAGCTTAAAGAAGTAATGCCAGTTTGTAGTTGAAGTAATAGCTAGAGAGAATGGGTTACGGTTGGCTTTGCTTTTTTGTTTTGGGGTTTTTTGTTCTTGTTGTTTGGGGTGGGGGGGGCTGTTTTGGGTTTTTAGGGCAATGCAAGAGCACTAAGTTTAACAGCTTTTTAGGGAGGATGATTTGGATGATTTTGCAAACCAGCCAAAAAAAACCAACCAACCCACCACAAACAAAAAAACAACCTGTCCTGAAAAAAAAAAGGCAATTGTTTTGTGCCGCTTTAGCTTCCTCTTTCACTTTAGAGAACATCCTGGCCAAAGATTTGTTCTCTTCATGTGTGACTTGGTAGCTTAATAGCTGCAAATGTATCTCTTCTCCCTAAGTAGACCATAATCTGCAGGAAAGTTTTGTGATTTCCTCAGGGATGTCTAATGATTATGGAGGCAGTGATCCTTCAATCATAACTGAAAACATGGTCTTCCCTGCATCTTACCATGTGTTCTGTGTTGAGCAAGCGGTTTGTGAATAATCTGTTCCTTCAACTTGGACAGAAACATGTCAAAAGTTGAGCTGTTTATATCCTTGTACATACAATAATAGCAGTATGACTTCTCAGAGTAAATGGCAAACTTCTTAATAATAAAACTGTATCGTCACATCTAGTTAACCCCGGCATTGTAGTATTGTTGCCAGAACTAAGATTAGTACCAGAACTTGGCAGCTCTAGTTCACTTTTCCATTCATGGTAAAAGCCGAACTGGAGGTGAGCTGTCTCCTTTGCAATGACTGTCCCTCCCACTGTGTCTTCCACAGCTAACTGGGAGTGCCCCGCACACCGCTGCAGTGGTGGGTGGCAGCGTGGGGATGGGTTCCTCTCTGCACGTTGGGCATGAGCCTGCACACCCAACCGTGCCCACAGTTTCATCGTCCTTCATCCATCTGATTTAAGAGCAGCATTCCCCAAAGGTTTAAAGAGCTGGAGTGAGGCATTTTAAATTTACTGTGTTATATGAATGCATAAGTTATGGTGCTTGGTATCTATTTTTCACCTCGAACTACCAGTCACTTACTCAGTTGAATTTACCGATGTGTTGATATATTGTATGAATACCCGGCCTTTGCCCTGTTTTTTATATTCTTTCATATTTCCTCTGCATTATGAATTGGTCATCTGTCCTTTTAATCTTTTCACAGTGAAACCTTTTGCATATCATTTATGGTCATTGCTTTTGCTAACTGTGCTGTTTCTTTCTGTATGTACCCGGCATCAGTCCAGCCCAAATCTAACTGTAAAGGGTATGTTCAGCTCTTGGTCGCTATCAGAGTAGTCCCAAATATACTTGGGAATATTAGACTAATCACTTAAATGTTTTCTTTATTCCTATCAGATGCCCAGGTTAGTGCATATAAACGTGGGATCTGTTTATTCTGTTTATTTCTTGACCTCCTGTATTTTGCCAAGTGATATACTGCAAATCACTTTGTCTTCACAGCTGGATTAAAAGTCCTTTGACTTGAGGTCTTATGGCCTCGCTTGCTGTGGTTTCACAGCCACAGACCTAAGGGCGGGCTGCAAAGAATCTGCTGCTTCCGTTGTGTGAAGCTTGCAGAGCAAGCTGGGCTAGGGAGACAAGTCACCAGAAATATACTTCGTTTTGGCTAAGGCTAACTTTCTGCCTACTAGCTCAACCCTATGAACAGGCTTGTGTGAACACTGTCACTTATGTAGGTACAATAGAAAGGTGAGTGGACCTTCAAAATACTGTCCTGATGTTGGCTTAGTCAAATGCTGCTTCTATTGCTTTAGTTGTGGATTGTAGATTATAAAGGCAGCAGTAAGATTGTTCATGCAGTGTATTTCTTGAAGCTGACTGTAGTCATCTTGCTCTGTATGCAGATGGGCTTGGGCCACGAGCAAGGATTTGGTGCCCCCTGCTTAAAATGCAAAGAGAAGTGTGAAGGATTTGAGCTTCATTTCTGGAGGTAAGTGACACCTGATGTCTCTTAAGCAGTGACTCAGCACTGCAGATCTTGGCACATGTATGCAAATGTGTAAGTAACTGCTTTTGTTCTCTTTCAATTAAACTATTCAGTTGCTTTACGAAAGCTCTGTCTAGGTTCAGGGCCAGAGCTTCTCAGCTGCGTTACAACACAGTGTTTAACAATGTAATCAGTTACAAACATCATTTCATCTGCACTGAAGTCTACGGTAGTACTTCTGCTGAAGCATTTGCTTTAGCTTAATAAACAGTTGAAGTAGGTTTGTAAAAATATCTCAACAGCAAGAGAGATGACAGGGAAGAAGTGTGCTTTATCTCAGTAATGAAATGCTTTCTCAGCTCCTGACCAAATACATCAGCTTTCATCTGGGATTTTAGGTAAAATTATCTTATCTGTGTTGAAAAGATGTTGAAACTTTGTATGCATCTACAAATTACTTAGCTGGGGAAGAGGTGTCATGATTCAAGTAAGTTAGATAGTACTTGGTCTTTACTGCTCCTAAACCAGTAAGAGCTGATGATGGTTGCAGTAAATAGGCTATGCTGTAGTCTATGGCATTACTTCTGCAGAAATTTTTATTAAGGCTTTTCTTGTTTTACAGAAACCTTAGAGTGTACATTTAGCTAGCTCAGTGCACTGATTATATTGGGTATGCTTTAAGATATAACTTAGTGATTCTGATTTATTTAAAAAAAAAAAAACTTCGTAAAGGGAGCAGCCTGCAAAGGCCATAAATAATTAATAGAACTCGCACATGCTAGTAGTGACAATGATTACATTTCACCAATGCTCTTTAGCTACAGTCATAACTGTATCTGCAGTAGGGTTTTATTCTGGGGGTGGGTGTGTGTGTGTTTAAGGTAGTCTTTACATCCCAGCCAGAGTGGCATCAGATGCAGATAAGGCCTAGGAGATTTTGTATCTTTACCTAAGTATTTGACTGCAGCTGAGACTCAATTTAGAAAATAACCAGAGAAACAGGCCACAGCAAAAAGTTGCTATAGGTTGATGAGGATATAGCTTCTTGATTACATATCTGTAATATATAAGTATAGAAACAACTTAATGACATGGAGCAAGAAGTAGCAGTACACTAATAAACATGATCGTCTAAAGATAGAAGAAATTAGTAATTTATGGAAAGAATATTTTCAATACGAACTCAGTCACTGAGGGGACTGGTGTAGAGGTACTAGAAAAACAGAACACACTTAACATGTCTAGGTGATTCAATAGAACAGAATATAAATTTTTGCAGGAGTAAATAGTGTTGTTTTATCGATGGTTAGATGAGAAATTATGTCACTTCCTACTTGAAAGATCTCTGTATAGAGTCAGTGTGGGGAAATCACAAGTCAGGGAGAAAAAAAAGACTAGGTCAGTTAACTACTTATCAACTCTCCCTTTCTGTCCTTTTTTCCTTTGTTCCTTTTCCTAAGAGACCTTGTACTTCCTAGCTTATTCTTCAACAGGGAAGAATTTGGGATAAAAAGAAAATGTCTAAAGTTATTTAGTCATGCAATAGCATGTTTACTGAGCTAGAATGTGTCTGCTTCTGGGTGTGTATTTGGAGGTTTGTGTGTGTGGTTTTCTTTATACACATTTCATGATGCTTCTGTGGTTAGGGCTCATTGTGCCAGGTCCTGAATGCACAACTTGTCAGAGCACTGTCTGTGTCCTAGAAAGCAAGAGCCTGTAGACAGCAGTGGATTAAAAAGAAGGAAAGAGAAAGATATAAAAACAGTGGCTGTTTAGTTAATCTTAAGTTTTAATTTGGAAATCTGATTGTTATAGGATAGACCACGTAAATAAGGTGGCTGGAAGTAGTCTGAGAAGCATCTTCTAGGTGTCAGGTGAACGTGGCACATACCTCTGAAATAGTTGAGAGTTAGCTATTCAGGCAATTCAAGAATGATTTAGAAAATAGGTGTTTCTGCAGCGGAGCTGCTACTGGGAACAGGAAGGGTGTGGGTCTGAAGTCTGAAATCAGTCTTGCGTAAACAGTTTTCAAAGGAAAAAGATATATTACCATATGCTTTGCATGACACATGTCTTGGAATTCCAACACTTGAACAGAACGGGATGGATTCCTAATAGCTGTTCATTTAGTCATGTTAGACTTTCAGATTTTAAGGATATATTAAGTAGAAGCAAACTATATCAGGAGCGGACAGAATATGGTCTTTATAACATGAATTATGAGAAGCAGTTCAAGTTTAATCACTAACTTTACTGTTGTGTCTGTCATGGTTTTAGCTGGGATAGAGTTAATTTTCTTCACTCTAGCTGGTGTAGTGCTGTGCTTTGAACTTAGCATGGAAAAAAATGTTGAGATAACACACAGATGCTTTGGGCTGTTGCTGGGTAGCGCTTGTACTAGTCAAGGACATTTCTAGCCTCCCATGCTCTGCTGGGTGCACAAGAAGCCGGGAGGAGAGGGGGCACAGCTAAGAGAGCGGATTCAAACTGGCCAAAGGGATATTCCATATCATGTAACGTCATGCCCAGTATGTTACCTGGGAGGGGCTGGCCGGGGGGAGGTGGGAGCAATCGCGGGTCGGGGGCAGGCAGCGTCGGTCAGCGGGTGGTGAGTGGTTGTATCGTTTGTGCTTCTGTGGGTTTTTTTTGTTTTTTCTTTCCCTTCCTTTTCCATTTTATTATATTAACATTATTGTCATTATTATCATAATAATAATTATTATTATTGTATTGTAATTATTAAACTGTGCTTATCTCAACCCACAAGTTCTTTTGCTCGCCCGATTCCCTTCCCCATCCCACAGGGGTGGGGGGGGGTGAGCGAGCGGCTGCGTGGTGTTCAGTTGCCAGCTGAGGCTGAACCACGACAGTGTCTCTGTATAAGATAGATATCGAAGTAGGGACTGTAGTTGGAGAAACTGTTACAAGTTGGGAAGAATAACTCTGGTGAGTTGACTCCAGCCAGCAGCCAAGCACCCACACAGCTGCTTACTCGCTGTCCTCTCACAGCGGGGTGGGGGAGAGAAAAGGAAGAATATTTCAACCCGTGAGTTTTCTCACTTTTAAAGTCAGTTAACAGGTGAAGGAAAGAGGAGGAAAAAAAACAATTGATGCAAAGGCAGTCACTCGTCACCTCTGACCAGCAGGCTTATGCCCAGCCAGTCTCCAACCAATGGCCACTTTGGAAGCTGGAAACCCTGCCGCCTGCATCCTCTACCCCCATCTTACTCCATACCATTTAATGTCACGCTCAGCAGTATCCCTGTGGCCCATTTGAGACAGCGGTGTCCCCTCCTAGCTTCTTGGCTACCCCCAGCTTACTTGCTGAGGTGGGGATAGAGCCCAAAATAGAGAAAGCCCTGACAGTGTGCAAGCACTGCTCAGCAATAGCAAGTGCTATTAGTGCTGTTTAACCACAAATCCAAGACACAGCACCATATAGGCACTGTGAAGAAAGAGACCTGCATGCCAGCTGGACCTAGTGCAACAAATGAGGCAATAGCTGTGTTTGCAGCATGGGCAGGCTGCAGTCCTAGCTGTCATCAGTGTAAGGGTGACACTGCCCTCTCCTGGGTGGAGCTGAGGAGCTTCAGCAGATCACGTAATTCTTGTTCCCCTGGTCTGATACATGAAAACTGGTATACCTCAAAGAGCTAGGTGTAATTTCTCTGTGTGTTTCTGCACAGAAGAGCCTCAGTTCTGCCTTTGGGGAGTCAGATCGGAAAGTGGATGAAAAAATCCAAGTGTACCTGTCTGATAACAGTGTTTTACATGGAGTTGCTACACCGTTATTCTCTATACTGGGAGTGTTGGGAAGATACCTTTTCTGGGGTGGCAAGTGCTCTTTAAGCACTTTGGGCTGTAATTCTTGGCACAGTGTGCAGGATGGTTATATAGGTGCAGAACTGTTAATTTGGGCTAGTACAGAAATGGTGGTAAACAAAGCCCTTAGTAAAATCTGTTCTTGAACTTTGAAGTTCTGGAAGCCTCAGTGCTGTGAGCTGAACGCAAAATTAATACAATGAGCGCCACAGTCTACAATGGCAGCTGAACAGTGAACAATTACCTGCTTTATCTTAGTCTGTTTAATAGCTTTTGCTTTTTATGTTGTCCTCAGAATAATGCTTCTATCCAAGTGTAGCAGCGGACAGGGTGTTCTCAGTTCAGGTGTTAGACTTCTTTCAGACTGCAAAACTGCCTCTGCAAAATTAGCAGGGCAGGCTGGCTGTAAGAGACTGCTACTCATATAAATGTTTGTTCTTGGGGAGTGCGTTCACTGCGAGAGGGAGGTGTGGGACAAAAGTCGGAAGTTGCTAAAAGCAGGAGGGAAGGTTCTGATTATCTTGGTTGTGTATATACTTCCAGTATTGGTAATTGTCTCTGGTGCGGCTTGCCAAGATACTAAAAAGCTTTTGGAGATGAGAATCTTAAGCTTGGGAAGTTGACCATGAGCCAGCAATGTGCCTTAGTGGCCAAGAAGGCCAATGGTATCCTGGGATGCATTAAAAGGAGTGTGGCCAGCGGGTGGAGAGAGGTTATCCTCCCCCTCTACTCTGCCCTGGTGAGACCACATTTGGAGTGCTGTGTCCAGTTTTGGGCCCCCCAGTTTACAAAGGATGTGGAACTGCTTGAGCAAGTCCAGCGGAGAGTTACCAAGATGATCAGGGGACTGGAACATTTCCCTTATGAGGAAAGGCTGAGAGACTTGGGTTGGTTCAGCCTGGAGAAGACTGAGGGGGGATTTCATCAATACCTATAAATATCTAAAGGGTGGGTGTCAGGACGATGGGACTGGGCTCTTTTCAATAGTGCCCAATGCAGGACAAGGGGCAATGCGCACAAGTTGGAGCACAGGAAGTTCCACTTAAATATGAGAAAATTCTTTCCTGTGGGGGTGCCAGAGCAGTGGCACAGGCTGCCCAGGGAGGCTGTGGAGTCTCCGTCCCAGGAGACATTCAAACCCCACCTGGATGCGTTCCTGTGCCCCCTGCTCTAGGTGTCCCTGCTCAAGCAGGGGGCTGGACGAGATGATCTCCAGAGGTCCCTTCCTACCACTACCATTCTGTGATTCTGTGAACAACCATTTTCAGCTTCTGGCTTCTTTGAACAGATACAGTCCCTGGAAGGCAGAGAGAGCTTTAAGTTGGCTTTGACGCTTTCTGGTACTAAGGCTGTCAGGCAAGTACCAAAGCACAGTTCTAAGAGTTTGTAATTATATAGCTGCATTAATAACAATAAATACAATAACAATAAAACATAACAGAAGGATTCATGGAAGGAGGTTAGTCTTTCTGTGTGGAGGACACAAGGCTCAGGACTTGCCAGATATTTGTTGAGGGGTCCTCTATGCTTGCAGTTGCCTCTTCCTGTCACTAGGAGTCGCTGCAAAGCCAGTGTAGGAAGAATCATGATCTGAATTATTCCTCCTCTCTATACACAAAATGTACGGAAGTGGGGAGGATTGATGAAATCTGGTTTTGCAGACTGTAAGTCTTTGATCCTTGCTGTCGGTAGAAATCCAGGACATTGGGAAAGAGCATGGAAGCTGCTTGCCTTCCTCCTTCCTCTTTCTACCTACCCAAGACCTGGAGGAAAGGTAAAATCTACTAAATCTGTCTTTTTCCAGTGACATGCAACTTTTAATCCCACAAATTTTGAAGCTTCCTCCTTATGTTCCATGTTTTGAATGGGTTCCCAAACTGCTGAGATTTGACTGGAGGAACATTTCTCTCCTTTGTTGAAGTCCTGAGAGCTGTGAACAAGTAAGCAGGAGCCTCTAATACCTCCTTCAGCAGGGATCTTGCTGAATGTCCTCAAGTGAAGGGGAAATCTCTTTTTGACAATGCAGGTGGAGGGAACAAATAATTCTTGCTGCCTGTTTTCTAGATGGAGCCAAAAGAGGGAAATCCAAGTCATATACATATACACATATGTAATATAACTGGTTCTCCTACCACATGTGAGGTGTTTAACACCAAAAATAAAAACTAAACATCAGTTATCAGACAGACTTGCGATGTGTAAGTTTGAGGTAATGGGACAAGGTCACTTCAGCAAGATGGCTGTATCAGAGCCAAAGAAATGACCAGCTGACTCTATTCTGAGTAGAAGTAATCGGCCATATCCCTTCTGCAGAAGGGACAGTGACTAACAAATAAGTGTGCTGCTTAGTGGAAGAAGGTATGACTAAATTGTAAACAGTACTCTGCAGGAAGATTTATGTGTGTAAATGTCAATTGAATATCTTCTAGGACTGGAAATTATTCAAGAAAAGGGATTATAAATCAGAGGAAACTTGGCTGTTATCACTGTACAGACATTTCAGGTGGCTGAGGTCCAGGGGAGCCCTGAGGAGCAGGTGAAATGGCAACAGCCTTGGGGATTTTCCTGTGATTTACTGACGTATGTTGACATCAGTTGTGACTTGGCATTATCCCCATTGTTGATGGATTTTCTCGTGTATTTGGAGACTTAACTATCCTCAAGCTGTAATGCCAGGGCCACCACAACTGTGATTTTGTAACATAGCCCCTACAACAGGTTCTTGCAAACTGCATATAGACAGAGAGTCATTCACTTAATCTTGAAGGAGCAAAGAGATAACTGTGCACATCTCAGTCTAATGTTAAATTCTTAATTTAAGTAAGTCGGAGTGGGGGAGGGATTAAGGAGTATCTCATACTTTTCAATGCAACTACACAGCACAGTAGTTTTATGCCAGTTTTCACAGTGGGACCCAGAAAGGATGACCTGAGGACAAGTTATACACTTTCACTTCTTTGCAAGTATCTGTTTATCAGGACAACAGAAAATCTCTCACCAGTATTGAAAACAGTGAAACATGTTAAGCCTTCAAGGTGTGACTGAGGATAAAAGCAATTGAATCAGGATGCTTTCCTAGTTGGAAGCAGAAACAGGATCTCAAAGCTATTCTGCATTCTGAGAGAAGTCTCTATCAGAAAATAGATATGCAATTTCATTGTGTAGCATTAATGAAAATAAGGTGCACTTGTGGCTTTTCTAGCACATGTGAAAGCATCAGGGGATGAATTCTACCACAGATTATTGGGGATAGTCTGGGCTCTGTAGGCTGTCCGCTGCCTCACCGCAGTTGGATGCTGTACAGAGTGGGGAGAGCTGCTTGAACTGTCACGCTGCTGTTGTGACCACACAGGCAGTACAACAGTATAAATTGCTCTTACTGAGTTCTATTTTGCAAGCAGAGCAGTTCTGGACAGCAAGACTATACTTTATTTGCATGAGTCTGCAGGTTACCTGAGAATGTCTTTGTTCACCAATGTTATTAGATCACATCCTGTCACAAGGCAAGACTAAAACTGGGGATAACTATTGCCGAGTTGTAAAAGTGAAGAAAATAACTAATAAACTATTGTTCAAATGGACTAACTGTTTGAATTCCAGTTACATGTGTGCTGTGAAGCATATAGCCGCACTTCAGTCACTGATGTAAAAATGAACTAAGCCTGCAAAAAGTAAGGTCTGAGGCTATTGCCTAGTATTAGAACTCAAAGGCGACATAACTGAGAGTTAGTAACAAGGTATACGTATGATTATACCTTAAAAGATGAGCGAATTGAGTATAAATTGCTCTATTATTTTATTAAATAGTCTTTAAGTATCAGCTAGATAAAGGATGTATCAGCAACAGTCTTACACAATTTTATGTTGCTAGTGCTCGAGGTGTATAGTACAGCATTTGGACTTAATATGCAATGCTAGTTCATGCTTGACTCTTTTTGTAGGCTGGGAGATTGCAGAGTGCTTAGTATTTACTAGGTGTCCAGATAAGTATCAGCTTTGATGTTTTGTCCATCTTTCCTGTTGTGGAAAAGAGCTGGAAATCGTACAAGCCATCAGACTGCCTATTCTTTAATTATTGATATCTTTAGGTGGTTTGTGTTGCAAAGTGGAGTCCATTCTGCTTAACACTCTTATTTTGCTAGTTGCTTTCAGAGTGGAGTGACTTATTTCTGTTTGGAGTGGACTTCATAACTTAGGTTACAATAACGTATGGTTGCTGTATAATCACATGACCAGGGCAGCACCCATCGCACACTGCAATGAAAGTACCCCACATCATAAACAGGCGTACATGTGTGGTGCATGTCTTTGGGGCTGGCTGTGCATCACTTCATGTGGCCAATTATATGCAGACCACCTCCTTCCTTCCTTTCCCATCACCTAATGGGCCTGCTGTAGTCGTGGCATGTTCTTGTCATGTACCCGTTGGATGCCTTAAGATAACGTATGTATCTCACCTTCGAGACTTCAGAAAGCAAGATACGGAGCGATGCTAGAGTTCCATGAGTTTTGTCAAGCAGGGCTGAGAAGCATTTTATAGGTAGTAGCTTTATGCTATTTGCTATGTGAAGAATAAATAATGGGGTAAAATATTACTCATTCCTCTTCAAACTCAAGATATCTAGAAGGTTGATCTGTTTTCTTAGGCTATAATAAGAACCTTTAGTTAACATCCAGCTACGCTAATTTCCATATACTGGTGCTGACTGCTTTGAACTGAAGCGCTGGGGAAGCCATTAATAAATAGTATACTAGCTTGTCTAATCCAAGGTTCTGTTTATCATACGTGAATTGTTTAATTATGCTTAAGGTAATAAAACACTATCTAATATCCCTTAATCAAATGAGTTCAAATGTGTTGTATATGAAAGAGTACCATTTATATCTAAGTAAAGCCTTCTACCTTTTAAGGCTGTTATCTGTGAAAATTCTCTGTGCAGTGTGCGCCAGAGTACCTCTGGCTTGGTTCAGAGCCATTTGAAAGGCTTTGTCCATATAAGCCTTTCACTTTTCTTTCATCTTCTCTTTTAAATGCTGAACTTTGAAGAGAACTCAGTGCAATTACACTGTATATATGGCTGTATGCATTTTTTTCCTTTCTAGGAAATACTTGCTTCCACTTGATAGCAACCCTGTGATAACCAGATATCATGTATACAGTGAAATGCATATGAAGTAAATAGTATAGTGTGTGTAATTTTGACTGTATAAAGAGAACCTGAAAAACTAAAAGCCCAAATAAATGACTGCTGTGGGGATCACGTTGATGCATTTAAGTTAACTTCTGGTGACTACTCATAATCTGGTAGGTGAGTGATAATGGACGTGTATGTGTGTGATCAGTACTGAGACGTAATTGAAGGAATGATATAGCATCACATTCAAAATGCATTAGTATAGTTGACTGATATCTATCTGATCATAATCTCTGTGAACAAAGAATGTAAACAATACAACATGAGAAATGAAGAATATCCTCAAGAGGTGTTTGATGTATTGCAGAATAACTTGTATATTCATAATCAAAGCACTGACAACATGGTGTCGGGTTCCCAGTGATGATGTTACTATGCATGCAGCTGGTGTGAGGTGTAATTTTCAGCCGAGACTAAATTTGTCGCTGTTTCCATAAATTTCAGAAAAATATGTCGCAACTGCAAATGTGGCCAGGAAGAGCATGATGTCCTCACAAGTAATGAGGAGGATCGTAAAGTGGGGAAACTCTTTGAAGATACAAAATACACAACCCTTATTGCAAAGCTGAAGAATGATGGAATCCCCATGTATAAACGCAATGTAATGATACTGACTAATCCAGTGGCAGCCAAGAAGAACATATCCATCAATACGGTGACTTATGAGTGGGCTCCTCCTGTTCAGAATCAGACACTTGTAAGTCCGACCCACTTTTCCTTCATGTTCAAGGCAGGAGTTGATGGGAGATAGAGAAGTAGAGTCTACCAGAAGGATAAATTTGCCTCTTGTAGTCATTCTGAATGTACCTCTTTTCTTCCTCAAAACTGAAAATATGGTGCCTGTTTAATGATTCTTGCCTGTGTCATCTTGCAGGCATGGGTGCTTGTCTATGGCACCTCTTGAGAACTGGGGAGATGTGGTGGTTTTTTTTAATAGATAGGATTAAGCATTATCTGCTAAGTCCCTGGAGTCCAATTTCTCTAACTTGCCTTTTTTAGTACACTTGATAAATTTGCATGGAGTGTGGGCTTAAAAGCAAAAATAAAAATAAGTAAAAAAAAAACACAACAAAAAAGACCCAACACACGATCCCAATGCCACAACAATTTGTCATTGTTTAAAGTTAAGGGGAACACTCAGACTTGCATATAGCTTTTACTGTATATGGTGAGAACAAGGTCGATGTTGATGTCTAAAGAAGCAACTTTCTTCCAGTATGTTTTCAGCTGATGTAAATAAGATGATAGATAGCTTTCTGAGGATTTTGCTTCACTTTTCAAACTTTGATTGCTAATTTACTGTACCATGGTGTTGTATAATCCATGCCGGAATCACGTTATCTCTGAACTACCTCTGAAAATATCCTTTTTCAGTGAATTAATCAAACGTTGTGCATCTAAATGGACTGTTACTTAAATTCAATTACCACTTCAATTTTTAGGCTTGTTCTTGCTTTATTGGAACTAGAGCTTTTTTCTTTATTTAGTTAGAATTACTTCTTCAGTGGGCTGAGTGCCCCAGGCAAACTGTTTCAGCGTCTACTTTTTAAAGCTACGCTAACGATCAGTAGTTTTAGATAGCTTTGAAGAGACAAGGTGCTGTGTAAATGTTAATTATTGTTTACTCTGAGAAGTAATTATTCTGTAAAAGGCTTAAAAGGAAGTCTGTCTCTTACTCTGGGAAGAAGCCAATCAATGCATCTGCTGTATTTTATCTCCATCTACTATGTTTTGGGAGCTTAATGTGTATGGAAAGAACTCTGTTTTTGGCAAATTTGATTGTCACTAACAACAGTAGAGATGATATTTTAGTCACGTGTTGCTTAAAAGGATGGGTCTATAGTTGAAGTGGCATCTGATATCTAATTCCTTCTGGCTCAGGCTAGGCAGTATATGCAGATGCTACCCAAGGAGAAGCAGCCTGTTGCTGGCTCGGAAGGCGCGCAGTACAGGAAGAAACAGTTGGCTAAGCAGCTGCCTGCTCACGATCAGGATCCTTCAAAATGCCACGAGCTCTCCCCCAATGAAGTTAAGCAGATGGAACAATTTGTGAAGAAGTACAAAAATGAGGCGCTTGGCGTAGGAGATGTCAAGCTCCCCGGCGAGGTGGAAACGAGAGCTACTGAGAAGAATAACGTAAACGACAGTGACAGAAGCACCTCAGCCTCTGTAGGAGCGATGAAGGACAAGTCCCCAGATCAGAAGGCATCTCAGTATGTAAGTATAAGAAAGATAAAGTAAGAAAGTATTTTATTATCTGAGTGCTCCCTTTGGTAGTTTATAACCCAATGAACTTGTTTGTTAACTTGGAATAGTGAAAATCTGGGGAGAGAAAGAAAGATGATGAACTGGAAAACATTGTGAATGTCTGCAAAGAACCCTGGTTTTTGACCATATGTAGTGCCTTGCAGCAAATAACTTCTGAAGTGACCTTTTCATCTTCATTGCAAAAACATGTTGGTTTGCAGATGTAGTATAGCAGGGTGGCTTTTACAGAAGAAACTTGTGTAGTCTTACAGACTAATTGCTACACTTTCCTCCTCTTGAAAAGTTTAGTTTAATTTTAGAAGCCTGTTTTCCCCTCTTTCTTGGAAGAGCACCAAAATTATCCCTTGACAAATTGTGTTTTAAAATTAAATTAAGCTAAGAAATAATAAAGCAACACCTCACCCTCCCATATCCAAAAAGCCAAGCTGTATAATGGCTGTTTTGACTAGCCTTTTCATGTTCAGATCTTTTTTTTTTTCTTTTGATCTATTATTTTCTTTGGCATCTGATTTCTGCCTTGTAATAGCTCAGAAAAAAAAAGGTATGTAAAATTACCCAGTTTTCATTGATATTTCTAAAATTATAGCCTTAAAGTGTTTCTGACATAACTTGCTAACTTCTGCTATGCATCTCTCAGCTGCCAGTTACAAATACAAAATAGGGGTGGGATTACTAAAGTAACATTAAAATAGTTTAGTGAAGGTGGACCTTCACTTCAGAGTGGCAAAAGCTTCTGTAACTTGATTTCCAGAAATGTTGCTGTTATATGTATGAATCCTAAAAATTATTTGTCTGCAAGTTCTAGATGGAGATAAAAGTTTGTTAACATGGTTGTAGAACATGGCTTTCAGTGTTACTGGGGGGTGTTGTGTGCTGCTTTTGGTGTGGTTTTGTTGTTTTTTAAACTGACGTAGTATATTACTTCTGGTATAATTCATATGGAATATAAATTTAACACATAAGAGGGCATGTTCAAAGCTAAAACTTACCTTAATCAGTGATATGCTCTGCCGTTTGGTTACCTGTAGCTACTTTCTAAAAGGAATTATTCAGTTATTTTTGCCATTATCTTGTTGTAGAGATTCTAAGATATTAAAAAGTTATTTTACCGTGACTTGATTAGGTTGCTGTCATTTTGTGTAACCCAGACTCTCCTGCTGGGTTACTTTAGTTTCATCACAGCAATTCTTCGCTTACTACCTGGAGAAGGACCTACAGAACTACACAACTTGCATTGTACCCCACTGGCCTCTGGCTTGGACTACATTAAGTCAAGGGCAGGAGGCACTCTGTCCTCTTGAGTCGTATCAAAAAGTGCTTAGTTTCTCATATTACACCTATTTATCACTTCCAAAGTTTTCTTTACTCGAGCACCTGAGTATACCTCCTACTATTTAGGCCAAGCGTATCTTCATCACTGTGTGCAGTGAAAGAGGCTTAGAAGCGTTTAATATTGTAAGTGAACGTTTGAGTTGCTTATCTGTTGTTGGTACTGAGTTTACCCTGGCCTAATAATCAGGATTTAGATATATTATTTTTAAGTATTTTTTCTGGTCTGATTTCTGCAATATGACTTAATGCCACAGCCTGTGTCTGAGACTATCTCAACTTTTTTTTAACAATTCAAAATAATCCAATACAGAGAAGAGCTCTTAAATACCTTGCAGAAGAATTGCCATTCTTGTCTACACGTTTTTTCCTCTTCATTGGTGCTGCGTCTTTGTTCTCCAAATTTTCTTATATGTTGTCTTTCAGACTGAGTCTGAAAGCATGCATTCCTATAGCTGTGGTAAACAGAACCTCTTGAAAAATTAATTTTCTTTATAGGAATGGATTGCAATTCTTTTAAACACGGTTAAAAAAAAAATCAACAACAAAACAAAACCAAACCAAACAGGTCTCCACTATTAATGTTAAATATACTAAGAATAATTGCCTCTGTTTAAAAAAAATCTATTTCACCACAAAATAAAAGCTGAATAACAGAAAAATGGAAATTCACGCTGCTTTTGTCTTGTAAAGAAGCAAATCTCTTTACGCACCTTTTAACCACATAGACTGGGGATGTTGCAAATGGCAGGTAAACTGTCTTGCCCTGATCTGGGTCTGTAAAACTACTAAGCCTTCTAATTGATTCCTCTTGGAGTATGAGGTCTAGAATAGAAAGAGTCAAAAAGCTTTCATTCTGTTCCAAGCTGTTCTTCTGGTCCTTTTGATGTCTTTCTGTGTATGTTTTGAAGTTGTCTGAAACAAGTGTGGGGATCTGATCAATATGCCTAACAGCCAAGACACTTAAAAAACCATACGGATATATACACACACGAAATGGAAAACTGAGGCCATTTGTGGTTGGGCCTGTAGTGATGCGAATCATACAAAAAACCTTCTCAGGATCTTCAGCCCAGTCCACAGACCAACTGCAGTGCAGGAAATGCCAAACTGATGATTAAACTGTAGATTAAAATTTTTTTCAGTAACATAAACCACCTGTGTTTTTTGACTTGATGACAAAACCTCTCTGAAGCAGGTATAGGGCAGAAGACTGACTATGAATGTTTTGGAACTATTTGTAGTGTAACCATGTTCATAAACTTTGTAGTCCCTTCTCCATAATCACTCTCCCCATCCTAAGATCATTAATCAGACTGTTGGACAACAGCCATGAGTGACTAGTGTCCCTAGAACACAGCATTAAGGAGAATGAGTTTGAAATATTCAGATTTTTTTTTTCTCACTTGAGGCTTCTTATTATTCTCTCTTTATTCTCGAGTATGCAAGGCTCATAGACATAACATGAATTTTAATTGCATGTTGTTGTTTTTTTAAGAACTGGTCTCTAGTTGCAAGAATATGAATATGACAAAATACAATAATCCATTTAAGTAATACTAGTGCTATGTCAGTAGAATGTACATAACCTTGAATTGCTTAGTTAAACCTGTACTGTGGCATCATGTCATGCTACTGATCATGGGAGTAAACTAATGCTTTCATTTCAGTCTGGGAAAGTAGGATTTATTAAATATCTTAGTAGCATGTAATTGCTATAAATATACCTCTTCAAAGACTTATTTAACTTGGTAATAACTTCTTTCTAGTCCTGCTATCGCTGCAAACTGAACATGAAAGAAGGTGACCCAGCTGTCTACGCAGAACGTGCTGGATATGACAAATTGTGGCACCCAGTGTGTTTTGTCTGTTGCACCTGCAGTGAACTTCTAGTAGACATGATCTATTTCTGGAAGAATGGTAACCTGTACTGTGGAAGACATTATTGTGATAGTGAAAAACCCCGCTGTGCTGGATGTGATGAGGTAGGAAATAGCCTAGTCCTTTGTTTCAGTACACAAGTTTGCTCCCCTGAGAAGTGAATATGATTTTAGTAAAATATTTCAGTGCAGGGAGATGATGTGCCTTCACCAGTTTTAGCTGATTGTAGTTGCAAGGAACCGAAACTGATAGGGTCGCCCCGTGTTCAGGAAGATCCATAGTTTGCTTTAGATTTGGTGGGGATTTTGTGTGGTCTACAGGGATATAGGATGTAACTCATGAGTCCAAAGTCTTCTACAAAGTCTCAGTTATGCAGTAGTTTCCTCAGGAAGGGCACTAGGGGGAGCGCCTTACTAAATTACACCTCATGCAGCATGCAGAGAACGGCCTGCCTGGTGTCTTGGGCATCTATTGGTTCTTAATAAATGAAATGGAGGCTTTTGGAAAACAGTCAAACAAATGAAGGCCTTAATTTTTGTTGTTGAAATCATTTCAAGCAGTGGAATCACCAGGAGTTCCTTGAAATTACAAAACATCCTGAGGCCAGCTTTATTAAAAGAAATACTATTCAAATGCATATATTAATATTTGTTTTTATCTTCATAGCTAATATTCAGCAATGAATATACTCAAGCGGAAGGTCAAAATTGGCATCTGAAGCACTTCTGCTGTTTTGACTGTGATTGTGTTTTGGCTGGGGAGATCTATGTAATGGTGAATGACAAGCCAGTCTGCAAACCCTGCTATGTGAAGAACCATGCTGCGGTAAGATCCTTCTACACATGTTGGTGCTGTGAAGGAAGAGAACATGTATCTGTGGAGCTTGAAACTCTTACTTTCTCCCAGTGTGGGTGTATTTGAAGTATAAATTAAGTGCAAGTTCAGGCTCAAGTCAATCTTTTTTTTTCCATTTTAAAAAAAAAAAACCAAACCAAACTCAAAAGTGGACAAGTGTATTGTCAATTCATAAACTCAAACAAAAGCCACTGACAGGGAGGAGGTGGTTCTGAAAATACCTTTAACTTTGCCAGTGGTGAAGTAGGATTTTGTAACAGGAGCAGTAAAGTAGGTAAAGGTGAGTAAAGCTGCTAAATGTGTAGTTTGTGCATATCGTAGTTCATTGTGATCAGTGGGATTCAAATTCAGCTAGTCTTTTAAAAGCCTGTGATGGCAACAGCAATCTAGGTACTTTTTCTTTTGTATTTCTAACCACATAGTTATAAAGGAGAGTAACTGATGGGGTAAAGCTAGAAGTTTGGGAAAGGATGGTAGTTCTTGATTCCTAGTTGTGTTAGGAGCTCTAATCTGAGATGATGGTCCATTCATATCTACCAATTAAATAGCCAGTAGTTGGGAGTTCAGTCTGATGTGCATCTAGACTATTTATATAGTTAATGGAGAGAAAAACTATTATCTCCAGCTGGCAGTTAATAATCACCTGAGATAGGTGTAAGAGAGAATGTTTTGGAGAGGCTTTTTTCTCTTAAAACACTAACTTCCTTGATCTAAATGATAATTTTTGACAACAAGACTTTAATTTAATTATGTAAAGACTTTCTAGAAACCTTCAATTCTTTGGCATTGCTTTACAGCAGCCAATGCACAGGGGGACTTGTAACTAATCTCTTCAAATGTATGGGTTAATATATGAAGATCTGTGCTGTTTGGCACGACAAGTTTTTATCATTGTTTGGGCACTGGGAAATCATAACTATGATAACTGTCTTGAGTTTAGTCTCAGCAGTAGTTAACTTATTATGCACATTCTATTTTGTTGTGTCCTCGGCTGCATTTTGATTGGAAACTGCTTTAAAAAATAAAGGAAAATCAAAAGCTGGAGACTTATTTCAAGGGCTTTTTTTAACACCTGTCTCTCTTCTCCAAAAATATTTAAGAATTCCATCTTTTACTGGACTTTTAGAGAGGATGTATATGCTTCATTTGAGTGTCATTTTGTTTCTAAACAGATCTGCCAAGGCTGTCATAATGCTATAGATCCAGAAGTTCAGCGTGTGACATACAACAACTTCAACTGGCATGCTACACAGGAATGCTTCTTGTGTTCCTGCTGCAGCAAGTGTCTAATTGGCCAGAAGTTCATGCCGGTGGAAGGGATGGTCTTTTGCTCAGTGGAATGTAAGAAAAAGATGATGTCTTAAGATATACACAGAACCAAGCATTGCTGTGTTCCAAAGGCTCTTGCATTTCTACTGTAAAATGTATATTATCAGGGCATTTAAAGTTATTGAAAGTATTAAATAGCATTTTCCCAAAGATTTTTTTTTTCTAAGTGGCTAAAACTTGCTATGTAATCTTCATTTCTTAGCTGTAATAATACTTTCTTTTTTGGAATATTGTTCCTGAGTCTTACGTCAAATGACTTCATATCCCAGAAATGTAAGAAAAAATGTGTTATGAACTATGTACATTTTAAGGGAGCTCTTCATTGTGAAGGATCTTGTTGCTGTGTCTTGTCTAATGGAAGAAGAAAATGTGGAAATGCTCCAGGTTTTTTTTCTTATATGAGAGATGTAACTCTTCTACTTTTGGTTTCACTAATTTATCATTTTTATAGCTTCCCTGCTTTCATCAAGCACTTTAGACAAAATGATCAGCTTTACCGCCACATACGGTTTGGTTCACTAGACCTTAAATATGCAGGGAGAATGAAGTTTTAAAACAAGTTGCCTGTAATCATGTGCTTGTAGTTGACACACGATGGGTTCTTGAGGGGTAGTGACTACTCTCACATGTAAAGTAACTCTGCACCAGTAGAAAACTGTGTTGGCTCATATGTGTCTCTTTCTTACAACTGTTCATGCCTCAAAAATTTTTCATTTTATGAATGTTGAAGTTACTTTACAAATTTATTGGAGGAGTGGGGAATATAAGAGGTGGTCTTGCCCAGATTAAAAAAAAAAAAATCCACCATTAGTGGTGACACTCTTATCCTTTCAGAACTAGCTTCTGTTTTTTTCATGAATGTTCTTTTCATAAATTGTGCCTTCTATCAGAGGGACATGGCACACAATGCTGTATGCATTTCCAAGAATGTAATTCTGCAAAAGGATCGATCTTAGGCTTTTGATTTCTAAGTTCTTAACCAAAGCACAAAGAAGTCTTTCCCAAGAGACTTACAGTATTTGAGTGAAAAAAGATCACAGCTGTGTATTAGCTTTGCTTACTAGAGAAACCAAATGTGGTGTTCTTTCTTTTTCTTAAGAATTACAGGTCTACAGTGAAATGTGTTAGCTATCTTTGTGCCAAACAGTGAATGGAGAGTCTTTGGCCTAAAAAAAAAAATTTAAACAATCTATGCAAGTCCTATGTTCAGCTCTTCAAGTTTTTTGATGGCTGTATTGTGACACTTACAAATAAAAATTAGTGTTGTTCGCTTGAGTTGTCTACGAACTCTGTTCTTGTTGAATCCCATTTAGGGGAGGCAAAGAGGAGAGGAAACATTTCCATAGTTCTTTAGCTTTGACATTATTTCCAGAAACACTTAAGGCCTGTATTAGTAAAATGCTTACTCTTGTGTAACCCTGATGTGCTTGTAGGTGCAAAGCAATGGGTCTTGTCCAACAAATACACAACTTCAAAACTTAGTGTTAATTTACTTTTTATTTGCATAAACTATGGCCTTAACTATATTTTAAGACATAGCATGGGAAGTTTAGAATTCATGCAGGTGAGCTAATGTGCTGAGAAAATAAGTAGACTGTGATCCTTTGAGTACTGCAAAAATAAGACACTGGTGTGAGATACGTACTTGGTATATTGTCTAAATGGAGATGTAAATGTTAGGTCTGTGTTCTTGAAGCCTGTACAGCTTTTCTCAGAGATCCTTAGGATGTACCAAAAAAGTGTATGTCTTCCAGCTCATACCAGTGGGGCTGTATTCTTGCCTTATTTGCAGTTTTTTAAAAAAAGGAAAATCAGGCTGCTCAGTAAGAGAAGTTATTTCCACTTTTCCATTTAAGTGCTCCTTAATCTGTAGGAGGATATGCTGTGAGAATGCAATCTGGGGAGTGTTGGATAAGGTCTTTCTTAATTATTATTCCTAAGGATGGATTAATAGTGTTTGGGTTTTACTTGGCTTGAGTGCATCTGTCCTGACCCACTAACATCTACTCTAGAAGATGCAGCTGATTTTTATAAAGAAGTCTTTGTGAAAAGCTGTTGTGCAACTTCCCCTGCCCCTCTCTTGCCACCCCATGTAACAGCTCCATTTCTCATTAATGTGATGGCTTGCGCTGATCCATGTCAAACCAGACATCTCTGTAGTCCATCACCTTCTGGGACTGGCTTTTTCCATGCCTCTCCTGCGGCATGCTGCCATGCTGTCTTTAGTTAGCTCTCTTCTTGAGAAGCTTAATCCTCCCTCGCCTGCTTGCTCCCTTCTTCCTCTCTTGCTTGCAACCTGTTGCATCCAGGTGTTTGGCTACCCCCTAGCAGAAAGTTTAATCTCTGTGCAGCAATTGGAAAGGATCATGTTATAGGAAGGTGAAGTGTAATGTGCAGATAATACAGAGGGGAGCCAAAGATACTGCTGTGTGATTACGCAGTAGATCAGGAGATGATTTTAGGAGTGCTGAGCAGCTCTTGTAATGAGCTAGGAAGGAATTTATGTTCCTGAAGATAATACTTTTAGTGTTAGCTGAAAGATATGTCAACATACTGGAGTTTGAATACAAGCATTAAGGAGATTTCATGCTGTTGCTGCCATAATAAAAATGTCAGTTAAGTGGTTGGTATATTGTTCGGGGTTTTTTTCCTCCTTTGTGTTTTTGGCTATTTTATCGTGGAGATCCCTTTGGATTATTTATCTTAGAAGCTGGAAGTCCATACTTTGCAGATGAAACCTTGAACTCCAGTATGAAAGTTGAAGTTCTACCCTTAAGCCTCATAAGCACTTTTTATACCAACACGCTCTTCTTTTCAGGAACAGTTAATTGGCTGCAGGAAGCAGCCTGAAGATGCACTTAGCTAGCTCTATTTATCATACCACTGCCAGAGTGACACATTTGATTTTTAGCTCTTCACATGTTGAGCACCAAATGAAGACAAAGATTCTCAGCAGAAGAGACGTTTGGCCTTGTCACTACCAGCATGTGTGAGAAAGAAAAGCTCAAATTTACCTTCAGGATGTAACTTTCTGCCTGTCTCAGCTTTATGTTCTCTGTTGTGTGGCTACTATGACAGTGTAGGTTGTTAGACTCTGGGTTTGAGGTTTTTAGAGTAGAGTTGTGTGTTTTAACTGCTAGCTGTGGCGAAAGACTATGACTGTACAGTAAAGCAAAAACTTCTACAATGGAGATTAAACAAAACTGGAGTATAGCTTAAGCTATTGCAGCAGAGGGCACCAGAGACACCATCCTGTCACTAGCCTAATTAGGACATCTGGGAACTTGATTTTTCTTTCTGGTATGGCAATAGCAGTCACCCTTTTCAAAGAACCCCTAAAAACACCAGGTTTCTGGTCCATTTACCTTCTTAATACACACTGAAATTTTGAAATTTACCTAGTGCCCAAAAATGGCAGACAAAGTGGAATACCATTGAGATTATTATTAAATTCTGCTTCACTTAAATCTGTGTGTTACCTGTTGGTTGACCACAGACCCCAGGAACCTTCACCAGCACCACAAGCATCGCAACACAGCATCTTCAGTGCCCTGAGAGCAAAAGGAGGTTTGAACATACATAATTCCCACTGCCCTTCAGGAAACGTGGATTTGTATGCATCCGAAGGGTTCTTGGCACACTTAGGTTTTAATCTTCTTTTAACCAGTTTATATAGTAAAATTTACTTGGGTATGTCATTCCAATCATTAGTGCATTAATTGGAGTCTTCACAGTATGAATAAAGAAAAAGTGGTAATGCCATTGTAGCTCTTTTGTTACAAAGAACAAGGTTTTACTTACTGTTTATGGCTCACTGCTACAAAAAATCCATTCAATGTGAACTCCAGGTGAACCATTTTCTTTTTCTGGGATGAGGCAAAGTCAAGGCTGAGTCAGTGCTATATACGATGGTATTTCACAGGGCACCTTAGTGTACGGTTGCAGTTAACTTTGGATTTCATGAGACTGCTAGTACCATTACATAGTCAGAGTCCAATATTGCCTTTTATTTAAGGAAGTGTTACCCTGAGGATCTGTAAAGAACAGGGTAGCAAAGGCTTTGCCAAAACCATGACATTTATAACCTTAAAAGAACAAAGTTAAATGCATCTTTCAATTAGGAGTAGATATTGATACATGGTAGGAATCACATGTAACTTTTATTGAGATTAGGATTGCACCTCAAATTTATTATGGTTATACATATGCTAGGAAAAAAAAAAAGGAAAACATGCTTTAAGCAGCTTTTTATATTTATGTTTAATCTTTGGAAATCTAATGTTCTTATCTCTTAAAATTGCATGCTCATGAGCAAAACCAATACAGCAACTTCCCCTTTTCCTGCAGAGTCCTATGTATTGAGTGCTACAGAATGCAGTTGATGGTGGGAAGCAAAATTATCTGGCTTTGTTGGAGTAATGACCATTAGCACAAAACTGTTTACGTTCAGGATTAACTTGAGGTGCTTGGAAGCTCTGGACCATCCATTCCCAGAAGAACTGGTGAGGTAGGGGTGGGAGGGTGTTAACGTTTGGTTCAAAAACCTCTGCTAATTTTAGCATGGTTTTGGGGTGCTAGAGCTAGCCGTGAGTGGCAGAGAGGAGACTGCCAGTCCAGAAAGGGTCAACAATTCAACTAACAGCAGGCTCTCCTAGAGAACAGGGGCGCAACTGCTGTCCTGTACGAACGGGATGAAGGGAGCCAGTATGAGGATGCAGCAGTTCAAGGGCAGGGACTTGGTCCAAAAATTTGAGAATTCCTGTATGATGTCCTCAGGTCCTGGGTGTGCTCTCCCACCACAGCAGAGCCCCTTACCCTGTGGCATCTCAGTGGAAAGCCATCATAAAAAACACCGCCACAAAAGCAGTCCACTGGGTCACTGGGACCAATGTGGTCTTCTCTTTCCCCAGCCCAGGCAAAGCACTATCACAGAATGTTCCAGTCTGATTCACATCAGTATATATGAATGCTTTTGTGTGTAGAAAAAGATATGATAGGCCAATAGAAAATCTTCTGCTAGGCCTCTACACCTCTTCATGTGTCAGGACTGCAGAGTGCCCTGTTTTATCCTAGAACTGACAGGACCCCAGTCCAGCTGCTGGTGTAAGACTTGCTGCCCACATACCCACCATACTCCACTGAGCACAAACATCATTTTCATTATAGTCTTCCGTGCAAAACACACGGAGGGTATGTTCACTTTCTGCTGTATCTCTGGATGAGTGAAGCATTTGCTTCCAGAAGTGGGAAGTCTGGATGCGAGGTTGTTCTCAAGCATTTCAGCTCCGAATTCTGCTACGCACTTTTTGGGACAACATCCCAACCATGAAGCGGTGGTGTGTCGCCTTTGGGCAGGCACTGCTCTCTGTTGGAAGTAGGCCACAGCAATTAAGAATGCCCTAGCAACCTGAACTACACATATGGCAGCCAATACCTGGTTTTGAATGTTAGCTGAAATTCTTTTCCACTGTTAAAACTGTATCGCTGTGTCATTGGCAGTCGGCAGCGAGTAGGATCACACAGAACTAGGTCTGATGATTTTCAGTGTTGCAAATAGCTGCTTGCTGACGGTATAAAGCTGGAGACTCTCCACGCTTATGAAGTCTGTAACTGATCATGCACTTTCATGTATCACATTTATTACCCTACTGCTTCTAAGTGCTGAGGCTGAAAAAACCTATAGCCCAGGACCTTCTGAGTCTGTCTTTACTTGCTCCTTTAGTAAATAAGTAAACTGAGTTTATTAATTAAGTATAAGGCTTAAGAATGGTACTTAATAAAATTGGTTGTACTGCCAAAGAGGTCCTAGAAGTAGGTGTTAAATGAAAAACAGATCATCTAAAGGTCATCAGCAATCCAGGAGAAGTGGAAAGAAAAAAATTTAGTCAAAGTACTGAGAATAGTATGTTTGGTTTTTCCATGTCTTTATTAACAAAATTGTGGATAAAGGAACTTCAGGGAAGAAAAGTCCAAAACCATCCGGGACAGGACTAGGCTCAGACTGTAGATTGCCACCCTGTGTTCACTGCTTAAATCACCAAAAATGAGCCAGATACTTTTTACCCTGCAGTCTGGCGAGCACCTAGGCAGTACCTGCTTTGCTGTGCCACCACCAGAGCAGCAATACTGAGCTTTGCGGTTGCTATGAGCAATCACAACAAAATGTAACAGATCTGAGTTTCCCCCATTGCCTCCCCCCTTAACAAGTGAAAAATGATCCAAATAAGAGGATGTTTCTGCTACAGATTAAGCCCAGCATTGTTCAGATTTGGCTTCAAGCCTAGCATTGTTGTAGAAAACTTTTGCATCCAGTTTATGAGAAACTGGTCAAGCTTCATATATTGGTTAACTTTTCATTTGTTAAAAAAATTTAGCGTCACAATAAAACATCAGGAGTATTTATTGGTTGCCCTGGATGAGTCATTTACATGAATCAAGACTTGATTTTTATGTTCACAGTGATTGAAATATTCACAACAGCCGCATGATGTTCTTCAGTTACCCAGCAGATGCCGTCTGTGCTACGCTGAGCACACGTGCTGCACCCACAAGGCAAGACCCTGGGAAGCACTCAGAAAAAAACGTTTTGAACTGAGAGAGAAGAGATGTTCTGAAGGTTTTAATAAAGGAATAAACTGAGGAGGGGGCTGTAAGTCCAGCAGGCTGTGCAGGGCTGGAAACCAGCATGGTCATGATTTTGGATAGGAGGAGGAAACACAGGCTGTATTTTTGGATGAACATGAGTAGAGTGGGAAAAGGGGGGAAAAAAGTGAAATAAGCCAGGGGAGGTAATGCTGAATCATAGAGACACTCTGGAATAATTTTGTCTTAAAGGTAGAAAACTTACGGTGGCAAAACGTGGTCGCTCTAAACAAGGAAAGTTGATGATGATGTTTAATTGCTATGAGTAGAAAAGAGACCATGAGCTTAGGGAACAGCCTGCAATAATCAAGGTCGTGAGATAAGGAGAAGAGGACATCAAGAGGTCAGGTGGTGAGGAAAGCTTGTTCTTCAGCAGTAACCCACGCTCCTAATGCTGCATGCTTATGATATATCTACATTCTAATCAGTTACACCTGTACATTGATTAACAGACATGTCGAATTTATATAAAAAAGCAAAACATATTTTGTGTGGTAATGGGCTGATGTTCCTCGCTCAAATCTGCTGTCTGAGGTTAACTTTATGACACTTCCTGGGAAGCAGATCTGTGTCTGAGGAATCAGATCAGGAGTGAAACAAAGAGATAGCGATAGAAAGCATTTAGAAAAGTCTGAGTGGATCTCTATATTCCCAAACAAGGAGGACACTAATGTCTATTTAAATTTTTCAGAAGTTACAGGCATCCAAGCCAAATGTTCATGCACTGGTAACACTTTACTCCAGCTAAATAATGGCAAAACAATTACATTTCTTTTAACTGTGAATTCAGGGTTTGAGGGCTCATAACATCACAGAAAGATTTAAACTGAAGGAACCTCTGGAGGTCACATAGTCCAATCCCCTGCTCAAAGCAGGCCAAACTTCACAGACATATGAGGTTGCTCATGGCCTTGTCCGGCCAAGTTATAGGCATTGACCTGCCTATTCCAACAACGGGTGCAATTTAGTTGGTTGCATCTCATGCCCTGCTCTGGTTTTCGCTGTCACATAGCACAAAAAGGTACCCACCAGGTGATCTTCCCCCCTCTAGCTGAGATCATTGCTCTGTCGTGTCTTCCCTACTTAAGCCCAAACACCCCAGTAAAGAGGCACAGCTGGACCCTGGGACTCAGAACAAGCATTCCAGAGTATTTGAAACAAACCAGCTTAGCTCCCAGTGGGTTTGTGATTAATTGACAACCTAACTGTATTATATTAAGCTGCAGCAGGAGTTTATTCCTTATGGACTTCAGAGAACCTGATTGGGAAACCATACTTATAAATGCATTTATGACCTCTATACTTGTCTGCATTTCACTAGGCAGCAGAGACTCCATACAGGCGAGAACACCAGTCTGAGGTTTTTCTGCTGTTTAATACATAAACTCTGACTAAAGCATTTCCCATGGTTAGGGAATTCATTAGATCTCTTTTGCCCATGTGAATTTTCTCTCATCTTTTAGAGGCCGAGCCTCAGCAGAGGCTCAGCATTAACATACAAAACTTGTTCTGCAAGTTTTCCAAAACGTGTAGGAGCTTAATACATGTTGGATCTCCATCCCTCTGCCAAGTCTGGCTGAGGTTACAGAAAAGACTCCTCTGTCTCCCTGTCTCGCTCTCTGTCTCTCTGTCTCTCTCTCTCACACGCACCCCCATGGAAAACACATCCACACATGACTCAGTCTGAAGAGCACTTTAGCGTGGTCTGCACCCTTTTCTATCTGATACTAGTAAGCTTCAGAACAGGCTGAAAAATCCTTGTTCAGCATTTTCAGCATTTCCTACTGCTGTGTTTTGGTGGGCTGACTCTCAGCACGCTGGTTATTTTGACACTACGCTTTTCCGCATTTCAAATTCTGGACCTAAAAATGACACGTTCTGACAGCTAAGTTTTAGGTACCTACACCTTCGTGTGGTCTCCAGGTGCAAAGAAAAGAGATTGTGTAGGACTTCGACTCAATGGAAGCTATAGGGGCTTAACTTGTCTCAGCTGCACACAGATCTTCATCGAAGAAAACATGGAAAAAACCAACATCATAGCTTTAAAGTTACAGTTGAAACAAGCTGGGAGGCATTTTTAATTAATAACTTTGAAAGGGTATCCAGGACAGAAATCAGGAATAATCAGTAAGAATAAAATCAGTAAACAGTTCATCAGCTCTTAGAAAACATTTTAATGACCTTCCAGAATAGGAAGCCAGAACATTGTGGGCAGAATGCAAACAGCATTTCTCTCATTCCAGAAATTCAATGCACGTTTTTCAATTTGAAAACTCTCTATATGATATGCATTGAGAAGCTTTTCAGACTGTTCTTGTGGAATTGCATCTATTCCATCTCTTCTTTCTTCCCCCCTCCCCCCTATTTTTTAATATGTTGGGGGAATTATCTCTAAAACTGGATATTTATACACAATCTGTATATCGTATATAGATATCTACAAATTTCTATATATGGATACGATATCTACAAATTTCGTATTGACAGTGAACAAGTAGACTCTTTGCCCCTTCTAATTTCATCATAATGCATTGAAAGTATTAATATAAGCTGTTTGGAATCCTCTTTATGTAATACTTTCTTCCTGTCTAAAGGCATCAGGAGTCAGCATGGTTTAGTAGGCTGCAGACTATGACTGCAAAGCAGAAACATCTGACATCTAATTCCAGTACTCTGCTGAATGCAGTGGGACATTGTCTAAATTCCATGGGCATTCTGTTCCTCAGCTAATATTCCTGTGCAAGATGGGTGCAACAGCAACACCACAGGGGTATTTTGAGACTCGGTTCACTCTAACTGGTGAAGTTTATTGAAACTGTAAAGTGTATGACTGCAGCCATTAGCACACAAAAGGTCTTAATAGTCTTTTCTGAAATACTTTTTATTTACTTTATTTTGGCATTCCCATATGAAACTGCCAAACAGAATCTGAAGTTTATATTTATTAAGCCTGTAATCATTCCATGAATTTCAAGAAATCTGGCAGTGATCTGCACAACTTAGGAGGTAATAAAAGGTTATCAGTAGGAAAGCAGAGCTGCCTTGTATGGTAGCGGAGAGTAGAATCAGTACATATTTTGATAATACAGTGCAGCTCTTGTCTTTGGGGTGGGCCCTGATTGTATAGCTCTGCTTGCGTCTGAAATGTACGGCAGTGTAAACATTCTTCTAATAACACAGAGGTTCTCTTTAGCATTTGTAAATAGTTCAGCAATTTTGAGAAACAGGGTGGAGCCTGGAGATGGCTAAAGAAAGCAGCATTATTCTCATGCTTGTTGAACTCGCTGTCCCAAGCCCAGTTCTGTTCTTAATGTAAACTGCTGCCACTTGCCTTCAGGCACAGTTTTACAACGTGCGTCTGACCAGACTTGGAAGGCACATGCTGTTCCCAGAGCAGAACGGGCCTATGCTGCATCCAAACCTGACCCAAATCTGATACCCTAAACTGAGGTTTGTTTCTACTTAACAAGAAGAGGTGCAGTATCAGCTGTATTGTGAGTGGTATGGAGGAAATACTATTTTTTTACTGGAAACTACTTATGGTGGAAGATGTAGAGGGAACACCAAAATTGTACGATCAAATTCAGTAACATTTTTGCCAGCTTTGATTATGTCAGAAAAGCAATTTTGTAGGATAAAGTGTGAAGTCCACAGAGGATAGGCAATTCTGAATTTCAAGCACGCTTATGTTAGTTAACTAGTTCATTAATTAATTAGTTTCATAAGGATGACAGTAATGCACTTCTGGGGAAAGATAATAATACCACACTTACTTCCAGTGGTAGTTACAAAATTAATGGTGTTCATGGCGGACCAGTACTCCTGAGGTATTTTGGGGCTGGCTTTTTTTCTTTTTGCTGCTAGCCACTTACAGAAAGACATTACCTTTTCTAATTCTGCGGTCTTGTTTTTTAAATGAGATGGGCAGCACTAATGTTTCTGGAATCTTCTGGAGTTAATAACTAAAATAACTTGAAGGTGGAAGGTAGTAAATTTTCTATTCCAGGTTATTGCCTGTGTTCTCAACATTCCAGTTTCACTGAACTCAGTATGGAGGTTTTCTTGGCCACCATTACCTGGCCGTTACAGATGGGCCTTGAGGCTCTTCTTGTATCCTGCCTCTCAGCTCCCATGCTCTGAATCTTGACTCAAGGTGCAGTTTCTTGTATTTCAGAAATACCCTGATGCTGTTACTGCAGGTAGTTTTCTCTACTTAGTTCAGCCAATTGAACTTGCACATTGAGTTAACCCCAGCTATTTATTTACTTACCATAAGACATTTTAAATAAATAAAAAATAAAATAAAGTAAAATATTAAAAAAACAACATCCTTTAATCAAAAATAATCCAAAATGGTCTCATTAAGATTGCCTTATTCTAAGTATTGTTTGCTCTGGCAGCACTATTACTGTTAATCATTCAGAGAAGACCTATGGGGTGGGAGATCTCGTTTGTGTGGGAAAAGGTTGTATCTGCAAGTACGTCACCTTTCAAATTGGTAAGAACAGGTTCCCACTAACAGTGGTCTGTGGGAATGGAATAGGAAGTGGAATTTAAGACTCCCATCCTGAAGGACCCTGCCAGCATCCATCATACAGAATCACAGAATCACAGAATGGTAGGGGTTGGAAGGGACCTCTGGAGATCATCTCGTCCAGCCCCCCTGCTTAGGCAGGCACACCTAGAGCAGGGGGCACAGGAACACATCCGGGTGGGTTTTAATGTCTCCAGGGAAGCAGACTCCACAGCCTCCCTGGGCAGCCTGTGCCACTGCTCTGGCACCCCCACAGGAAAGAAGTTTTCTCTCATATTTAAGTGGAACTTCCTGTGCTCCGACTTGTGCCCATTGCCCCTTGTCCTGCATTGGGCACCACTGAAAAGAACCCAGTCCCATCGTCCTGACACCCACCCTTTAGCTATTTACCAGTACTGATGAGATCCCCCCTCAGTCTTCTCTTCTCCAGGCTGAACCAACCCAAGTCTCTCAGCCTTTCCTCATAAGGGAGATGCTCCAGTCCCCTGATCATCTTGGTGGTACACAAGTCTCAGTCCTATTAACGAGCTGTATATATATGAAGAGGGAGCTCTGTGGGAAGGGTCCCCTAGAGACTCCTGTAACGGGACAGGAATTAGAAGCCTCTGAGGAAAGAGGGTCAAAGCCCCACCCCATTAGCTATCCCATATCCTTCACTTTACATTCATAGGAATAGGGCTGTCATCCATAAATGAAACAGTAGATCTGAGTAATCTAATCTAGCAAACTATTTTCACAGGCTTCTCCACATAAAGCGGGCAAGAAATGTGAAGGTGTCATTTTTGTTTAAGCACAGCTTTTTTACACCAAGCCAATGCCGTCACCGCTGCTATTGCTAATACTGACCCCTACGAGAACAACTGTCAGAAGAGGCAACACAGAGATGAGACCTGGCCAGCTGCACACACGTACCAATCTGCAGCCAATTTAACTGCCTGACAATTCTCAGGTTTAGGAGAAACCTCCTTCTTTTGGGCTTAAATCAGAAAATTACGTGGGGGAAGTGTAGAAATTGGTCCATCCCACATGAAATTTCTTTTTTGCTGCTGCACTTCTCCAGCACACTGACCAGTAAATATCTGCCAATTTAAGCACTCAGTAAAGTTGCATTTTTGTGAAAAAAGCTGCAAGTTGCAGATATTTCATTTCCTGCCATGGGTGGGAGAGAAAAGATCTAGACTGCTATCCTAGAGAAGACTTTTCTCAGAATGAAGCTATTTGCAGCAGAAAATAATACGAGCACAAAAAATATGAGTCATCTTGGATGAGCAGCACCGCCAAACACCTATTGCAGCAATTGGAGTCAGAGAAGCAAATGCAAAGTCCCGTTTTATATAAGCTGTGAATAAGTCAGTATGTAATAGTCTTCAAAATCTGAAATGTTTTCTTTCCTTTGTTTTGACTAGATTTGTAATAAGTCAAACAGTATAATGAAAGTCAGAGCAGAGCTGCTTAAGCCAATCCTCTCCTTGGCCTAAAACAACAGTAATGTAGGCGAGAGAAGTATTTTACTCTTTTGGGTCATTTTGGAAACTAAACTGGGTGGCTAAGTGAGTCAAAATCTATTTTTCTGGAAATTTGTCACAAATTAAACATGTTTGTTTTGGCAGGATGATAACGTGCTATACTCTTCACTTTCAAAGCCAAGGCATAACATTGTTAAGTCCCTTCAATTTTATCTTTGTGATATGTACGCAAATAGAGTTTAGCCTCTCATACACAAACTGCAACACACTTTATGCAGACCAGTTATCTAGATTGCTGTGAAATAGTACTGTGAAATATGGTAAATACCGTGTGAAAAACATTTTTGTGCTGCTTAGACACAAGACTTCAGTGAAAGCAGGGTTTGCTTGCCAATTTACAGGGGAGTTAAATGGGCTCAAAAAGGTGCTCTGTGTTCTTGCAGTATCGTATTTTCCCTTGTGTTTTATACCTTGCCAGGAAACAACCAGGCATTAATGTTGCAATTAAATAGCAAAATGGGTAATGCTGGAGATTACGGGCAGCTAACTCCAATGGTCCCACTGGCCCTCTGAGTGTCTCTTCCCATGGACTGTAAAGGAAATCTGGATTCCTAAACTTGTATGTCCTGAACTGCACTTAGACTAGATGCCTGAAGTAAGCTTAGTAGATCATTAAGCAAATTTAATAATTGTATGTGAAATCTATTCCCACTTCAGTGTCTGTGCTCTAAACATTCCTGCTTTTTTTAAGAAGATCCCCAATCAAAATAACTTTCAAATGCACAGTATTCAGCCAGATGTGAGATGTGCAAGCTCTTTTTCTACATCTCCCTTTCCCTCTAGTAAAGACAGCAGCATGGATGAGTGATAAACAAATCCTTTCAAGTCTGGCCTTCACATTTTGAAGCTGTAACTGCTCATTAGAGCAATGATATCAACAGGAATTTCAAGTGCTAAACACCATTAAACGTACAGTGTTTGATCCTGCAAACTGATGAGCACTCTGGACCTGCTCCAGCAGAACACTTAGAAAGATTTATGGCAGTTGTCTTACATTTAAGTATAAGCTTGCTATTAAATGCTTTGCTGTGTTGGGTGGAAATATGTAACTGCAGGACAAGGTTCAGGTGACCTAATTTTAGCCATTTAAAAGTAAGGTGTCAAACTGAAGCTAATTGTCAAAGCTCAGCCTGTTACCTGAGGAGGTAAGCATCTCCAGAGGGTGAGGCTATTTCAGACATTTATTTCTGAATGACTGAACTGTACCCACACATTCCTCTCCTCCTCACTCTCTCTTGATGGTGGCTTTTTAGCTTAGACTAGACACCTGGCTTTTAGAGAGTCAAAGTAATTCAGGTTAATTGTCCATTCATTTCTGCCGAATTTGTACTGATTTGACCTTTAATCCACATATTTTACAGATTACATTCAAAACATTAAACCTTTTCAGCTCAAAATGTTTATATAATTTAAATACAATGTTAAGGCCTGCATGTCTCTGTTACCATGTGTAAGCAGAAAGAGAAAATAAATGCTATCAGCCTCTTAAACTCGTTTTTTGCTTTTTTATTATTACACAAGTGGTAAAATCACTTGGCCACCAAATTGTCAGAGAGGAATAATTTATTTTCTTCCTATCTATTACTGAATCTGCAGATTGCTGTCACACCCACAGTGATAAAAAAGAAGTCAAATTTATCCCTAGTTCTTTGATGGAAAGAATTCAGGCAGGGAGAGGTAACTGCGTGTTAGGAGTGGATCTCTTATCTAGACATGGAGTCTCACCCTAAAATGAATTAATAACTTGTTGAGACAGAAAAGCACAGCACTTCAGTTCTTACATATTAATGTGTTTTCACAAGCAGTTGATCATAACTGAAGCTAAAGATTCTCAAAAAGGCAGCCACCCAGCATTGTGGAAAACTGTATTTGATGTTTGCCAAAGACCTCCTTGTGTGGTCCTGAGATCCTCTGAATGCTAATAAAAATCCTAAAAGAAGTGATAATATCTCATGTCTTCTTCGCTGGAAGTACATTTGGTACTGGAAGGAAGACACAGAGAGCTTAATGGTAAGAAACTAGGCTGAGTAAGACGTGGATAAAAGATGTAAAATTACACTTAGTACATGGCTACATTTTTCATTTACATGTAGTATCAATAAAACAAAACTTTTATCACAACGTTGACACGATATATTTTTTAATGTGGTGAACTACTGGATAGGGCACTTTAATGATACGTTCCCACAAGCACAAGTTAGCACATCTTAATTGCCTGTCAGTCAAATCACAGTGACTGCTTGTGCACGTGGTCCTAGCCCATTGCAAACATGCAGTCAAACAGGCAGCTTAACCAATCTTCATGGGTGACTTTTTATAAGCCCGCTTTACTTTGCATTTGCAATGGGCTCTGAGTGCGCTTGGAGCAGCCAGGCACTACCAGTTAATTGAAAGCCAGTAGCATCTTGCAGTCATGAAGGCAAAGGGAATTCAAAATGGGAACCAGAAGAACTACTGACTCACCGGTGGGCTTAGGGGGGAAAAAGGTAAGATTTTTTTCCCATTTACTAGCTGGAAAATAATTATATTACAGTCTAAATTTGAGCCGCAATTTGATTAAATTGTGTGAATCCACAAGTCAGCCTGATGAAGGAATAATTCACACATCGTTACTAGGATGAGTAACTCCCACCTGAGTAAAAAGGCTTCAGGAAAGCAATTGATTTGCATACTTCAGCTTTTTTTTAGTCATAGATTTCCCTCTGTTGAATCGAGGCTGAAAACTGGAGTGCCACCTACCTTGTCTTCCTTGTGTTTTCCCTAAACATGGCAATATTTCAAATAAAGTTTCCATTTGTAGTAAAATTGTGATGACTTTTTTTTTTTTATTCGGACTGTATTTCTACAAATCATTGAGATTCACACATATTTCTTCTTAATATATGATTACAGTGTGGTTTATTTTGCTTCCAAACTATTTACATCAGCTTTCTTTTAATCACACAGAAATGTATTTGTTTTAAATAAATCTACTGGGGTGCTTTTGTTTTCAAGAGCTTCATTTCTCATCTGATAATTTAGATTTCTGATTTGAGCTTACATGGATACTTAACACCTTTTCATTTAAGACCCTTTTTACATTTTGATTCATTCCTGGATGTCAATTCAAAATTCATTTTCTCATTAGGAAGAAGTGACAAAATTGAAGTGTACCCATCAAAAACCCATACTGCAGTACGGTTAGCCTTTATGGACCCGGAGAGGTCACTGGGATTCCTTGTGAATGCAGGATTCAGTGTGGGATGTAGGGCTGGGGCAAAAGTATCTGTTTAATTTACCTAGGAAATGGATTTGAAATATTCCTGAGAGGGTTTTCAAGCTTTACACAGATGAATGTGTTCCATCCTGAAAGTGGATAATACTGATAACACACAGATGTTGTTTACTTGTAGAAACCCATTTCTTAGATTTTAGAACTATCAAGGGTATACTGAGGAAAAAAAGATTTTCCAGTGTGGTGCAGCTACCCTCATTAATGACCCCTTCCATAAGCTGCAATCCCAACAAGTGACTCAGTCTAAAGTGGCTAGAACCATGCAGAATTGCTTTATTTGTAGGGGCAAGACATTCTGGGAAAAAGGCATCTCTGGAAACCCCTTGGTGCCACAAAAAACTTATAGCATCTAAGAGAACTTCCAACAGCTGATGGGTTAGATCTTCAGCTGCTGTCAGTAAGTGTCCCTCATAACATCATAGCCTTGGGACAGCTGCAGCAGCTCACATCAAAAACCCATTTAGGCCAACATCCAGTCTCCAGCAGCAGCCATGAGTCTATGTCTAAGGAATAGTGTGAGAACAAGGACAACAGAAGATATTTCACTGAAATGCATTCTCACCCTTGAGTCATTTTCAGATAAACTAATTTTCCTGACATAATACGGGTGAGTTGTTGGGTTCAGTTTGATTTTGTTTTTATTTGGTAGTATTTACTGATTTCTTACCCATGGGCTTGTCCAGTTCCCCCGTAACGCTGTGTAAACTTCTAGCATTGACAGCATCCTGTGGCAAGCAGTTCCCAAGCTGAACCATTGTCTGAAGAATAATTGTGCTCTTCTTTGTTTCACACCTACCTCCCTTAACCTAGAGACAAGAATATGGACAGTCCTGTCAGTTCATTGAGAATTTTCACAGTGACACTCATTAAGAAAGTACTAAGCTTCGCAGCTGATTCAGCTTTTGCACTGGTGAGTGCTGCTTCATTTATATCTGATGCCACTTGTCTCTCTTCCTGAGGAGCAGCCAGGGTCAGTTCCCAGCTCTCCGCAGGCTTCCTCTGCGTTCTCTTGGGCACTGACCTTATCTGCATAACCAAGTGTTGAAAGTCCTGGCAGTTTAATCTCATAATGCTTAATTTTCATGTTATTAATAATAGTTCACTTCCCCACCCTTTTCTTATCTTGTATATGTAGACAGAAAGGTTTTTCTGGCAGAGGGTCTGTTTTTTTCTTACTATTGGTAGTTCCCCAAATCCAGAGCAAGCACAAATAAACTTTCAGGTTGACTTTAAAATTGTGATAGTTAAGAAATGAAGAACAAAAAAATCTGTCTTCTTTCTATTCTGTGTCTGGTTTTGAACTCCTAAGGTTTTTCTGTATGGTTGTGTGAATTACTTTTTTTTTCTTAATAAAGCAATAGTTGAGACTCTCACATAGCTCAAGAAAATGGGGAAAAAAGCCTTGAAGAACGACACTAAAAATCTTGAAAGCCATAATAGAAATCATGAATATTGCTAACTTCAATTGCTCTATCCTCTACACGGTGCCTAGCACAACAGGCAATACCGTGTATTATTTTTACTCTCGTATTGCTGACAGCTGCTGATCTCAGGAGTATTATGCTTCTGAGGAAAAAGAAGTGGAAGAACAAAGTGCACTTGCATGTCTTGCAAGTAATTTTCTCCTGGTCTAGTTGTATTCATGATCATTTTACTTGCAAGAGGTTATCTCATAGCTCACAATATGAAATTCGAGACCATTTGTTTTGGAATTATTTCACACTATTATTTCACACTAAAACTATGATCACAGCGGTGTGTCCCAGTATTATTGGGGTCAGAGTAAAGAATTTGGGACTGTGCTTTAACTACATACTTCAGGATAAGCACTTCTTTTATTCTTCTTTTAAGACAAAAACACTATAGCTTTGAGCATGAATTGGGACCTATTCAGAGACCCACTGGCTTCAACAGAAACTGAATTTATATTCTTTCAGGTCAAATTATGCATCTCTGAATTCAGATCAATAGACATGGTTTCCACCATTTTCTTTTTCCCTTAACATATAAAAATAGAGGGGTGAAAGAGATCTCAGGATACCCCTAATTCACCTTCCACTGAAACCACACCCCACAGATGATCATTTATCCTTGTCCTCATAGATCCCAGTGAAGAATAACCTGCAGTATCCCTTGATCATTTGATGTAACTCATTGACCATGTGCTGCTAAGCGAAGCATACTATTTGCTGGAAAACACTCTCAATTTGGTAATTTAATCTTAGTAAGATCTGCTTAATAAAGAAATTGTTCATGGGAGCTTTCATTGTAATGCCTCCATCCCCACTAAACTGATTAGCCAGTCATGCTTTATTTATAAGTAACACAGATTTTTCCCCATCTCAAAGTTGAATCCTTTTAACAACCTAGAAACTGTTGATTTTAAAGAAGCGTAGATTACTTTGCAATGTACCTTTTCAACTATGTAACTTGATGAATCACGGTTTTTCCAATTTTTCTTCCAAAAATACTCTTCCTCAGCTGAGGCTTTTAGTAAAACAACACGCTTCTGACCTTCACAGTGCGGCAGCACAGAAATGCAGTGAGGAGGACCAGAAGCCCTCCCCTTGTGGGTGCAATGTTCAGAGCCCCCGCACCACCACTAAGGAGGCCATTGACCCCCCCAAGGCAGGTGCACCCTGCATGCAGCCAGCCCACCCCGCCGGGACACATTGCCCCACTGCAGCTTACCAGAGGGGACACTAATGAAAATTTCTTGAAATAAACTTGAAAAAAAAACCCTCTTTTTTACTTCACTGGTGGTGGTGTTCCATTCCTCGTAGTTCAATCTAGCTTAGCTTCACTGAGCACCAAGGTTTTTCACTGCATTTGAAATGTTTTGTTAGCTAAATGCAGAAGGGAAAAACATTTAGAAATAACCAGCTTCAAAAACTATGCAACAAGTGCAGCTGTAGCGATGAATAATGTTTGTTGGCATTCCCTGAACATACTGCAAATCATTTACAGGTCTCAGCAAAATGCCTGCAGAGTGCCAGGACCAGGGAGTGAATTAGTGTGCTTCACGCTGGTGAAGCCTCTTTTTTTAAACAAGATACAAAGTTTAGGAACTGCATGAACTTTCCAAATGGCTTTTTCTCCTTATCTAGATAAGAACCAGTAACCAGTTAATTATTTCTGGTTAGTTATCGTTAGCTTTTTATAATTTCTTTCAGCTCCACTGTCATTGAGCAATCTCTGCATGGATTTTAGGTCTGTTACCCAGATTGCTGTCCTTGAGCTGCTTACCACAGTCCTTGCTTGCCATCTGATTTTTTCTTCTGTAATTTGCATGAGCTATCTCTGTAGACAGGATGTAGTCTGTCCAATAGCCAGGCATGTTGCAAAATTCTCTGATTATTTTTGTCAAGCTTAGCAAAATTATTCAAGGATCTTTCAGTGCCTTACATGTTAAATGGTTATCTATCTGCTGGAAGAAGTAATTTTTCCCAACTGATTCTAAAGAGTATGGATTCTACTTTGTTTGTAACAAAATGGTTATTTCTGCTCATGTAAAAGAATTTTTCAGACCAACTGTAACAATAATGTGACATGCAGCCACAGTCCAAGCAACCAGCCAACCAGAGTATGAACCTTTATCATAGTTTTGCATTGTTCTGCTAACTGCATGATGCCAAAAAATAATAATAATAATAATAAAGATAAATCCTTTGTTCCCTTTCACTAACCTAGAAGGTCACAAAACAGACAGTTCCTTCTTGATTACACTAAATAAATAAAAATCTGATTCACAGAGGGGAAACAATCATCTGCCAACTACCAAACCCTATAAAGGGTAAATCTGCTTTTACTTTGTGAGCCAGATTGATGAGTCACCGAGGCTATGACTAATACCAGCAAGAATTAAAATGTACCCAATAATATAACCTCCTTTTGTACTACAGAAGGGTTACTCAACAGCAGACCCCGGTCCAACAGGTGCTGCTGGGGAGCAGGGACCACCCCAGCATCTGCTCTCCAGAACCACAGACCCTCTCTATCGCAGCTACTGACATACATTTACTGTATTCACAGGCGTAAACTCAGAGTGGGAGTTGAATAATTAGGCTCTTCATTTGGGAAATTAGCTACTATGGAAATAAACATCCTCCTCTCCTCCCTCCCCCCTGCTCTGGGTGAGCTGTCTTCAGAACACGCCGTAACCAGAGGTTCCTCCCGGAGCCCCGTGACAGGCACTTGGATAACAAGGGCAGGCTTTTCAGCAGGAAAACCTGAGGAAGCCAGTTCAGAGAAAGCCAGGGGTTTTGAGACAAAGATTAGGGTTTTAATTTGGGTCTTCTTGGAAAATGTACACTCCAAGAGGCTCATGAAAGCTGGGTGAAATTAAGTGGTCACTTAGTATTTTTAAATTAGTGTTAGTATTTTGAAAACTATTTAAGAAAAATATGTTACAACTACAAAAAAAGGGTTCATTCATTTATTTCCTTTCTTTAAATGGGTGAATTTTCTAGTCCATTACAGCCACTGACAAAATTCCTGGTGATGGTAACTGGGCCAGGATTTCACCAAGTGTACTCATCCCCTAATTGCGTATTTTAGTAATTCATCAAAACTATTTAATGCTCTAAAACTTTTAAGTGCAGCTCTTACCACCAAGACACATCACAAACCAACAGAAATCGTCTTCAGAAGGATAAGGAGGATCTTCGTCATTCCTTAATTCAGCAATGCTATGCTTAATTCCTAGAATTAACTCCCCTGCATCCTTGGCCATGTATGCTGGAGTCCCTGGATAATACTCAGAAATTACACAGAAGATGAGTCACCTAAGGTGACCTAAAGTGAAATGAGGAAAAAATAACAATTGCCTATGGATAAAAGTAGTTGTCAGTCCACAGATAAGCATCTACATTGTCGGCCTGGCAGATACCTTGCTGCGTTTGGAATCCTCTGCAGCAAAACCTAGTATGGAGCCGAGCCCCTAAATTTGGGTTCTATTTATTGAAAATAAAAACTGGAACACCACCATAGATTAGGCTAATTCTTCAGTCACCTGATTAGAAATAATTTTGGTGCAGATGTCCCAGTCAGAAAAAGAAAGAAAGAGAATAGCACTGTAGTCAAACACTTAATCATGAACAGGGAAGAATGTGAATGCCTGCAGACCTTTTTAGACCCTACATGGATCTAAAAGGCAGAGCAGCTTTGAAGCTTTGACCTGTTTCAGACTGAAACAGTTGCTGATTAGAGAAGGTAATTCTATGTTTTCTACTGCACTGTAGTTGAACCCTGTAAGCTTTGGAGTGTAAGGCTACCAGTGCTGAACTGGAAAACAGTATCCTGTTTTTAACTGAACTTGACTTTGGTCTTATTTAAAATGCTATAAATTATTCATTTTTTCTGATGAAACGAAGTGCTTACTTTCATTCAAGTATTTTAAATTAATTTTATTTTTATTACCATTTTAAAAATTAATATGTTAAGGACAGTGGCTTTTTTTATTAAATTTTGTAATTCAGCCCTTGAACAAAAATAAATTGTTTGCACAGCTCCATATATTTGCTAAGTTTGGCTTGAGTCACCTTTCTAGAGAACTCTGAATCTCCATTTTAAACCTACTTTATATTTTTTTAATGTTTTGGTCTGTAGTGGAATGGAAAATCATGGGGTTACAAAGTAGGTCATTCCACATTTTTATTAGAATTGCAACCTTTCACATTCAATTATTGTCACAACAATGACAATTGGATATGTAATGAATTATGAAGAAATATGCAGAGAAAGACAGTGAGATATTTGGCCTATACAGTAACAAAAAGATAGAGGCAGTTCAGATACCAAAACCATCTGTCTTCACAACATTAGTTTGTATATAAATACCTACTTTTTTTTTCCTGGTGATTCCATCAGAACAAATTAGTGTATGTCCCTTGGGAGAGCTGGGTTATAAACTGCAGTCATGTTGCTGTCTATGAAACCTCTGAATAATACATGTATTTTGTGACTCATATGCCAAGAATCCCAATTCAGTGTGTCTGTCAGTAGTACTAAATGTTCTAATTTTTTTTAATAAATGAATGAAATGCTATTAATCAGTCATTTAACAGCTATAAAACTCTCAAAAGCAAAAAACCCCCATATATCTGTATATATAAAACTGTACAAATGGGGGAGGAAAGCCAGTACACTGGGACTGAGTCTCTGTTTGAAACGCCTTACCTGACCTTGAGTGAATAGCTAATTTTTCTGCACCTTAGTTTTCTAATCACAATAAGCTCATAATAATTCTCTACCTTGGAGAAGTGTGGTCATGACAAACCCATAATTATTTGAGAGACTTACCTATGCAATGGTGAAGGCAGCCATAAAAATAAGTAGGCAGATAAAAGTGATTTACTGGCTGAAATAAAATGATGCAAGTTAAATTCATTTCAAATGTCATCTTCTGGGCTGTATGTAGAGACCTATGGCATAGGAAATAAACCATGGGTTTACTGCTGAGAAGCTGACCTGAAGAGAACAAACTGAAATCTTCTGTTTTCCATTATTTTGTTCTTCTTTCATTCTAGATTTCAACCTTTTGGGCTCAATTTTTCCTTGTCTCTTAGGAAATTTCAAAATTGTTTCCACCCCTCCCAAACTAAATGTCTGGGCACAAGCGTGGGCTCGGGCTGCTCAGGAGAGCTCGCTGGGAGGGCAGGCTGGAGCATGACACGGCTGTGAGCCTTTGAAGGAGTGGGGCCATGCCCCGAACTCAATCAATGGAGACAGGTCTGGGAGAGATAGAGAGACCTAGGGACTGGCAGAAGGATACATCTGCAGAGGAAAGATGATAGACCTGTAGAGGAATCTGACCTGAACTTAGAAAAGACCTAGGAGTGTGAAGAGACAGAACCCGAAATGCCAGCAACACAGAAAATTTTGTCCAGCCTTACAACCTTGTGTGAACGGTGACTTGTTTTTATGTTATCTAGAGCGAGGAATAAAGCACAGGTATTAGAAATTTTTAAGCTAATATTTGTTTCAGCTATTTTAAGCCTCTAAAGAGGTGCACTGTAAACCCGGATAATGCACAAGGGCGGAGGGCTTCAAGCCATATGCATGAATTTGGTATGTGATTACTACTGAGTTTCTGTGATTGAGAGGCTCCAGGTTCCACCAAGACGCAAACACAAAGCGATACAAGCAACCAGTATCTAAATGAAAAGAGCAGGAGAGCACTGTGGATCAGAGGAAGCTGAAGACTGAGCTCAGTTTGAGAGGCCCAAAGATAAACAGTCTAAAGGTTAGTACAAGCAGCCTGGTGGTTTCTTTCCAGCAAGCTTAAGAAGGTTACTGCAACAGATATATAAGAGAAAAAAAAAAGGCTGTAATTCTGCCAAACAAAATTTAGCTGGAATACAGTCTTTCTGCAGAACTGTAAATTGTACCTCCGTGTATGAGAAGTAGCAAGGCCCCAGAAACCTTAATAAAACAGATTGATCAGAGAGGAGAGTTTGGAGTAATGTTCACAATGGAAATGGTAACAGTATAAAATCTACTGTTAGCAGGGAAATGATTGCTTGACGGTGCATGGTTTTCTCCAAGCCAAGAGAGGTTGTAAAGGTGACAAGCTTTTATGTTCTTCAAGTTTTATGCAGTGCTGGTGTAGAGACTTTGAGAACTACCTTCAAGACATGTTCTTTGAGAGAGGGCAAGGTGCACAGAGGCAGAAACAGTACTGCTATTGTGGATGTAACAACCTAAGTCGATGCGCAAAGTGCTGTCTTATCGTTACGTGATTATCTCCCACTACGTTACCAGCTCTCCCTGGAGTCTGGCCTCACTTAGGAGAAGGGTAAAGCCAGCAAAACCTTGAAATTTCTGAATCTTGGTGCTTTTGTTTCTCACTTGCCTTTGAGCAGTATGTTGAGACAGGCTGGTCCTTTTGCGATGCTTGGCAAATGAAAATAGGACAGAAAGGGAAAAATACAGTGTGGCATATCAGAATCCTGGCTGGAGCAAGTGAAATGGAAACAGGGTCATGTTAGCGTTCTGAATATGCTCTAGATCACAAAATTGTTAAATTGCAATGGAATTGAAAAGAAAGGAAACAAAATAAGCGTTATCTCATCTTAGCTGCAGGTTCCAGCAGCAGGGGAAAGCCCTACGTCCTTAAGGTGTTCTTAAAAAAGTTAACTACAAGAATGTTTTATCAGAAAAGCAGGTTTTTACAAATGTAGTGAAGATCATAGAGATCAGTATGATGCCAAACTGAATCAAACTACTGATTTATGCAACCATCACATGTGATTAATTTTTTTGTACCATAACAGTAGTGGGATCAGAGTTGAAGTACATTTGCAGTAAGAATACTGCTGTAGATTTAGATGAAGCCAGCGGAAAAGAATATGAAGAATTCAAAGGAAAGTCTACATGTGAGAAAACAGGAAAACAGGACAGGTATCTCAGGTGTTTGTTTGAAAGGGCACTACCAAAGACCTAATGCTGAAAAAGCAAAGGAGAGAACTGACCACACTGGAAAAACCAGCAGAGGTTTATGCATTGAAATTTCCAAGTCTGATACTGTTGTATTACATGGCAGGAAAAAAGAATTTTTAATAAAATTCAGATTAGGGCCTGGCACAAGGAGAAGGCAGTGGCACAGAAAGAAAAGGAAATCATAAAGCAAACAGAAGGAGTAGCAACAACAGATATGGAATCTGTTTCATAGATATGAACAGGTATGAAATCTTATACTAATGAACAAGGAAGGGCTGGCTGAGGATGTGAAAGTTTGGGGTAGCCTTGGTTGCAGTAACCATGAGATGGTACAGTTCAGGATACTGTGTGGTAGAAGCAGGGCAACAAGTCAGATTACAACCTTGGACTTCAAGAGGGCCAACTTTGGCCTCTTCAAAGACCTGCTAGGAGGAATCCCATGGGGTAGGGCTCTAGAAGGCAGCAGGGTTCAAGAGAGCTGGACAGTATTCAAGGACCACTTCCTCCGAGCTCAAGATCAGTGCATCCCTAGGAGGAAGAAGTCAGGCAGAGGAGCGACAAGACCTGCATGGATGACCAAAGAGCTTCTAGAGAAACTCAAATGGGAGAAGGAGGTTCACAGGATGTGGAAAAAGGGACTGGCCACTTGGGAGGAATATAGGAATGTTGCCAGGGTATGCAGAGATGCGACGAGGAAGGCCAAGGCCTACTTGGAACTAAATCTGACAAGGCATGTCAAGGATAACAAGAAGGGCTTCTTTAAATATATCAGCAGTAAAAGGAAGACTGGGGAAACTGTGGGCCCTCTGCTGAACAAGGAAGGAGCCCTGGTGACCCAGGATGCAGAGAAGGCGGAGTTAATGAATGCCTTCTTTGCCTCGGTCTTTACTGCTAAGGCTGGCCCTCAGGCATCTCAGCCCCCAGAAGAGAGAGAAAAAATCTGGAGGAAGGAAGACTTACCATTGGTTGAGAAGGATTGGGTCAGAGATCACCTATGCAACCTGGATCCTTGCAAATCCATGGGCCCTGACACGATGCACCCACGAGTGCTGAAGGAGCTGGCGGATGTTCTTGCCAAGCCACTTTCCGTCATCTTTGAAAGGCTGTGGAGGACAGAAGTGCCCAAGGACTGGAGGAAAGCAAATGTCACTCCAGTCTTCAAAAAGGGCAAGAAGGAGGACCTGGGGAACTATCGGCCAGTCAGCCTCACCTCCAGCCCCAGAAAGGTGATGGAGCAGTTCATCCTGGAGGTCATTTCCAGGCATGTAGAGGACAAGAAGGTTATCAGAAACACTCAACATGGATTCACCAAGGGAAGATCATGCTTGACCAACCTGATAGCCTTCTACGATGGCGTGACTGGCTGGGTCGATGAAGGGAGGGCAGTGGATGTTGTCTATCTAGACTTCAGTAAGGCATTCAACAGTGTCTCCCATAACATCCTCATAGACAAGCTAAAGAAGCGTGGGCTGGATGAGTGGACAGTGAAGTGGACAGAGAACTGGCTCAACAACAGAACTCAGAGGGTCGTGATCAATGGGGCAGAGTCTGGATGGAGGCCTGTCACTAGTGGCGTTCCCCAGGGGTCTGTGCTGGGTCCAGTCCTGTTCAACATATTCATCAATGACCTGGATGATGGGATAGAGTGTAACCTCAGCAAGTTTGCTGATGATACCAAGCTGGGAGGAGTGGCTGATACACCGGAAGGCTGTGCTGCCATCCAGTGAGGCTGGAGAGCTGGACTAAGGGGAACATCATGAAAATCAACAAAAGCAAGTATAGGGTCCTGGACCTGGGGAGGAACAACCCCATGCACGGGCACAGGCTGGGGGTTCATCTACTGGAAAGCAGCTCTGTTGAGAAGGACCTGGGAGTGCTGGTGGACAACAAGCTGACCCTGAGCCAGCAATGTGCCCTTGTGGCCAAGAAGGCCAGTGGTATCCTGGGCTGCATTAAAAGGAGTGTGGCCAGCAGACCGAGAGGTTATCCTCCCCCTCTACTCTGCTCTAGTGAGGATACATCTGGAGTACTGCATCCAGTTTTGGGCCCCTGCCTTTAAGAAAGACAGGGAACTGATTGAGCAAGTCCAGTAGAGTGCTATGAAGATGATCAGGGAACTGGAGCATCTCCCTTATGAGGAAAGACTGAGACGTGGGTTTGTTCAGCCTGGAGAAGAGAAGACTAAGGGGGGATCTCATCAGTACTGGTAAATATCTAAAGGGTGGGTGTCAGGACGATGGGACTGGGCTCTTTTCAGTGGTGCCCAATGACAGGACAAGGGGCAATGGGCACAAGCTGGAACACAGGAAGTTCCACCAAACATGAGAAAAAAACTTCTTTCCTGTGAGGGTGCCAGAGCAGTGGAACAGGCTGCCCAGGGAGGCTGTGGAGTCTCCTTCCCTGGGGACATTCAAAACCCACCTGGACGCGTTCCTGTGCCCCCTGCTCTAGGTGTCCCTGCTCAAGCAGGGGGGCTGGACGAGATGATCTCCAGAGGTCCCTTTCAACCCCTACCATTCTGTGATTCTGTGAAATACTACTAATTTGCCTCAAGCAATACGCAAGAGAAGAGAAAGTGCAGCTAATTAAAGCTGACTTTGAATAATATGATGACAATGTCAATTTCTACTAGAAGAGGATAATGTTATTTATTACTGATGTTATTTCTATTTATTGTTGGGCTGACTCCTGCCAAATGATTTTTCTACTTGATATTGGTTTCCTGCAGATTTGATCCCTAAAATAATTTTCAAGCACATGTATCCACCTACAGATTATAAAAGCATGGAAAAAAGAGCTGCTTTACTTATCCAACAATATTTTTTTCACTATCTGATGACATCAATCAGATCCTGAGCATATTTCTGCTTTTCACTCTGAGAAGCACCTGTCAGAATGAAAACAAGTGCAAATTATTGCTGGGGGAAGAAGCTTGCTTATAGACTTCCCCAGGGCAAGGATTGGCATCGACTGCTGGAGCTGTGTATGTTCAAAAACCAGGTCTATATAGTAGAAGTAGCCAGGATCAGAAAGGCAGAGAAGCAAAGAGGGTGCGGCATGGAGGGCAGAGGAGGCTTCTTTTAGAGCAGCTGCTCTCTGTAAAGAGTCAAAACTGCCCCCTCTTATTCCTTGCTGTTCAGGATAACAGGATTTTTCATGCATTCTGTGCAAGGAAACCATATTGACTTTGGGAAGTACCTGACTTTCCAACGGCAATAATCCAGCAAGATCTCTAAATACTTGTGTCAACTTTTGAGCAATATAATTTATGGGCCCAAATGCTGCATGTGCAAAACATTGTATAAACACAAGAAGACCATCTACATGTAATTTATAGTCTGCAAGGTAAAGGAACATCTTTTGGCTGTATTATGTGTTCAGTTACAACAACATCGTGACAGTCTTGAAGACTAATGTACAGTTTATGAATTCTCTTATGAGTACTCAGCCTCTGTCCACTATAAACCATACTTCTATACCAAAACCAGGGAAATAATCCTGGGTAAGAATTCCTGATGAATGGGAGTTATGTTTTAGTAATTTTGTTTCATTTGTATAAGCCACTGGAATGTGTACATGTAACTAATCCCAAATAACAGAGGATGTGAGCCTGGAAAAATTAGTAATTTAGCAGCTCTTCAGCTTAAGGGATGAAGAATTCTGTGTTTTAGCTGAAAAAGCCATGGGGTTTTTTCTGCTGATGCTAACCAAGATAAGATTCATATTGGCCTGTCTGAAAGAAAGTGTTCTCTTTGCAGAAGAGAAAGACAGATCACTGGAGATGGGTTATGTATGAAATGCCTGAGCCTTCACCCTGTTATGAAGAGTATTCTGAGGCATGAGCCCTGTCACAGGTGCTTCACAGAAATCCCGCCCAGCTGAAAAATGACACTGACAGTCTTTTGTCACACTTTGAAAAACTTTGTTCTTTATGTGCTTTCTTTCAATAACATCTATGTGGGAATAAAACCATGGACAGAGAGTCCGAGGCATACAATCACATCCCCAACCCCGCACATTGTGTGGGGAAGAGCAGCATGAGGTGCCAATCAAAAGGAGGCAACATGGACAATAGAAGAAAATATTCTTCCAGGAAAGGGCACTGCAGTGTGGGAATCCCAGCAGTAGTTTCTCTTCTTTCCCTTCACCTTCAAATTATTATTTGATTTCTGGTGGAGGAAGACTTTTCCCCAATCTCGCTGTGTGCTTGCCCAAGTCAGTTCTGTTTCAGATCAACAGAGATTCAAATCCCGACAAATATGCATACAAGAAGAAAGTGCAGCAGCCAAGACTACAATGAAAACTTTTATTTGAGGTCAAGAAATAAACCAGGCTGTCTGTGCTCAACTGATTTGCCATTTGTTGTAAAAGTCGAGCCCAAGTGTTTTTCCTACTAGTCCAGCTGGCAGCCTTCACCAACCATTCCTACACCTTGACTCAGCTGGCGAGCTGCAGTCAGAGACCCGAAGAGCAGGAATGCGAGCTGCTCAGCGAGGAGCTGAGCACTTCCCAGAGTACATCTGTAGCTGGGACCGAACTGAAACCATGCAGAAAAGAAAAGCTGTTCACCTAATGTCGTCTTCTAATTTCACCTAATTTAAACATCCCTGTGGGAAAAGCTCAACCTGTGAGCCAGCAGAACACCTTCACCACAGATCACTGGAAAAGACCTCTTTACGTAATAACTGAAAAATATGCACAGGTATTAGAAAAACCACCAGATTCCTCTCTGCATGTAATAAAACTAACAGTGGGAATTATGTGGTTGGGGACCACAAGAAGGATTGGAAAAGGAAGAACGGTCTGTTCTCCTAACCAACATATGTGTTACAAACCAGCAGCTGGCAGAGCCAGCTGTGGGATTTGTGAGGGCCTGAGCTGCCAGCAGTGGGACTGCATCATGAGCCATCCTCTTCTGCTCACTGGCCTGTGGTGGGATGATCAGAAAGCAAATTCCTTCCAGCTCTATCTCAGCTGTCAGAAAGTGAGCTCAGAGCTGGTGACCTGCATTCCCTGCACTCATCTCTGACCATGGTTATTTGGTAAATTGTGTATTAGATCAGATCCTCAGTGAGAAGCAGCTGCTGAAGTTCCACTGCTGCCACTTGCACCAGCTCTGGATATAGTACTCATTTACAAGGTACCAGTACATTCAGGATTTTTAGTTATCACCCCAGAAGGAGTTTCCATAGAGTTATAAATGTTCCATGAGATGATGGGAATTAATTTTAAGGCCTGGTGTTAATAGATATTTTTTAGGGAGAGATGTACTGTTTCTCTCCAGGTGCCATAGCATACTATGCCTTCTACTAGATTGCAATATAAGTATTCAAATTATGGTGTAGTTCATGGTAGAGAAAAACAATTAAAAGGGACAAATAATAAGGGCAGTAACTGAATTAATAAGTCCCTAATTGCAGGTACCAGGAAAATTTTCAAGAGCAAAAACATCCTAGCATTTAGTGGCAGACATCCTGTGCACTCTGGCAACTAAACAGTTTGATTTTCCATTTTTCTTTTCTCCACTGGTCTAACTTTCCCTGATTAATTCCTTTTCATCTCCCAACTTTTCTCAGCCCTAGGCAGCAATTCATTCTGTCAGCACTAATGTATGTTGTTAAACATGCATAATGTATCTCTTCTGTGAAAACAATCACAAGAGACTATCACATTACCTTTCAATCTTTTTGAGTTGCTTTCATTTGGCAGAGAAACAGAATTACTTTTTCATATTATTACCTTGCACCCTTAAAATACATGGAATTGCTGGTGTTGATTTTCCCTGTGCTCTCTCCTCGTTTTCTGTTCCACCAACCAATGTGTTCTGCACATCCTTAGTGTCTTCCCTGGCTTATCCCAACCATATTGCTGTTGCAGTGCAACCCCTGCATCAGTTTCCCGGCTGGGTTTCCCTGGAGCTGATACACAGCAGAGTATTTACAAGCAGTGTTCCTTTTCCATAGGGTCCATGGGCCATGAACACCTTTCATTTTTCTGATGCTTCACTCCCTGTCAGTCTTGACTCCCAGCACTTTCTAAGCACTTCTGGCCTGTTAGAAAGACGTCTAAAACATCGCCCATTTGCCTCAGTGCTGTCATCATCTTCCTCAGTCCATCTTGGATAGGGGTACATGGCCCTGCTGGCTGAGACTTTGTTTAAATGGAAGCTTCTTCAGTCCTCCCACACCCAGATTCCTCCCATAGTAAGTCACAGGCATCTCTGGAAAGTCTTTCCACTTCCTGGGGCCAGTCCCTGAGGTCAGACCCCTTTCGTCCTCAGGGCATGGCTTACAGGGCTCTGGGCATCATCTTGGGTTTCCATCAGCCCCTTCAGTTTGTCATGATCAGGGCAAAAGACCTGAACACCTCCTGACTGAGCCTTCCCTGAGCACAGCGTGGTGCCTTCCTGGCTATCGCCAACACCTGAGCAAAGCACTCGGCTCCTACTCCCAAACAGAGTTGCCAGTGCACCTCCTGCCCAAGCCTTGAGCATCCTGGATGGAGATGGGGAGGCCAAAGAGGCTGCCTCTGGCCTAAGCGGGGCTATAAATCCTGGCTACCCCAGAGGAGACACTATGTTTCTACTTTTCTCCCAAAGGGAATTGGCTTTTTGAGTGATAAATATTTTCTAAACCTGTGAAAGGGCAAACCCTGCAACATTTTCATGTTCACATTTTTCATAAAAAATCCTCCCCTTTCTGACGACACCCTGAACGGAGAGAAACAAGAAGGATATTAACGAACGATTTTTTTTAACCAAAATGCAATTCATCCTCTTGTCAAAATGAAAAATAATCTGTGTAACTTCAGGGGTTTTAAAGCTTTTCTATCAGAAAAGGTCTTTTTCTTGCATTAGCTAATTCAAGCGATCCTTTAAATAGTCCTCCAGAGACTCCAGTTCCTTTTTATTACAGTTCATCTGTCTTTTATGGCTTTGCTCTCATGAAAGATTAATAGCTGCAAAGGTCAAGGGCCATTGTGATCATTTAATCTGACCTGCATAGCATAGGCCATCAAATTTTAACTAGTAATTCTTGCACCGAATCCCATAAATTGCAAACAAAAGATCATATATCTTTTAGCAAGAAATGTTTTCTTGATTTAAAGGCAACAAATGATGAGAAGCCTGCCCCCAAAATTTGTTCCATCGTTTATTTACCCTGACCTTTTGTGAATTTTCACTAAGGCTGATTAGGATTTTTTCAATGAAATATTTTGCACTGAAGAAATGTGGGTATTATCAAAGGAGTGTAGTTCTTGAGCTTTATCTCACTGGTTTATTTCCAGAAAAGAAAAAAAGTAACAGAAAGTAGCATATCCCTCAAAGCATTAGACTTTCTGTTCTGGTTTGCTTTGTGGATCTTCCTCTTACCTTGAATATCAGGCCAATTGGAGAACTAGCTTCCTAAAGTTAAAGGTGTAAAGCTAGGCAAGCAGCAATGCCTCTCATGATGCCTCAGCCAGACCAGACACACTGAGCTGGGAACCCCATCCTTGTCAGGTACATGAACCCAAATACTGGCAAAACCCTACGATTTCTATCGGGCCTGCGGTCCTGCTTACAAGTGCCACAGAGCCCATTTATGCCTCCTGGGTTTGGAAATACGGCTTTGGCCCCAGGAAATACGGCTTTGGCCCCAGGAAACACGGCTTTGGCCCCAGGAAACACTTCCATTGCTTTCACATAAACCACTCAAAATAAATTAATCTGGCAGTAGGTTATAGGCTCATAGAGTCAATCTATTAACTTTCTGGAGAAGTGTTTGATATCTGTCTGTCAACAGAGAGGCTCTGGTGATGTACAGCCCGAGCTACACACATTGGTTTGACCTAGCAAAACAGTGTAACATACAGACACTGAAGTGTTGATAGTAGAATTGGGCTTTTGGACTCCTTTACATTCTTTCCCAACAGATTATCTTTCCCATGGATTGAAATTTAGGTACAGTAGCATGAATTTATCAGAGTGAAGATTTATCAGACTGAAGATTTTGCGAAGTGCTGTGAAAACACTGTAAGTAAAAGTATCATGCCAAAAGCATTCACATCTTAAACACGCAGAAAGCAAGCAGATTACAAACGATGACAGTGAGACTATAAGAGTGCTCAGCATTAAGCCAATAAATACATTCTGGCTACAGCCACAAACATACTGGACTTGTTTGTCCTTTCAGTTACATTGGTCTCTCAAATGACTTCAGATTCCTGTATGACACAGCTGTGAGCCACAACAAAACTATGTTCATTGTTTTTTAGGCTGGAAGAGAGGTGATTTTTGCAGCTGTCAAGCAGTGATCATCAAAACTGAACACTGAAATCAATTCTCTGACATGCTGAAAATTATTAGGATAGATCTCTCATTCAGCAGTGGATTTTCCTTTCTGTACATGTTACTCCTAATAACTATTATACTGGACACGTCACTCTCACAGAGTCTATTGTTAAATTTGAATAATAGTTACAAATTCAAGCATTTTCAAGAACTTCCTGTTTTTTGGCAGTTCAATTTTTTCCTTTTGTAAAATATGTTTTGTGAGTATGATTTTTTTTTATGGTGCTCATTGTCTCAACATTTTAACATCCTATTTGAAAACAGTAAATGGTTAGAGTTCATGCCCCATTCTAAACATTTGCAGTTCATGTATGTGTGCTGTGGGACCTTGAATCTGTGATATTCTGCTGACAGAGCAAAAGCCTACTTTGTTGCAAATATGTGTATTGAGAAGTCAGTGTGTGGCTGACACAGAGAAATACCCCTTCTGATTCTCAAAGTATCAGTTAGAAGGCTACTTAACTCCAGAAGTACGGTGCCCCAGCACTGGGGCCTAGAGCTGGTTTAGTGATGGTCCTCACGTTGTGATAGAACTCCAGCACCTTCTCGGAACAGCCCGTCTTATGGACACATGGTGTTTTGCACAAAAACTGCCAGAGTAGCCCTGGCACAGTGCTGCAAGGCACACTGCCACCACTCTCATTTATTCAGTTTGACTCTGGGGACTTCTCACATAACTTCCCACAAGCCCAGCACCCTGGCTTTCTGTCTTAATCCAAGCACTTGAAGCCAGGAGGTGAAAGCGTTGTTGAAGCGTATGGGTTGAAATCACTGCCCTAGTCCGTAACACTACAATTACAATGGATTTTTCACAAAACAAAACTAATCATTTGATGTTCGTGTCTCATCAGATTATCACAATTTTTTGGCTGATAAGTATTCCTCATTGCTGGACTTTGTCGGAATCAGTTTCTAACTGCTGGATCTATATTACACTTGTCTTCTGTCAGATACCATTTTTGTAAGTGCAAGGGCAACAGGCTACAATCAAATCACCGTTTTCTCAGCCTTTCTTCTACAATACTTAAACTTAACCTGTCCATAAAGTTTGTACTTGTACTGTTGCATCTTACAGCGCTAAACAGCAGGTCTGGCTTAAAGCTCACTGAGGCTTCTCTGTGCTGTTTCTATGTGTGTTTCTATCTAAGTTCACGTGACATCCCCATTGCAATGGCTGATATGAAAAGATACTATTTGAACATTATTTCACTCATTTTAGCTGACTTCTAAAACCTTTTCAGATCTGCAGGACTACTCGACTATGGGTTGTTAAACACCTACACACAGAATAACAAGGGTCCATTCAACATTCAAGGACCTTGGATGAATCAGAGAAATAGTATGAAAAACCTGTCTACCTAAGCACAACAAATTTTGTATAATTATAATTTGCCAGAACAGTGGCCGAAGCTTTTTCAAAAATTGAATGAAGACATCCATAAGGAGAAAGGCCATGCTTTTCCTTAAGCCTCTCTGGCTATCCCCTTGTATTTTTTCAGTGACCAATTGCATTTATTTGTGAGGGCCTTGCGTTTTGGTAACCCCACTGAGCATTGCCTGTGTCAGAGCAGCCTGACATAGCAGCTTGCTACCTGCCTCACATGCTTCTTCATCTGGGCTGAATACCTTTGGCTGACCTGGCCAAACCCCAGCTGGCATCCCTCAAACTCCTTCTCTGCCCTGAAAAGAAGGTGGCTGCAGGGAGCCTGCACGGGAGCTGCTGGAGCAGGACCTCCTCAGCTTGCCGGGGGAAGGATCCTGGAGATCCCTTCCACTGCCATGCCATGCTTCTGCTCTTGGTATATCTCACAATCAGGCAGTTTGGTCAACTGGTCTTGGTATCTTCAAGAAGGCATTTAATCTGTTTTGCCCTATTCCTAAATTTTCAGTCCATGATGACACAGGTTCTGAATGATACAGCCACTGACTTAAATGATAACAATTCACATCTTCTGTGACATATTGGTTTAGGGTTTAGATCTTCTGGAGCTGAAACCGGCAGGAAGATGTGGGTCCCATGGATAATTCATCACATGACACAGAAGGCTCCTTGTAACAGGTTAGTTCAATCCAATACAAAATTACTTAATTTCTATTTTTTCACCCTGAGAAAAACACTAGCCTTGAAAAATCATTGTGTGTTTTTGCCACACATGAGCATAAACATCTTACTGAAAGGCATTCCCAGGTACTAAGAGGCCAAACATAACAAGAACCAGCAGAAGAAGGACAGACAAATTCAAACAGAAATATAACTTAAAAAAAAATTATTTAAACAAACCAGCACATAAACTGGTGAATTATCAGTCTGCTCACATCCGTAATTAGATGCCTTTCTGAAACACATATTTCAACCAAAGGCAAGTTGTTGGACCAGTTACAAAATAACAAGATGAAACATTTTGGCTTGTGTTATAGAGGACAGGTAGGGTAATCTGAGGGTCTCTTCTGTCCCCCAAAAAACACATGGGTTTGGTGGAGTTTTTTTTAATCTATTGACTCTTTTATTTTCATATTTTTAATTTTTTAAAAAAGGTGCTTATCCAAAACTACATGTACCAGCCATCACTTATAAAATACCGCACAAGAAATAAATAAAACACCACACTTAAATGTAACCAAGTAAAAGCATAAACTAATGTTGCATCTCTTTTGATTTTATGAATAGAGTTGTTTATTTGCTTCATGCCTGTGATTCTTAGGATTGGTAATATGGCCAATATCTGTGATACAAAAGCATTTTTCTTATTCCCTAACTTTCACAGTTTTTCCTTTACCAATTGGCTTTTGCTTGTTGTAGTGAGTGGCAACCACCTCTTTCCACTTGATTTCTGCAGATTGCAACTTCAGATAGAATGGATCCTATGCCCTTGCTGCAAGAGTGGCAGTACAGGAGTAGTATTTTTTCCTCCATCATAGCTTGCCACTGGGAAAGTCAATCCAAACTGAGTCCTAACAAACTGGAAATGGGTGATTGCTCTTGACATCAGTGCTTCAATGCTGGCATTTTTTTTTTTAAACGTTTATTGATATCTGGGGAGTTCTAGCTTCCATAACTAAACAGTTTGTGCAAAAAACTCTGAATTCACTTTAAGAGAGTTCCCAGCCACCAGAGAGGTCTGACAACTTGACCTAAAGCCTGAAAATACCAGGCAGCAAATAAAAAGCATCACTTCATTTTTAAGCCAGTCTGATGCTTTTTGCTGCATAACTCACATTTTTCTAACCCCAAGCATGGACAATACCGTACATTGTGCTTTCTCATGGGCTCCTGGTTTGGGACAATTGCTGATTTTGCGCTAGGCTCTTCTCCTCAGTGTCATTTTACTGCTGAGAGTACAAGTGCTCTTTGAGTGGGGAAAAACATAACGGTTACGCTTGCTGCAGGCAAAAGGTAGATTGAAGCAATGATGAGCAAAGGGTAAATTCTTGTCCTTATATGTCCGGGCTGTTTATGGAGAAGCAAATAGAAAAGCTGAGGCATGTGGCAGGAACCAAGCCCATCCTGGCTTGGAGGAGTGCATGCTGGAGCCTGCAGCTGGCTTCACTGCAAAGAGCGGGGTGTGCATCGCTCCCTCTGCAGAGGTGGCTGCACCGTGGGGGCTGAAACAGCCCAGTGCCACCCCTTCCAGGACAAGCCTGGCAGAAGCAGGCAACTGCAGGCACGCTGCCCCTGCTTCTGCTGTGCAGCAACTTGCTGGACACCAGCAGAGCAGAGAGGCCACAGAAACAGCCTCCTGAATCCTGCTTCCTGGAGGTGATCTCCAGGCAGAGGCAGGGGCATGTTTGCCCAGCTGATAATTGCCTTCGTGGACACAACGTGATTTTATAAACAAGGCGCATATCCGTTAGGCTGCTCATGGCAGTGAGACTTTTCCTATTCCACCCTTCACTGAGCAGAGGTTTTTCTTTATTTAATATCTATTACTAATTGGATAGCAATACCATAAGTAAATACCAGTTTGTGACTGAAGCTGTGCTAGCCCTCCTCAATACACAACAGGAGCCCTGAGCATCTAAATGTCTATCACTCGTCTAACAGTCAGGACAGCCTCTTAGTCAGTGACTAATTTTTTTTTCTAGTGCATCTGAGCTGTTTATCCCAGGCTAAAACCACCCTGGATCCGATGAGTGCTACAGTCTGGCTACATGCTGCTAATCCCCCAAGGGGAAGTGTCTCTATGAGTGTTTAAGATGATTCCCCTTGCTGACATCTAACACCAGCAACTGAGGTGATTTTAGGGAGCTTTACAATTCTCTCCCCCTGGGATATAGCAGGGACAGCCTGTGCAGGATGAATCAACGCCATACGTCAAGCACTGTTTGTATATGTTTCAGTGTATCCAGGCAAAGTCTTTTAACTTTCCATCCTAGAGCCCGAGCAGTACTTTCCTGAATGTCAGCCAGGAAACTTTTGTAGATTTGGCAGCAGGACTGTGGGAAGCCTGCTTGAAGACCAGCCCAGTGTGCTGGAGCAGAGGCTTTATATAAAGAGAGAGAATCCAAACACCTTCCTTTGTTTCGTGCTACAAACGAATACAAATGGAGCCCTGAGATTGCAATCAGGCCCTATTGTATAAGCACAGGCCTTTCCATTACTCCATTACAGCTTTTTGGCATGTAGAACTTCATTATTTTTCAGCTGGAAAACTAATTAAAATGAATTCTTTTTTATTTATCAGAGTGTTAATGCTTCAGTTCTCGAGTCCTCCGCTGGCTTCCAGCCATTTAATTTTGGTCCCTAGGGCAAAGCCTGACAAATTAAGATAAAGCCATTACTTAATGTTCCCCTCCTGAGAGAAAACAAGAAGTATTTCCTGTTCTTATTAATTACATGAAGTCAATTTCCACGGTAAAATTTCAGTATGATCAGAGCCTCTGCACCCAACATCTCTCTCTGCCTGTACTCCCTGCTCAGCTGCAGTGGCAGAGGCAGGGAGAGCTGCTGGGCTTCAGCCAGGCTTTCAGCAATGCCCAGAAAATCACAGGGTAAATGGAGGCTTTGCTCAGGTGTTTGGCCTTTGCCATTTGGGAGTCACCCTCTCCAGTACTTCTAAAGTATTTTTTGCTTTGAGAGGTATAATATGTAGTACCATGCTCTACCTCCAAGGAGAAGCCCAGGGATCCCGGCCATGCCAAGCGTGTTAGTCAGAGTTGTGGTATGGGCACTGCCCAGTTGAAGCACATTCAAGGCAGCCAAAATCCACCTTTTTTTTTTTTTTTTCCCAGCATGTAGATCACAAAAGTTCACGTGCTTGTCAAGCAGTGTGTTGATTTAACCGATACCGTTTCTCCATCCTCCCCAGCTGCGGAGCCTGTGCAATAGGTAACAAACAGCCCTTCCCATGGCAACATGATTCAATACCCTTGCCTTGAGGGGAATGGGAGGACTCCAGCGAGCAAACCAGCCCACTGAGCCGCAGCTCGGGAAAGCAGCCAGGATGATGCAAAAAGTTTAGAGGGGAAGCTGCAAAACAAACAGAAAGGAAACACAGCGACATGCCTGCAGTTGTGAGGGGACAGACAGCAGCATTACTGTGTTTCCCTCCCTGTTTGGTGTCCTTGATACAAACCTCGCACCCCTTGGCCACCAGAGCTCTGCCGAGCATTGCTTCGCCCTTCAATGCTCTCTTTATAACATTCTTGTGTTTAAACAAAGCTGACTCCATTGAAACCCAGCTCAAGAGCTGAAGTTCCCCCAAATATTTTACTAAAGCCGGCTTGTTTAGGGAAAGATTGGCTAAACAGGGAGACAGCGTGCTGAGTGCTGTTGAACTCTGTTATCTAAGCTTTGTTGCCATGTTTGGCAGATATTGCAAAATGCCTGTCGACCTCCTGGCAGCAGCACACCGGCCTGGCTGTACCCGTGCCCCAGTGGGATGAATTTGCTCTGTGACCCCCCCAGGCTTGGGACACCCCGCTTCGCCGGCCACACTCGTGTAACCCCTTGCTAGGAGCCAGGAGCAGCTTGCACAAGTGCCAGCACGCCTCTGCTGTGCCAACGTGTGCCAGGGCCAGCACCTTTGTTCCCTGCAGTGCCCGGCTGTGCCGCACAGCCTCCTCCTCCGCTGTGCATGAGTCAGATCGAGCTCCTGCTTCCTGGCAGGGACTGAGTCCCTCCCGCCGCTGCTGCCCAGAGAGGGCAGGAAAACACAGTCCCCAGGTGCCCCCAGCCAGGGCCACTCCACACCTTGTCCATGCCACCACCAAGGCCATCGTGTCCCCCGATGCTGAGAGCTGGAGAGGAAGCTGGGGAGGTGACAGCCATTCCCCAGCAGCCTGGACTCAGGCAAGGAGGGAACTAGACGTCCCCCACTCCTGCGTTACTGGGGCAGGCACAAACAAAAACATCCTTGAGGGCAGATGTTTGGGAAGGAAGCACAGCACATGGCTCTGCTTCTGCTAGGCTACACCAGCCAAAGAAGCAGCTGAGCGAGGTGTATGGAGAACAAAACCGATTCACCAAAGACCTTCACACTGCACAGATGAATGTCAATATACCCCTTGTTTACCTTACCCCCCTAAATCAGGGTGGTTTTTTTGCTGATATTCTCTTGAAGAGTGTTGTTCGTTAAAAATACACATAGGATTTGAAGATGCTTTTTCAGCTATTCTTTTAAAACTCCAGCATTTTAGGCGGAACTATTATTTTATATTATGTAGGGGAATAGACAGGGATCGGCGACCGGAAGATCACGGGATGTGACGGAAAGATAGACTCCTCCCCATAGGAGTGGCAGGAACAGGAAGCGCAAGAGCTATATAAGCGTGTGACGCAGTTAAATAAACGGACATTTTGTATCCATCATATTGATGTCTGTGCATCACTGTCCCCAGGGTGGGTAGAGCCCTGTGTCCCGGAGATATGCGGCCCAAGATAAGTTCTCCCATAGAAGCGTACAGCAACAATATTTCTAGCATCGTACAGACATTCATTGCACATCTTCAGTTTTTATAATTCCAGCACAAATCTGTGATGGATCATCTTGTCCTGCCACCTATCACTGAACTCCATATGGCTGAACTGTACTGGGCACATGCTTTGTTAAAGCAGCAGGCAAAGTTATGAAAATTGAAAAAATGCAACCTAATACTATTTGTGATGACTCAATGGACTAAAATGGAGAAGTGAGCAACAGCAGAGTCTGGAACACATTTTCTGCTAAAGCACTTCAGATAGGTTGTTACCATTATGGAAAAAATCATAATGGTCAGTGCTATGTGACAAAAATTACCTAAATCGATATGATTCAAGAACTCCTTTTCACTATCCATCCTAAGAATTACTTTAAAAAATGTTATCTTCTTGAAATGTTTTTCAGGAAGATGGGAATGGCCAGTTTTACCAATAGCTTAAACAGATGCAGTTTCTGTGCACTTTTAGGCCAGTAGGGAATTTGATCCCTTTTTATTTTTTCACACACAAGCTTTAAAAACCCAGCTGTGGCTGTTGCCCCAGATAGGTCAAGGGAAAATACATGTTCATCCTATGTTAAAAAAAATTTTTAGGAATTTGTATTGGGAAATTCTTCTGCTTGCTTGGTATGAAGGAGGGACTTGAATTTAGTAGAAGGGTAAGATGTAGGATGTACTCTTTGCAGTCCCTAAGAAAATCACTAATTCACTGTGTTACAAGCCCCAGAGAAATCCCATTCCCATGGACAATAGAGTCTTACTGGAACTTGGTCTGTAGTTTCTCCACTGACTCTTCAACCTCTCAAGGTTCTCTACACAACTGTACCATAAAGGAACCACTCTCCTGGGTCTGGATGTGAAAGCTGTGTGCTTTCTGAGATCCCACTGCTTACATGCTTAGGATGTGAAGACAAGGTAGAACCTGACCATGGAGGGCTGATAAGTGAAAGAGAAGTAATAAGGAAGGTGATAGTTGCACTGCAGTGGGCAGTACCCGGGAAGAGCATGGGAAAAGAAATGAGAAAGGAGGGAAATGAGGGGGTTGGACTAGATGACCTGTAAAGGTCCCTTCCAACCCAAGCTATTCTGTGATTCTATGCGCTGTCAGCAAGATGGTTCCTGAGCCTATTGACCCAGAAATCATCTGGAGTGGAGAAAATAGGGAAGACCTGATTTCTGGTCTTTACGGTTTGTCACACACAGCGTTGTACAGATTCTTACTTCTTTCCCCCCTCCCCACTGGGCAGTAACACAGTTTCAAGAAGGGTACAAACGCACTCCTGCCTTCTCTCCCCATGCCCTCATCTCATGTAACAGATGGATTGGCAGCAAGGATGATCCCCTGGGAGTACTCAGCGCAGATATACCATTAGGTATTTCTCTATACGTAATTACTAATTACTCAGTCATGAGACAGATGCCAAGCTGTTTTGCATTTGCACAGAAAGCCCCTGGGGAACTTTGGAGTAAAAAACCAAAAAAAAATCAGCACTCAGTGATGTTTGGGCATCCAGAGTTTAGACAGCTGAGCAGGAGAATTTAAAATCTGATTTCCAACTTACACATGTACAGCCCATGTTAGAGCTTTCCTTTAACCTCTCCAAACTTCAGAGTGGTTTGCTTTGCACTGCTAGCTAATATTTCATTAATTTAGGGGTCTATATGATATTTCTAGGAAACCATGTATTTTAAGCCGAGTTGATTAAAGACATGTATTACTAACACTGACATTATTTTGCTTCTATTTACAGTTTCAATAAGAGGCAAGCTCTGTTGAATTTCTAAAAAGATGACAGCTTTTCTGCCATCAAAATGCCACCCATAGCCACTGTTAAATATATTTCCACAAGTATTCTACTCTATATGAAGACTAGCAAAACAAAGGATTGGCAATTTTGCTGAGTGTATCCAAAGTCACTGGGGAACTGGAGAAGAGAGGCAGCGCCTGTTTTGCAATCTTGGGAAAGCTTATAGCCCTGAGGTATACAATCTTCAGTAGGATCCAGCATTTACCATAGGATCAGATGTTCAAATGAATCACTTCATCTGAATTGCTGCTGGCCATAAGGATTAGGAGAATAAAACAGACTAAGGACATGTCTACACTGGAGGAAGAAAGAATGATGGAAACACATGCCAGCTTGATCCAGTTTTCATGGGCAACCATAGGAGGAAAGACATAGCAGCCTGCGATGCTGGAAAGTTTTTTCAACATTTTAACATCGACATGGCCTCATGTGAACACATATGGTGTTAAAAGTGGACAACCACACTGTAAATTGCACTACAGGTAAAAAAACACCTGATAAAATTAATAGGCAGGTCTGAAGTGCAGTATTTATGCAAAGAGGTTAACTTACAGGAAAAGACATCTAAGGTCAAGATATATGATTCATTGCTGAATAGTTTGTGGTCTATAGAAAAATGCACAGATGAAAAGATAAAGACATAAAATATGACACTGTCAAGTTCACTTTCTGAATTCATTTTATTCTAGTATTTATTCCCCACAGGTTACAAGTGAGTGGTTTCATGAGTGGTTTAGAAAATCTAGAAATTATCTGACCACACAAACTCAGGTTGCAAAGTATTTTCTCAAATACACAGTGTTTTCCCTCATGACACTTCTCTCTTTATATATCGGATACTTATTTCTTTTTTCTTCTTCATGGGGCACTTAGCACTCGGCAGGACCTGCAGCAGTGACCCTGCAGCATAATGGCTTCTCTTCCCCCCACAGAACAAGAGCACTGTGAGAGGAAGGTGGGTTAAATGCCCTGCTGCACCTGCCAGTTTGCTTCATGAGCAGCACAGGCTGGTTCCCCCTTCACAAAGCCCATTTACTCAGGTGACTGTAATGCTGTATGTGTTCCCTGTGTAAAACCGTACACTGCCCGCTTCTTGAACGTTGTGCACAGTTCTGATTTCCTGAGCTTAAAAAGGTGTAGGCGATATGGAGAACACGCAGAGAAATGCTACCTATATGATCCCAGCCATAGGGAACAGCTTCTGTATCAGGAATAGAGATAGTTAAACGGACAAGCACAGAGAACAGAGAATATTGGTGGAGATTTGATAACAGTCCCTAAAGCCACCAACGATGAATGGGGAAATGCCTCCCTGAGCTATGAAAATGTTACTGCAGCTACAAGGTTACAGAGGTTTAGAAAGCAACTAGACAGATCACTGGAAGAAAAGATCACCACAAGAAAAGGCCATGAAGGGCTGTAGCAAACAAAGATGCTCTCTACAGCTATGGAAACCCCTCAGTTGTGATAAGCTGGAAACACGGGAAACATGCTGGGCAAGTACTGGCACACATTTCCCTTGCCTTTACATGGTCCCCTTGGCATCCACTTTGAGCCAGTAGCAGGATACTGGGCTAGGCAGATCTTTCATCGAGCCCAGAAGAATGGGTCTTATGTTCTTGCATCCACTTTCTGGAATGGACTGAGTGGATCACGTGCCTTCTGCCACCTGAATAGATGACAACATTCAACAACCAGCATAATGATCTGAGCTATATTTTAACTGATGTTTTTTGGAAGGAAGCTGTTGGACAGCTGGGATGAGCTGTCTCGCTTGGCATCTTCTGTATCGCCCGTGTCCTTTGTGCCACTCCTGTAGCTCCTCGGGAGAGAGCATCCTTCCCTGCCCCAGGCCAAGGGTGCTGGCCATTTTGAAGGCCAGAAAGACCTACGTCAGAGACAGTTCTGCCATCCAAACATTATGGACACCATTGATGTGTGTACCAGATACATGGCTGGAGCACAAGATCCAGAAACTCTGCTTCCTACTGCCCAGGATGAAGTACAACAGAAAGATTGACTTGCTATCCAATAGCTGAACCGTTAATTTATTTTTTTTTATTAGAAGCAAGTGGTTAAACTCCCACTTTTTCCAAGCTGAAAAAAGACAAGGGGAACAAAAATGGTGTTAGTATTATGTCTAGCTTAACAATCATCTCATAAATATCCCTAATGTCAAAAGGAAGTAAGGAAAGTTGGGCTACTTTAAATAATTTTCAGCAAGAGCCTGCAATGATGTCTCGGTATGCTGGAAAGCTAAGTATACAGAAATAAATTGCCTCTTTGACAGAGCATTTACTTACTAATCCTATAGACTTTAGATCTTTCTGATAAAGGACTTCCAACAGCACATACAGAATATTCAGATAAGATGAAAATAAGACTGAGAGAGATGTGCGGGTACTTAATATCTTTAGAAACAAGGTCTTTACAAATATTTGAGTAATGGAATGCATTAAAGTGGGAGAGAAACTGGACAATATATGACTTAAAGCATTTTCATGCCAGAGCTATCAAAATGCACAGCCAGTACACTCTGACTTCACATGAAATTCTCCATATTGAGCCCCCAATCAGAAGACTGAGATTACAGACTGAATCAAGCCAACACATTCAACAGACCCCAAACCTCGAAGGTATCAGAAGACTTTAGATGTGATGCACTATGAGCTGCTGTAGACATAGATACTCAGTCTGGATATACAGGTCTGGATATACCAGACAGGAACTCTCAACCAAGAAAATCATTACTTCTTAATAATTCTTCATTATAAAAAACAATCCTACTTTTAGACCTGAATTCAGTTCCAGTTAAAATCATACAGCCACCTCCCAGGAAATGTTTGTTTTCCTTACATTTAAGAAAATGGACATGCATAAAGTTATTTAAGTCATTCTCCTTAACAGTTTCTTTGGTTATTTTTCAGTCCAGTTTTGCAACATTCAATTCATTGAATAATGAATTCACATTATTTGTGAACAAGCCTTTATTCTCTTTGATGTTGAATCATCAGCAATCAAATGTAGACATGCATAATGTTTCTCCAATAAATTATTTTCAATACTTTTTTTTTTGCCTTGTCAGTCAGTGACTAATGGAATTAGAAAGAACCCTGCAGTGTTTACTCACTTCCATTCAGGAGAGCCACTATGTTTCATTAGAGTGTATTTGGGTGCTTTTTGTAATTAACCCAGGACTAGATTACAGTTGTGCGTGGCACTGATGAGACAGGATGCTCTTGATGCCTGAGATGGGCAGGGAGGTTCGGCAGGATCCATAATGTAATTACAGGTAATAATTCAGTAGCTTGGAAGATAAATTGTTTGCAATGTCTTAGCAAAGCAATGTCATTTTAATCACCCTGCCCTGAAATTGTTTCTCCATCTACTGAGAGTCTGTCAGCACAGCCTCCAAATCTCGGCCAGGGGTGACCCTGGTGGATGCTCTCATCGCCAGCAGCCTTAGGGCAGACCCTCCACAATGACATCTGCATTTCAGAGTCCAGCCTGTCCCCACAGTTATTTTGTGCATTTCAAGCACTCCACAGTATCCTTTCTCTACATAAGGACATAAGAAGCCTTATATGCCATACTTTTTCAACACGCAAAACATATGGTTTTCCTGCTCAGTGTATCTTCCAAGTCAAGCCCAACAGAGAAGTGTGAAGACAACACCCTTTTACTTTACTAACTGCAAGAAGGGCAGTGTGTTGGCTCTAGGAGCTTGAGCAAGCATCCAAAGCAATTCAGAGCACAGGAACTGACAAAAGCTGGAAGCATCTGGGCTCTCTCCAGCTTCTAAACCCAAAGCTGTACCTGCAGCCACAGGATCTAAATACTTCAGTGGTGAATACATCCTTCTGGAAAATCCCCATTACATAAATGGAAACTAGTACATAGACACATACCAGTAGAGGAACGATAAGTACTCATATCTGTATTTGAAAATATTCCTTCTTACATTTTTTCCGGATGCACAGAGCATCAGGAAGTCAGTGCAATCATTTTCCCCAGAACAAACTACTTGACAGCTTCTCCTGTACATTGCAGTGGTGTGCGTGCAGCTGTTATCATTGAACCCTGGGTGTTTCCTCAGGACTGATGTTTACTGTAACGTTCATAGCAAGTATCTCTGCTTATAAAGAATTCTGGAAAAATCACAGTAGAAAGTGAGTAGTCTTTTTCAGTATGTGCTCTACAACAGGTTGTTGTGCATTTAAGCTAAATCAGGCTGGTTAATAAAATCATGGAGTGCTGATGAGAAGAAAACCAGGCTCTTATAATTTGAATATTATGAATAAAATGAATGACCATAGAAACCCAAGACATTTTAAAAGGCTCTTTAACCTCAGCTGAAATGCCAGGAAGTAGCAGAGACCAGCTGTAGTAACTCTATTCCTCAGGTTCACCTGGTACAGTTTTCTGAATGGTTGATTTAGATATCCACATAGGAAAACAGTGCTGTATGATTATTGAATTAAATATGAGCATACCAAGCAAGAGCTGACCACCCCTAATGACAAATCACACTGCATTTTTTTTCTTTAAACACATAATAGTGGATCCTCTGTTAAGCTTATAATTAATGAGTTATATTCATAGATCACCCAGGTGCTATAAAATCACTGAAAGGTCGTCTCTGTTTGTGAAGTGTAAACCCATGATGTTCTGGCACAAGCCAATTTTTCTCCAAACCAACCCAATATTTGCTTGAAAACCTCCTGTCCCTCAGGGCTCCCTGAACAGCTGTGTGCAGGCAGGGGGCTACCCAGGACGCTGACTTTCTAGGGAAAGCTCCAGCTGAACGCTTTCTTCAGAACTAAGGCAGCTTTACAAGGAAAACCGGGAGGTCCCTTGAAGGGGGATTCCTACCAGCAGCTGCTCTGAACACACCAACGTGGCTTCAACGAACCTCAGCCACTGCCCTCACCCCTCCAACAGCCCTGGGAGTCCTGACTCCACCATGCAGCAGAGACCTGAGCAGCAAAATATAATTACAAATAACCATATGTACTTAAAAGGTAGCAAAAGTATAAAATATAAGAAAGATCACCTTGAAGATGAATATTTCCCAGTGATGGGCAAAATGATTGCAATGTATGAAGCCCATGAATCATTTTGAGATCTTCAGTCAGATGGATAAATATTATTATTATTCCATGTACGTTATTACTACATTGCATTGAAATGGCTTTGTAATTTCCTGTCTAATGTTATCCTTAGGTCTCTTCTATATTACTATGTTCCAATTATCTTTTCTTTTTCTTCTTGAATATATATGTTTTGAATTATTTTTTCATCTGATACATCAGCCCACAGTTGTCCAGATTGAATCTTATTTTGTTATTTCCTGTCCACATTTCTACAATTAGGAGTTTATTGCTTTGTAAATCTGAAGAAAAAAAAAAAGAAAAAAATGAAAAAAAAAATGTCATGTAAGGATGTTTATGTCAAGTCTTTGTATTTATGTCTGAAAACACATGGCCCTTGCCACAAGCACTCTCTAAAACATCTTAGGGAGATGTCCCAAAGTCACTATCATGCACATAGTCCGTCCACTCAGATTATAAAAAGAAAAACAAAAACACAGACCTTATAATCATATATTGCTACCTAATTGAATTGCAAGGCATACTGATGCCAAAAGGAGGTGGTAACAGTCAGCTCTGCCAGGCTGAGAGATGGAGAATTTCATTGCCAATGGTGCTCCAGGAAAATTGTCCAGCATTGCTGTTTACTCCTTGAAAAATGAAATCATGCCATCTCAGAGCACCACCATAAAGCTATAGAGAGACGAACCCTCCAAAACCCAGCAGGCAAGAGTGAGAAACCCCTCAGGAGGAAGGTCAGACAGAGCATCCACCTGCGGAACAGACAAACATCCCAGGCAGCACCAGCAAAGGGACGGAGGGAGCCCCTCGGCCACCTCTCCACATCAGAACAAGCAAAACTGTCCCTGAGCGACCACAGAGCTTGACCTGTGCTGCAGATGGCAGATTCAGAGCACTGGAGGGTCCACTCACTGAGGTTCCCTGAGGTAGGGCATACGTGACTTTTATTGCATGCTAAAAACAGAAACTTCCTTAATTCTACATGCAAAACCTTTACTCAGACTTCAGTGAGGTTGCACAAAACCAAACCTGATAACAAGTCTTATTGGAACTTCTTCACTGCTTGCCACATTTAGTATGATCTTCGTCTTGTGCTCCTTTCCTTCGGTCGTTTTGCAGTCTGTGTTACACTGCTCATCTCAGCAGAAATTTAAATTATTCTTTTAAAAAGTCTTTTCCATTTAACTGGTAGTGACCGAGAATACAGTCCTAACTTGAACTTTTTAAAATATTTCTATTAGTGAAGAGAGGAAAAAAACCAAACCAAAAAACAAACCCACCACAAAACAAACCTAAACTCCCTAGAAATAAGATTTTTGCTATTTTCTCTGCAGGGTGTATCTTCAGTTGGTTGTTTTTTAAAAATAATAATAATTTAAAAATCTGTTATAACATTTATAGGGCTATAAAATCTATAATTAGCTTTTCTAAAATGGATGCCATTTGCAGGCAGATGGGTGAATAGCATTTAAAAGCAAAAATTTGATTACAGCTCTTCAAGGGTTATTAAACTGACTGTCACACTCTCCTGTCTGTGCAAGAGACGACAAGAGCTATATAGTGAATTGCTTCCATGCCTGCTTCTCAGTCATTTTAAGTGAACTGAGGGTGGGATGGGCTTTTTGCCTTTCTCAGGTTTCTGTTTGCTTTGTTTGCATCAATCCAATGACTTCTGTGTATTCTTTCATTTTCAAAGCCACAGGTTCCCTAACGAAGTGTACCAATTTAGTAGCATCAGAAAGAAGACGATGTTCTAAAATCTCCAACTGGCTGTCCTGGGAATCTCTGCAGCAGTTTAATAAGCCTCAGTTTTCTCCTACTAATCTAAAATAAGACTTGGCACATGATATTTGCCAGCTGTTGTACATTTACCCCCTTAAGTATATTTTTTCATGTTGATGAAGCACCATGAAGGACCCACTCATAGCCTTATTTGGATTAAACTTTACACCATGCCATATCAGATCTCTTTGTCATTTGCTTGTCTATTTGCTTCGTTCACTTATTTTTACTGGACCCAGATATCAGCAGTGTCCTATATTCCTTTAAGTACTACAAATTTTTATACGCCTGGAAAGATAAGATTTAGTTCTCCTGTGGTGGGAGACATTTTAGAATATTTGCAAGTCAGAATGCTGACGTGAGATTCTCTCTCCATCCAAAAGGAACTGCTAATCCTGTTTGTAATTAATTGTCATATCTCACGGACTATAAAGCCTGGCACACACCACAGCTCCGGGATTTCTAAGGTGGACATTTTCTGGCTTTACATGGGAAACTTGCAGCTACGTATCAGTCACATTTTAGCCACAAACTATTAAACTGCTCAGCTTTACGCTGGGTTTAAATCTTCACCCCTTTCAGTGAGCTTACATTATGAGACTGCACGTTTTCTCTCCCTGAAGTCCCTCACTGAAGAACGACAGCAGGCATCAGTCAGCAGCAGCAGTGGCACAGGCAGAAGCTTCCTCCCTGTGCGAGGGCTGGGCACCTGCTCACTCCTGGGCTGCAACGAATCCGGGCTGCAGCCATCCGTTGATGCCAATGTCCTGCTCCTGCCAGAAGTGAGACTTCAGGTCTTGATCGTGTCGCTCGCCCTGGTGCTCATCTCCAGAGCAAACCTCAGGAGGAGCTCAGGGCTACTGCGTGGTGCTGGCTGTGTCCCTGCTGTGTCCCCAAGAGATGGCTCCTTCCCTGCCAGTGCTGCATGGCTCCCACTGGCATGGTGCAAGGGGAGCCCGGCGTCCCTTTGCCTCTCTTCTGCTGGTGCCTCAGAGACAAAGCCACTGCATTTGTGTCCTTCATCACATTTGTTAGAAATGCCTAAGACAGTAAACCCTCAGTGCCCTATAACTGGGAACATACTGATTTCATGCTGTAGAGCAGGAGGAAAAGGCTGATGTTATAGTGTGTGTAGACTCATAAACGCAACAGCCACACAGGTCTAACCAGAAGTACCAAAGCTCACCAAAATTGCAGGTTTTGAGATACTAGGTTTAGCATTTTAAATGAGACTCTCTCCATTGGTAATGACATAAGAAAATAAATGCGTTCTTTTGGCTCGGTTCAAATCCCAAACCATCATACCTGATCAAAGAGCAAAGGACTTGAGAGAAGTACAGGATTCAGGGAACATCCTACAATGAAGCTGTGTTTATAAAACTAAAGTTTAACCAAAACAGACAAGAAAGTAATTGAATTGGTGCTTGGGAAACTTCACCATGCCATAGTCTTCACTTTCACTCTAGGAACTTAAAATTTCACGCACAAGACTGTCTTGTGTGAATGCAACTGCAAATATGTTGGTGAAAGTAATTATCCTCTCCAGGTCACTGCTAAATATTCATTCACAGTGGAAGATCTGCTAAGAAAAACATTGTGCCTTTTTTTGGGAAGGTCACACTGGTCAAGATAAGTGCAACAGCTTGCTAGTGAGACTCAGCTGACCGTCTTTTCGTCTTGTGGTTGTTACAGAAAATGAACGGTGTCCATATCTATTCCATACTTTTATTGCTGCACTCAGAGCACAGCAGGAAGAAAATCTGTGAGCTGCTATAACTGTGTGGCCTGGAGACAAAGACCAGGTGATCCGGTCAAGGACAGGCTCCTTTTCATTCCCATCTAGTAGTTGGACCCAGCAAAATATAGACGGAAGCTATTGATCTGCCGGTGATCAAGAAAAGCCTCGAACAAAACCCTAAGCTTGCTTGCCCTTGGCTTTGTGGTGACAGTCACAGAGGAAATTCCCAGTCATTTGCCATCTGAGGGCATCACAATGAAAAACAAATTCCTTTTCACCGGAGACCACTTGTGGTCCCCTCTTCCAGATCTTCCCAAGATACAAATTATGGCCATTTAGAATAAGGAATCATTAAATTCTCATCTTCTCTCCTCTGCTGGCCAGTGTAGCAGTTCCGTGCCTTTGGTAAGCTTTAAGAGTAAGCAGATAATTTACCTGTGAGAGATTACACCGGTTTGAAGTAGAAACTTCATCTCTAGTAAGACAGACCCAAATCTCAGACACTGCTTCCTCCTGTGAAAAAGGATTTGTCACTTACACCTGTACCATCAGCATGACAGAGTCACTCCAGCCAAACTTTCTTTTTAGAAGTGTTATGCAGCCTTCCCAAGTTACTTCTTTGCACTTTCAGTTAACATAGTCTAAAGGTTTAGGAAATAGGCATTTGCTCTCTATTTGAAAAATTATCATCTCAGTCAAAAAACTCTAATTATTGCCTGTAAGCTGATCACAAATCCCCTAACCTTAACTTGCTCGCTTCCCATTCAGACCCTCATTTCCGTTTGCTGGTTTGATGCCATTGACCTCACAACCAAATTTAGGACAGGGTTTTGAAAAAGAGTAAGAAAATGTGAGAAATGCAACCCCTAGTTAATCTCTGTTCAAACTAGCCTGTAAAGCCTTACTACAAGAAATGTACTGCATATATTTACTTTTGAGGTTTTGACATGTACCTGCTATAAGCCACTTGAATTGTACTGTTCTCTGTCTACCCTGTCTGTGAACAAGAAGGTTTACAGTGTGTTCAGGTGACATTTTAGATTATTTGGCACAAACATCTGATGCATCTGCCAACACAGAGAGTGCTGCTGACCACAGAGTTGTGTCAGACTTATGCATCATTGATGTAGCAATAGGAAAAATATTTTCTTCCATAGAAATTGCCATTAACTCTCTTTCATTTTAACCTTGTTAGAATGTTTTCTTTTCAAGATAATTTTGAATTCTTGCATTATAAATCCAGAGTCTTCTAGTGTTTATAGAAGATGTGGAAGCCATACTCTATAACGTTACAATTAGTGCAAGAATTACTCAGTATTAGTAATCTCTACGAATACTGATAGATAATAATATTCTCAAGTTATTTTATATTGACTTATTTCTAAGGTGAATTAAGAGATCTAAGTCAGTGAGGGAATTTGGGAATATTTACTGTATTTCTTTGTAGACTGGATTACATAGTAACTCTATGGGGAAAAAAATGGCTGAAAATCTCCATAGATATAGACTGCAATGGCAATAGGAGCCAGCTGTTGGTTTTAAAAGTCCAAACTCCAATATATCAGTCATTTTGTTTACACAGCCTGGGAACTGGAGCACAAAGGAAGATCAAAACAGTTTTAAAAGCTCTTGGAATGGAAGATGTGCTTGAGAGACACCTCCTAAACAGAGAGACTGACACTGACAAGCTGTGTGGAGGGAATTAGGTCCTCTGGATCAGGGAAAGGTAAATGCAGATGAGGAGACACATGGGCCATCTACTCTTTTTAAGGTAAACTCTTTCTGAAATGCTTTTGTTCTAAATAGGGCAGAGTTTATGGGAAAAGAGAATATCTTTAATAAGTAATTTGTTGATTAAGTGCTTTTTTATAACACCTAAGCTTTATTCTACTAAAAGGCATTCACATGTTTCTTCTACCCTTGGAATATCACAGCCATAGGAACTCTGCAATGAAAGCTTTCTTTAAAGAAAAGGCAAAACCGTTTTGTAGGGTACTTGGTCACACACCTGTGTCAGCCCATAGCCTGGAGGAGTTGGCATCCTCTGCGCACAGGAGGCACCGCCAAAGGGACAAGGAGGCCTCTGAGCCACATTCAGCGCTCAGACCATAGGGATCAGGGTGTTCTTTCATTTTAATTAACACCAGCTGCTGTTTAAATAAAGAAGAGAGCACGGCCCCTGTGATTGAAATGTAATTGTTTTGGAAAGTCTTCTCAATTAAAAATGCTACTTTCTTTGCCACAGCTAAAGCATATGTTATGGATATATAACTGAAAACAGCACTTAGTAAGTTGTAGTTCAGTACAGAAAGCCATTGAAAATAAAAGCTATGTCAGCCAGAAACATTGCATACAGACCAAGTGGCAGAGGTTGTGGTCTGGGGCTGACTCACAGGCTGGGTCAAACACAAGTGTGTTAGTGCTTACATGTGTCCCACAAAACTCAGTCCCACTCCATGATCAGGACCTGCCCGGTGTCACAGCAGGAGGGATATTTTGACAAGCAAGCGCTCAGGCAGGGGACTCCAACCGTCACTAAAAAGAGCATCACCAGCAGTCCTGCTAGCAGTTGTTTTACTGAATCCCCTTGCTGTCAGGACCCATGACATCTGAGAAGGCTGATGAGCGAGCAGGTGGGAAGTCCATACGGCAGCCCACCAGTTGGTTGTTATTATTATTGCCAAATCTTATCTTCTTGAAGTTTCCTTCAGGGAGTTCACCTGGGAGGCTGCAGAATCTCAAAAACCTCCAAATGGCAATTTTCTGAATCAAGGCCTGGAAAAGCATTGACCTTTAGCATTGCTTATTCTTGGATGTGTTTTCCTCCTCCCTCTGCAAGTGGCCTGTGTGGGTATGTCTCAGAGAGACCCATGGGATATACGTTTGGGAAGGCGAGATAGGAGTATCTGGGAGGCAGGCTGTGAGAGCAAGGGATATGACTGATGAATTCTCATGTGTGAGAATCAAGTGGTTCTTTAAAATTGGCTCTTACCAGTTATGATCGAAATGTGAAAAATGTAGAACAGAAACTTTGTCAAGTTGTCAAAGGCTGTCTGAGAGCTAGGATTTTAAAAGTCCATCAGTGTCTTCTCCTTAAAATGCTCTAGCCTGTGATCCAAGCCCAAGGGCCCAATCTGACCCACTTCTGGAAAGCTGTACTGTGCAAGCACTTCAAACTGATCCTGTTCCTGAATCTGAGGAAGATTAATCTCAGATGGTTTAGGCAGTCTATAAACTAGTCATCAGATAGGTCATCCTTTATCGCTGATAAAATGTCCCCTGACAGAACCGTCCTTTTTCCCTGTCTCTCTTCCCTCTTCTCTTACGTAGCAGTGACAGAATTCAAAGTGCAGTCCCCAGTCCCCACAGGCAGGACTGCTCTGGGCTGGCTGTCATCTGCCTGTAGGAACAAGTAGGTGGAAGTGCTTTCCTGGATTTACTGGGGCAGAAAGAGAGCAATGAGGAAATCAGTAGATCTGTACTCATTTAGTTTTTACAGCATTCACCAGTTGTAAGGAGATGACCTCCAAACCATTTCAGAGGCTGCCCAGTCCATCCTGGAAACTTGCCCTGACCTTCCTCCTCCAGCAGAACTTTTGCCCTGTGATAACCATCACCCAGGTGATTATCAGTCATGGTTTGACACTTGACACAAGCCAGGGCCGGAGATCACCAGGGAAGGCAGAACAAGTAGAGGTAGGGGGAGAAGATTATGATGGTTTTTCAAAGTGGAACTCCCACCAGTGTTTTAGAAACCTTTTCAGTTTCAGGAGGTTTTCCCCGCCCCCAACTGCTTCTTCCTCCCCTACCCTCCACTGCCCCCTTTAAGAGTATCAAATGCCAAAGCATTTTGTCTAACTGGGTTCTCGTGGGGGGGGAATATTTTTACTGGGTTTTCAAGTCTGTTCACTGCTGTGCTCACAAGGAAGAGCTAACAGCCTCGGTCTGCCCCTGCAATTCAAGCAGAACAAACATGAGTTAACAGCTTACTAAAGTCTGGTTTTAGTCTTCTGAACCTGTAGGATTTTGTGACTTTGACTTGGCTGCTTTCCTTTGAGGGCCATGTTATAGTGTTTACCTCATCTTCACACCACCCAAACAAGCCAAATTCTGTGGGGTTCGTATTCAGTTCTACCCATATCTGTGTTAGTATCTTCTTCAATGGGTTCCTCCAAATCTTAATTACAGTTACTGTACTTTCCCTTGGCCAACTTCAAGAGCAGAGCATGTCTCCACCTCTCTGTTGGGAAAAGCATTTCATTCATACACAAGAGCCTCTTTGCAATCTGTTTCAGTGAGCTGGGGGAACAACCATAAAGGGATGGGAATAGGAGAAAGATTCAGCTTTATATGGCAAGCAAGTGAAAGATAGGGAAAAGTCCAATGAAAAAGCACAGGAACATTGATCTGGCAGTCACATGCTACCACCATGAAGAGACCAAAGCTGAATCTTGAGTTTGGTCCCATGATTGTCAGAAAACCCTGAGATCCTATACTGTGTTTAATTGCTATTTCTCCATTGATAGTTAGAAGATATTTATTTCTTTTTCATGATATCTGGTATTAAAGTCAAAAAACACTGATACTGGTCAAAGTTCAACAAAAGGGTTGGAAAGAAAAGGGCTGAAATATTTCCTGGTAGTGCTGAAATTATTCTATTACCTACCAGAGTGAGCACTGGTAGTTACTTACACAATGCAGGGTCTGCCTAGATCCCTCATTCCCCCCAATAAGAAATACAATCAGCAGATGAAGCTCTGCAATTTTAGAAAGTGATTTGAATTCCTTTTCAGATAAGGCAAAATCCTCTCTGAACACCTCTGAATATTGTCTCCAATATTCAGCAAACCAAAGCCTTGAGTACTGATGACAACAAATGTTGCAGATTTGGGAATTCTCTAATTGCTGTGGGTTTTAAAACATTTTTTTCAGTTTATAAAGAGGATTGTGAAAACGTGCTGAACAGTGACTGTGAAGCAACAGAGGGATGGCGTGTTTCCGGCCATGTGAGTGCTGTGCATGGCAGCATGGACACATCAATGCCACCAGCTCATGTGGAACTGTTCCAGTCACCAGGGTACACTGAAAATACAGGGGTGTAGCCCACCTGAGTTCCTGTTTCCCGTGTAAGAGGAAAGAAGTATTGAAATTAAAGGAGGGCAAACCAGCAAATGAGAGACCATATTTGCCAGACCTGAAGAATTTTCTTAATTTTTTGTACATGTGTTTATAATCCACAATTTGGCTGACTTGATATGCTTTCACTAATAATAGAATATTTTGCGTACTTAAAGCAGTACTTGTTTAAGAGAATACATGTTCTCATGAGCTACTCCTGTTTGCAGAACAAATGAGCAAAGATTAACAATGTATGAAAAATATAATACACCATTAAAGGGCATCTGCTGTATGTTCTGCCTCTCTCGGTGGTGTATTTTTTCAGAAAGCAGGTTTAAAGATGGACAATGTAAGGTATGTAATAGCATCCCCTCGGCTGCTGAGTTGTGCTTGGTACGTATGCAAATGCACATGAAACCAACACATGAGCCTCTCCACCATCTGCAGTCTGGCTCTAATTTTTTCCATGCTTCCTCCGTTCTGAGAAGGAAACTGGAAAATCTCTGATCTGCTCCATCTGTTTGCTTCATACAGTGCCACGTGCCGATCCCTGAAGAGCACAGGCTACAGCACATCAATAAAACTGGCTCAAGCGAGCTTGAGTAATTTTTATAATAAAAAGCAAGATAAGCCCTTTCAATTTTTCATTTATTTTCCAGCTCTCTAATAAAACTGGACAGGCTTTTTGTGGTTTCAGCAATGTTGAAAGGAAAATGCAGCCCAGAGAGAACTTCCATTTACTTGCAACTCATTCTGGCAGCTAATGGTCTTGGAAACCCAGACTGGCATGAAGCTTGGACAGCAAAGTAGCCTTCCTTTTTATTTATTCACATGGCAATTCACAGCCCTAAGGATTACTTACGATTTGTAGTGTACCCCAAAGAAATCAGAATTTCAGTTGGAGCAGTATCTTCCTTTAATTACTGCTAGCCCTAAACAAGCCCCCTATCTTCACCCATGCTGATAAAGGGAGTTAAAGCAAAACACAACTGTGCCGCCAGTCCCAAGTTGTCCCTGTAGCATCCTGGAAAAAGCCTGGGGCCAGCAGTGCAGGGAGTCAGCCTGCCGTCAGACCTCAGCCCACCTGGGAAGGCTTTCTGCAAACCCTCCTGGTCTGCTTATCTCAGCTGCATCTCGCCTGTGTCAGCTCAGCCAACCAGTCAGCCAGGGACACCGCTCGGCAGTATTTCAGCATTGTTAAGAGTGCAAGCAAACCAAAGTAATGCAGGAAACTTTCTGAGAGCTTTAAATAGAAAAACATATACTACACCCGCTCTGATGCTACAGATTGAAGATTTTTAGTTTTATTTGTTTTTCCTGTCCTACCGTGGCAGGTTTGAAAGAGTGAGGCCCTCTGTGCTTTGAAGTAGACAGATGTTGCTATTTTTGATAACACCACTCAAACGCAGAGTCTTTGATATCTACATTTTTTATATAACTAAACAGAATGAAAAACTAGTAATTCTGGGCTCTTTAAGGGAAAAGAAATCATCACATTCCCATCTGCTGCCACGGGAGCATTTAGAAGTGTGTGGCTGAAGGTGAGAGTGGAGTCCAGGTGCATTGCTCCTACCGACGGAGCCTCCAACCACTACAAATTGTACCCGTTGCGGTGTAAAACATGCATAAGCATTTAGCAAGGGCAAAGACATTACTCTTGAGTAATACTGTGCTTTGAAAAGAAGTATGTCACAGACATCCCTCATTTTAAAGAAGGAAGGAATTCCATCCATGTATTTCTTAAAATTGCAACAAAGGATCTGTGTTCACAGATGCACATAGACACCAGTAGACATGCAACTGATGAAATGTGGTTTTTTCTTTCCTTATCCAATACTGGACTAAATAACACTGATATACTTGTTCCACAGTCAGAAAATTCTCCTGCATTATCTTATTAATAATCACTTATTAAATTTATTTAATACTTCAAAAGAAATGTAACATTGCTTCTTCCTTACTTGGCAGACACTTAGAAAGAGCTGGTAGAGAGCAAACAGCCATATATAATAGCTTTTTACTTTATTTTGAGAGAAAACTGTAATTTTACAGCAAACAATGCTGAAAATGCCAGTAAGTCAAAATATTAAGATGTAACATGTGATCAGCACTCAGTGCATCAAGGCTTTCAGTAAAGTTTATGCTTTTTATTTCAATCTACTTCACAGTAATGTTAACCACCCTGTTCCGCTTTCTCATCTAACAGAACTCAGCACCACGCTATTGAATCTGGATCACTGACTCTGCCAGCACAACTTCTGATTAACATTCATGTAAAATGAAATCATGTTACCTATTTTTCACCAGTTTGCATGCAACACCATGTTCTGCTTTCTGGTAAATGTTTACTCATTCTGGAAGCTCATTGTGAAATCTCACAGCTAGCAGCCATTCTTCAGCTGAGAAATTTCTCTTTTCTCTGACCCCAATTCTTTGCATGGCATTATTTCTGCTGGTTCCTTTGCATTTTAAGTTCACTGATGGCAAAGCACCTGAAATGAACTTGCCAAGAAGTCCACTGAGAGAACTCCTGAGAATCTGGCGTGGTGCACAAAGGGCAGCAGCTGGAGACGTGCACAGCAGCTGTGCATGTCGTGTGGGCTCTGCAGTGACACTGGAAGAGCGAGCTGCTGTCACCACCTTCCCAGTGGAATTTTCTGAAGAAGTCTCATTTTCAAATAGTTTTGCTAGTCACTGCTGCTAAGGAAAGAAAGCTGAAAGTCAGCACTTAGAGGTAGTGTCTCTCTACCAGACAAGAGGTTTCAAAGCTATGGACTGAACAGAGAGTCTCCTATCTGGAAAGTAATTTGTTAGAGGAACAAGCAGTTGAAATGGCTTATTTAGTCTACTCTACTAAGGGCATGATATCCTATTATCTAAAACCCTAAAGAGTTTAGGGAATATTTTACCATTGCTTTTTACTATGAAGCAGGAAGGAAGTAAATTCAGCAGCAGAATCTGAGGGCAATATTCCCAAACAAGAACTCTGAAGCAAAAAGTGTATGACTCACCTCTTCTGCTAAAAAAATTCATCCTTCCCTCCTGGGACACCACCACTGATGTTGTTACAGCTGCTTCCGTGTGGCATTTTCTGGGCCATTGCTTCTTCTTTTCCTTTATGCCTATTGGAATAGTTCTGCTGCATCTGTGATAAGGCTGAAGTGCATGCAAGGGAAAATGCTAGAGCAGCGGAGAAGAGGCATTGCAAACTGTGTCACCGAGCCTGGGGCACCAAAAGCAATCCAGTCAGAACACTTGGAAAGGCCTCATTTATGTCTCTGGGCTGGCAGTGCAAGTGCAGGAAGACTTCTCTCCAGGAGGAGGCTCCTAGCTCTTTTCATCCTAACACAGATATTACCTACACACTAGTTTTGAATCAAGCTTAGCAGGCTCAACAGAATTCTTCCCAGCCTCTCATGGAGAGATGCTTAAACTACTACATTTACTGATACTTTTCTAGGTAGCAGAGAGTGGAGAAAAAAGTGGAGAATTTTGGAGCTGGGTTGGAAGACTATGGGTTGGGAATCAGCAAACTCTCTTGACTTAAACAATACAAGGGAAGAAAGAAATTCACCTTTGTTAGACTTGAAATATTAGTGGAAATTGAAAATTAGTGGAGATATTGACAAATTCAGTAACTATATCAACTGATTTTTTAGAAATTTTTCCACTCTTTTCTTGGAGGCACTAGCTCAAGGATTAATTTCCTGAAATGCAAAGGAATCCACAGAAGGAAGCAGCTTCACTCTCACAGAAAGAAAAAGGTTATTTGACTATTCGTTCATTATGATTTTGTTTGATGTAGATATGAATTAGGAGTATGGGAAATACTCTAAAAATACTACTAAATTATTTTTCCATTATTTTTCCACACCCATTCCAATGATCTCACTGAGTGCCTATAAAAGCTGCCTGGCAATTTACAAACTAATTGAGGAGGCTTTGGAACCATGGGGCTACAGATATTATTTTTTGTCCAATTGAAGAATACACATATCAAGTACTGATTGTTACCAGTGTGAAAGTGATCAAAATAAATATGTTGAAATTACAATTATAAAACCCCTTTTCTAGTGTTTTTCCCCTTAGGTTGGCTATGACAGAAATATACTTTCAGCACGCACAGCTAATGATCACAGAAATGTTGGAAATTGCTTTTCACTTCTAGTCTGTTGACCACCACTTTATTGCACAGACTCTTACCAAACCAGCAGATTTAGAAGATGGTGTATTTCATTTAGTTCCTAACAGGAATATTTGCAATACTAGAGCTAACCAGTCAGCCACAATGGTATAGAAGTAATTTACTGTTTGCCTGCTGCCTGGACATAGAACATAACCCTTAAGTGGCTATAAACTCCATTAACAACAACAAACAAACAAACAAAAAAAGAGGTATTTTTTGGAACGGTTGTGTTTGAGACACTGTTAAAAAGAAGAGCTTCAAAGCTCCTAATCATACATTCAAAAAGGGCTTTAGCTTTATGTGGAAAACTAATGTTTACTGTTCTTTATGGATTTTCTTGAAGCTGGAAAGAAATGTTGCAGTTGACTGATCTGGCTCCTGCATAATATGAGCCTTAAGATTTAATTTAACCAGCTCCATAGTGGAGCTGGAAATTTTTTTCTGAACTATAATAAATTATTGTGAGATACAAGTCTAGACTTAAAGCCTCCAAATGTGGAGAACCTTTAGCTATCACCTTTAGCAAAATCCATTAACTGTATGACTTTATTTCTGTGGTTGTTTCTTACCTAAATGCAGATTTACAACTGTATACATTGGCATTTCAGTCCATAAAATGAACAGGGTAAAAATTATCAACATATTAGGAAGATAATTAGCACCTTGTGGTTCTTGGAGTTGCTGTTCCCATGAACATTTATCAGAATTAAGGCACTAATGGCAAGATGCTCCAGCTGGTGCAAGCCAGCATAGCTCTAGGGGCTTCCGTGGCTTTGCAACTTCTTTTTTCTTGAAGTTTCTTATATTCTGAAAGATAAAACCCTTGTTACAATGGCAAAGAAAAAACAAAAATTTTGCAGAAGCAAAGAACGCTAACATTTTTCTTCCTGTCTTGTCAAAATGCCTGGATGAAAGGATGTTTCATAGCTTTAGCTGCAGTTCTTAGAACTTCTGCAGCAGTACCAGGAAGGCATACTACGAGCAGCTATTAGTGCTCCTGTTCCTGCAGCCACTGCATGCCTTTTAATATTTTTTTTCTGAAGCCATTAGTCCATATTGTCTTTCCTCTATTAAAAAGATACAGGCTTTCAAGAAGGGAAAATTGTCAGCCATTTCACTCGGATTTGGATCCAGTGTTCTGTACTTTCCAGATGCACTATCATACAGCATAAGAAAAAAAATGTATTTAGTAGACATACTTTAAATATGACTACATTGATTTGATATAGTCTGCAAGATAGTAGATCTAATTAAAAGGTTGTGTCCTGTGAGACCAATTGCCACTGCAGGAAAATGGATAGGACAATCTGAACACAGCCGAGACCTCTTCCTTCTGACAAAGCATTTCTGCCTGGATGATCTGGCCTATGATGCTGAGTGCCCACTCCCTGCAAATCTGGAGTGTTAGACCCACAAGTGACCAGCTTGCTAGCTATGTCTGTCTTCTCGTTGGGTGATAGCTACTTTATATACTATATATATCTTGTTATACCCCATCAGCCACAGAATGAGTGACAAAGGGTCATTTCAGACCACCTACTGCAGAGTACCAAACCGATGCAGAAATGATGACCAAATAAAAGATTTAGGAACAGACAGCCTGAACATAGTCCAAATATCCAGGTCCACTGCATAGAACATCTAGCAAACTGTTGCCAGATGAGACACTAAAGCAATCTTTAATCTCACAGCAGAAGAACTAAGAGGAAAAAATATTTCAACTCTTAGCAGGCACGAGCAGCATACTAACAAGAAGTTAGTATTAAATCAAAAATGTGAAATGTCACAAACTTGTTTTGTTCCTGATGCAACTCCACTGACTTCAGCCTAAGCCAATAGCTACTCCAAGGACCTAAACTTCATTCCATGGTTTCTTTGAACTTGAAAGTATTAGAAGCCATAAATGTTTTTGAAGATTGCTTCTAAATTGGACCTCTGAAAAATAAACAGGGATCAGACTAACAATACTGCTATGCGAGGAGGAGGAGCGCAAAGGGTAAGGTTTGCAACGAGGGCACAAGGCTTTCAAACCACACTTCTAAGTTTTGCAAGGGCAAACTCATCCTTGCAAACTCACCGTGAGGCTGGATTCCTCACCTGCAGGGTTTACTTGCTGGCCACTTCAGGTTAAAGTAAATTTTTGGCCAAAATCCTGGGTTTGCCTCCTCTTACAGCTGTGATTTCAGTGGAAAGTAGACAAAAACTGCTAGATTTTCTTAGCCTTTGTCCAGTAAGAAGCTGGACAGCAGTTATTAAGACTTTTTAAGATATGCTTTCTGTGAAATGTTGCCAAGGCAAACATACATAGCACACAAATGCAGGTAAATGACTCTGTATTTTATCTTGCTGATAACTGAATTAGGAAGGATGTTTAAATAGTAGATGTACCTAGATCAAATCAAAATTACAGTGGCAACAATGCACAGAAAAATTTTGTTAGAGTAACAACTTTTTTTATTTGGTATCTTACTTCTGTTCTCCTCTAGCTAGAGTGGTGCTGCTTCAGGTCATATAGAGGTCACGAGATTATAAACCAAATAAAAGATCAAATGAATGACCTGTTAATTAAACTGAAAAAAATCAAGATTAGATATCTTGGGGTTTTGTTCATTTTTGACGGTGCTGCTAAGTGATGATTACTGACATTAATTTATGGAACTCAGGTGACACTAATTGAATTACTGGAAAGGCATTAAAATCTCTCCTGCAAAACTGCTTTTTTTCTCCTATTTACTGCATAAAAATCTAGGGACACCATGCAAAGTCCCCTGAAAGGAAATGGACAACATCATTTTACACATTTATACTTTCATAGGAGCCACATCTAGACATTCTTATTCATTTCAAAGAGGTTGAGACTTTTCCTGATTACAAATTTTATTAAACAAATGCTGATAACTTTATGTAATGTCACGTTCATCCTAATCAAAAATGAAAAATAAGAAGCAACTTTAAAAAAATAAAACAGCAGAAGCAAATGATTACAAATTTAGGAAACAGGTACATAATGTCTGCACAAGTGACTCAAATCCCAGGCAGAGGTTTGGCAGTTTTACTTCATTTTCAGTCTCCCGAGTGGGGAAGGAGATGCTGCTCATGCATATTGCCCACCATGAGCCACGCAGCTTCATGGAGCCTGTTGGGCATTTCCTTGTGGCTGAGAGTGAAAGAACAGAGTGCTATAACCAAAACCTCACTGTTTACTTCCCATTATTCCCTTGGTAATTTTTAGTTTTGGTTTTAAGCTGACTTTCCAGTGTTCTCTGCAGTTTGTGCATTGCTGAAGGTCAGGTGATACTCTGCTAAAATAAAAAATGTATAACAGCTATAGTTTACTGCAGATGAATTGCTGTCCCCTACCCCCTGTCTTGTGCATGGAAAAGCTTCCAGGCCAATGAGACAAACAAACAAACAGAAACTCAGGTAACATAAGCCCAGTATACAGAAACTTGTGAGTGGAGGCACCTGGAGTATTCGGCTACAAAACAGAAGGAAGGAGGATGGTGAAACCACAGCAAGACTATTTGAAACTGAACGGTGTGAGGAACCTTGGAGAAAAAGGGAGAGAGAGAGTGGATAAAGAGTCATCACCTGGATTTGGCAACATTAATTTTGGTGTTTCAGAAAGCAGCAATGTTCCAGTGGAGCACGTCAGAGAATATTTTAGATAATATATATATATGTATGTAGTCTATAGAGGTAATATTTTATATAATCACAGCATGAATACCTTTTCAGAAAGTTAATTCCTCTTCATGCTTCCAGATGACCAGGGAATCCAGGGAATATCTACCTACTCCAGGACTCCTTCATAAAGGAGCCACCTGAAGGTATCATCCAGGGTGCAAATGAATGCTGCTAAATGTATTCTGATACTTTCAGCATGGGATCTGAAGAAAAGCACAGGCACCTGAGGTGTGAGAAGGGATTTCACCACCTCAGCCTGCTCAGGCTGTGCTCAGAGGGCACTTTGCTTTGGAGGCACCCCTGCAGCTCCTTCTTTTACAGCAGAGTCCCTTAGGGGTTTCATCCTCCACCATGCCTACAGCAGCTGCAGCCTTCCCAGGGCTGAGCACCTCTGTGTACGTTGCAAACCTAAGTTTGACTGGCACCCGCCCCAGGGAGGGGCTCACGTTCAACCTGGGGGAGATGTCAAAGCTTGCCTATCTCATTCTGACAGCCTTTGAAACCGTAGAGGGAAAATGGCTACGGATAGCAATGGGCTGTCTGTACTAAGAGAGGGATCACATCTCTGGATGCCATTCGAGATAGCTGACACTCGCCAGTGAAGGTGTTCGAAGCTACAGTGAGGCAAAAGATATGTGCGATTGGTAGTGTTTACTAGCCCAACTGACTCAAGCTTTTTCTGATTTACCACGGTTCTTCTTGGTGTAAAGAGAAAAAATCAAATGAGGAATGGACACAAGCAAAAATAGGTTCAGAAAAGAGAAGTCCTGTAGGGTGAGCATAGAATCATAGAAAAGTTTGCGTTGGAAAGGACCTTTAAAGGTCATCTAATCCAACGCCCCTGCAATGAACGGTGACATATTCAACTGGATCAGGTTGCTCAGAGCCCCATCCAACCTGACCTTGAAGTGTGATGTGGCACAGTGAGCTCCCACAAGGAGCACACACAAGGGACTGGCACCCATGCTGAGCCTCAGCCTTGCACACAGGCTTTCCATCCACTGAGGCAGAAACTCAGCCTTTGGCCCTGAGGGAGAGTTTGAGAAATACAGAGCGCCAGCCCTGACACGGGGAGCAGGAGCCACTTCCCCTCCCCGGACAGTGGGTGGAAGGACCCATCTTGGTGGCTGGCTCTCGGTGCCACAGACGGAGGGTCTTCCAGGGTCAGGGAGAAGAGCAGATATAGCAAGTCCTTACCCCTGCAGTATTCATTTCCATTCATCTCCCTCCTCAGTGTGCAAAGTGGGGATCCTCCAGGAGGACCTGAGGCCTCCAGGTGCCCTACAGAGCTTTGTTAGCTGAGCCAGGCTCTGGAAGGAGTTCAGCAGGCTGGACACCTGAACGCCAGCCACCACTCAGCAGGACCAGCGTGCCAATCGCAAAGAGGAGACAAGACACAATATACCACTGACAGAAAAAAAGGGCAAAAGAAAGAAAAACAGACACTTTTGGCTATGCTCATACTCAGAGCTATCTGCTGGCTCCTCTTGGTTGCCCAGAGGTGAGGGCGCACGGCACTGCTGTCCCTGGAGGGGAACACCGGGCCCTTCTGGTAGTGGCATCCAAAAGTAGAAAAAAGAAAAACAAGAAGAATATCCTGACAAATACGGGTGAGGCACCCAAGAAGAGGAGAGTAGCTTGAGTCTGTAAATAGAATTTTCTGTGGGGAAAGCTCAGAAGTGTAAATAGTTAAAAGGCACTGAGACTTTTAGTTCAGCTTTTCTTTTTGTGTAAGAGTTGGCATCTCAACAAAGCCATAAACTTCACAGTAGTTCTGTAATGCCCCATTTTACTTATCACTTTTATTCTACAGTGTTTGCTCATGCCAGTGATCCTCTGAGGGCACAACACATGAAAGCTTCACTCATCTCTGTATTGCCATTATGCTTCAAAGGGTTGGTTCTGTGTACAATTTAAAATCACTTTCTGTAGTAAAGCAATGTTATTAGCTCAAGCAAAGGGAATGAACTTTCAGGAAAAAAAGCAGGCCTGTAATGTGGGCTTAGAATCAGCAGGTTAATTTTTCTTTGCATGGATTTTTTTTTTTCCCCAAAAATATTTTAGGGATGTTGATGTTTTTACTAAGCTTTTCATTTGGAGTGACTCATAGCTACGGCTTCCTATAACAGAAGGCATTCTTATTTGGACTACCTACAAGGCACCTCCTTTCTATTTACATATAAATCAGATGGAGGAAGAGATTAGCAGCTTCATTCCAGTAACTGCAAGCAATCCAGGTTCTCCAACACCCATGTTTAGCTGATTTGCAAAGAACTATGCCATGAGGTGTACAAAGACTTGAGGAGGGGGAAGGCAGTTTGTTTTCCTTTTCTAGAAAAAAAGAGAACTGTTGCTTGAGCAAGGGGTTATGACTGGAAAACCCAGTGGAAATCCCAGAAAAAGCAAAGCTATACTGACTTGAAATGCAACTATGCTAGAGGTATTGGATGTTTCTGATTTTTCTGCTTTGGATACAAAGGAAAAATACTGAAGTCAACTTCCAGGCTTTGATGGGAATGAGCAGCCCTATTAAAGGACCAATTTAAACCTAATAAAAGCCACTGAACTCCATGCACCAGGGTCATGCTGTTAACAATCTGGACTAGAAGGTAAACAGCATTAATTCAGCATGGAACTGATTGAAGTGCTGTGAGAACAGGGAAAAAGCCTACAGGGACATAGAGAGGAAAATGGACTGGAAATCAGATTGAATTTGGAGTAACGTGAACTAATACATCCAGGCTAAAATAGTGGAGATGTTTGAAAAGCAACCATGGTGAGCTCCCCCAGCCTAGCTGGAATGGTTTGGGCTTATGGGCAGAAACATGGGTTAATTCTTCACAAGTGGCAGCCTGGCAAGGGGAGCTACCCCCTTCAAGAGGAGTGCAAGCAGGAGTTAGTGGGAGATCTGGGTACACAAATCATGTAGAATAATGTAATTCTGCCAAGAGCAGAGGGGGCAATGTGTCTATGGAGCCAGACCCTGACCGCAGGGCCAGGAGGAGAAAGTCTGCTGCACAGCCAGAAGAATGGAGAAGAGTCGTCCTTAGCCCACGGCTCCCCTGTCCTGCCATTCTTAGGCTGGAGTCAAGCTTATATTACGTTAGTAATTCTGACAAAAGTGAACTTCCACACCAGGTAAATGTGAGCGCCAGTGCTTCATCCGTGTAGATATACGATCTCTCTGCAAAAATTACATATACTACATACACACAGAGTACTGTATAAATACCTAATTAAATATGTACACTGAGTATTATATGGCTGTATCTTGACCATTTTTTTCTCCTTATTCCAGCTCCTCAGGGACTGATCATGATCTCACTTCCACTGATGCTCATCTGGAGCCAGCAGTTACACCAATGCAAAATTGGTGTAAATTTACATTAGAATGCAGCTATTATAAACTGTTCCCACTGAAAAATGTGTTTATATCTTACAGCCTGCAAGTTTTGCTCAGGAAACTAGTGAAAAGAAAAAAGCTCTTCCAAAACAATTTCATTTGAAAAGCCTCCAAGTTATACACTCCGGAACTGTAAACAAGGTTCTCTTATGAAAGTGGATTTAAATGTCTTTCCATGAAAGCAATGTTTAATACAGGTGATTTTGCCATTCAATCTTTCCTTTATGGATTTTATTGTCAGTATAAACAGTCATTGGCAGATATTAAGGTCATTTGATCTGTTTAGGAGCTGAGCCCAAAAGAATGCTGCTCTTAATCTGCAAACATTTTTACAAGCTCTTAGCCACAAAGACATTTGCCACAGAGTTTTCCAAATATCCTGGTATAACCTAAACTCGACAGAGACTGCGCCTGTACTGTGGTGATTTTTCTTAGATCATTTTCTTAAAAGGTGGGAGGAAAGATAAAGGGACACAAAAGTCAAGCTAGTGTTTATAGTTGTCGAGCCAGTACCTGGGAGGGTTTTAGACTTCTTGTATGGCTCCCAAATATCACCTCTGGGCTTCTTTGAAATCAGGGTACTACTACTACCCACTTACCAGGTAAGCTGCTCTCAGAATGTGCATTTCCTCCCACGACCTGTCCCATGCAGCAGTAGTACTTCACACGCAGGGGCTTCAGGAGCTGAGCAGATGCTGCAGAAGTGATGGAGGCACTCTACAGAAAAAAAAGAATGGACACATAGCGGGGCAAAAAGCAAAAGACTCACAGGACAGAAAAGGAAAATGCTGCTGAGCTGCTGCTGGGAAAAAGGTGTCATCAATTTCAAAAATCTCTTCATTTTTAAAAAAATATCCTTTCTTGAAAAAATTAAGTTGAACAGCATCTGTATAAAATACATAAGCCTTCAATCTTAAATCTTTACAATACACTTTCTCTTTATTTTGCTAAAGCAAAGCCACACATCAGATCACTCTGTCTGGACGATGCTATTATCTAATAATACAGTAATCCTCCAGCACTTGGTTATCTCTTATTTTGGCAATTTAAAATCACACTTATTAAAAAGTGATTTAGATTTTTTGCATTGTTGGTGTGGTCATGAGTGTTCACACCAACAGTGGTCCAGAAGAGATGACAGAAAATCAAACAGTGGCAGTTTAAATATATTTATATGCAGAACATTGATTTGCAGGAGGCAGATGTCAAAAGCAGAGAAAACAAGGTTCAGTCATGATTTATTTCTCTGTTCTGCCTGTTGTTCCATTCAGAACATTTTAGATAAAAAATTATTAGGTTATTAACAGTTAAATTGTTAATAACCAATGACAAACAATTGAAAAAATAGAAGACTAAATAAACTAAAGACAAAAATACACCGAGTTGCCAAAGCATGGCACTACCCTACTGGTAAAAATCCAGATATGACATTTGTTTAGTTTTCTGCCACAAACCAGGAAAACAGAAAACTGCATAAAGTTAAGCCATGGAGAAGGAAAAATTTTTAATTACAGTAGCACATAGCAATTCATTAGTAAATTACAGAAAACCGACCACATCTTTTTATGCAAACCATACACAGCCAATCTGCATATTTTTTGTTTTCATAATATGAAAAGGAAATGGTAACAGATATCCAAGCTAATACCCTTCCTGTAGTCAAACTATGCGTATTCAGGAACTATGTAATCGGATACAATATAATATCATCATTCATCATCTAAGACATTCAATACAACTTCACCCATATCACAAGGTCATTTCTTCCAATGGTCATTTAAGGAAAACATAACTTTGTACTTCAAAAATATTTATGCTGGCTTCAGCAAAAAAGTTTCTGATTGGAACAGTCCAAAGAGGTCGTGCTATCTTGAGGATGCTCAAGTTCCTGACATTTCTCACTGCTGTCCCACATGAGTGTAAGGACTTCACAGAGAATCTTCCAACAGTTATATTTACAATTTCTTCTTCCTCTTCATCAAGGTCAAAGAGATTTGAAGGTGCTCAGGAACTCACAGAAGCAGGATCCTTATTTATAATCTTCTCAGTGCCAGAACAAGTGTCAGCTGGTCTTTGGTAGTGTAAATAGAAAGATCTCCCCATGCTTCATTAATAAGGGCTGGGAACTACCATTTTTCCTGGCCCTGTGCCTTTCTGAGTCAGAAGGAGCCCCAGGCTCATTACCTACCTCTGTGGCCCCTGGAGACATACAGTCAAAAGATAACAGATAATGTAGACTGACATTGCAAACACCACCAGATTCTCAGAGTTAAGTTTTTATTACTTATTAAGCATCATTTTGAAGTTACCGATTTCTTTCCACCTATCTGTCTTGAGGTTCCACCCAGGTTTTAACACGTATCCTGTTATTCCAAGATTAACTGTTGACTGTGGCAGATGTACAGGGTATACATAATGAATGCAGGACCAGATTCTCCCCTCTTTTTGGCTACATAAAAGCAGAGGGAAGTAACGACTGTACTTGTAGAGACAAGCCCTAAAAGTTAAAGCTTGCAGTCCCCAGAGGAGAAAAGTAGGATGCAAGCCTCATTTGGGTGGGACGGCACATTTTGAAAGTGATTGCATCAGGATCAGGGGAGCACTTTTGTGCAGAAAAAAATGTCTTACCCTCCTCAAGAACAAAAGGAGGAAATACCATCAGTCCTTCCTTTGGATGTATTTTGTCAGCATCAGATGGAATTTTGTGTAAGTGCATGAATATACCCACATGGCTGCATGCATAAACACATACAGGCATTTAAGATTAAAGTTGCTCCATGCTCTGGATGAATCATAGTATCACAATACCTGCTCCACTCTGATGAGGAAGATGGAACAGAAGGGAAGGATGAAGGAAAGAACAGTGATTCCAGCAAAAGTGATCCCTTTTGCTACTTTATTCCCTATTCTTTTCTTCAGCAGGAGTTTCTGTTGCCTCACTGACTTAGGAGAAGTGTGAACCCTTCAGCCCCCTCTGTTTTGGAAGAAATGTAGAAGTGTTTTCTTTCTTGTTTGCCTTAGCACTGCCTTTTAATGGCAGTCCAGACGCTTATTACATTTCTTATCTCTGAAAAATCTTTAATGTCTTTTGACATGCTTGCAAAAAAAAAAAACCCCTAAAACAAAAAAAAAAACACAAAAACCAACCAAAAACCAAATCTTAACTCATTAGTCATCTCCTGTTTTCTTATCATGGCTATTATTCATAACTTTAGCTAATTTGCTAAATGGGCCAAAATGGACATATTCCTTCCACTGACAGTGGTGATGTATTCAGAGGAGCAGGCACATTGCAGACCTCATTAATGACACTGAGTCATCCACATAGGTCCAAAACCACAAGTTGTGGTATTGCCCAGAAAAGACATTACTCATTTAGAGGTAGCTCTCAGACTCTGATGCCCACTTCCGAAGCTGTTCACATATTCATTCTTCATCAGGGAATGGAAGCCAAGATTCCCTACTCCCAACACAGCGCAAGCCACATGGGAGCCCCCTTGTCTACCTTTTCTTTGGGTTCATGATTCCTTCATCTGGGCTATTGGTAGTCTATCTGCAATAGGAAGGATGGAGTGTGACCCCATCCCAGTCTAGCTTAGAGACTGGGAAATGGGAGGGGGCTGGGACTTCCTCAGGATGTGGAGGAAACTGAATCAGATCTTCCACTTCCCAGGCAAGTGCTTTCCCCCCAGGTCATCAGGACAACATGGCCACTGCCTTCCCCTCTTCCCTGGGTAGTTTATTGCTATCCCTTGCTGAACCGGGATTGCTCACACCACTTCTAGCAAATCAAGCCCTTCCAGAAAGAAGCACTGAACTGATTCATTTAGCCAGAACATGTGGCTGCACCATGTGTAGCAATACCATTGAAGGTATCCAAGTAAGCTTTTAGGTCTAAGACAAGTGTCTGAGCACCTATGCTGCCCAGGCAGGCTTTGCTTTAATTGCTCAGGGAAGTCTAGTTCCTTAAATTTGGCTTACAAAGAAACATAGGTGTCTGAATTGTGATCTGGACATTAATCTCTCTGACTTTGTCTACACGCTGTGCAAAAATATGAGCCTGAGCATATACTGTGGTCCAAACTCAGACATGGCTTTAAGGAAACCTTTGGAGAATGCTAGCGAAGAAGATGGGAAACCATGTGCATCTGCAATGTGAATGTTAACACATGGCCTTTTGCTGTCACTGATCACATTTAGGGTAAGAGCTTCTGCCATGCTCCAGCCTCGCTGCGAGGGTCAGTGAAGAGGCGCTGCATCCATCATTAGTACAGTAGCTGGTTCACCTTTGACAGAAAGCTAAAAGCAGCCATAAAGTCAACCCTCTTGTGATAATTTTCTAGAATTTATGTCATTTGGCACTTGCCCCAAAGTAAACGCTAATAGAGCTTTCTGCGCTTATATGCCTTCTTAATTTCTAATGGCACACTATCATCATTTTTCTAACAAAACAACATTTGTGTCAGGAAGTCACAGTTACATCAGTTTCTAGATAGGGTAATATAATTGCACTGATGTCAAATCAGAGAGAAAGAAGTCAAGAATAAGGAGTTTTACTTATTGACACTAACTTTTCATTCTTACTTCCTTGCAGGTTTTTACTTGAGATTAAAAGCCAAGACTGGGTGGAAGTTCAGAATGCCCTGGATCTTCTTAACCTGGGTCTTCTCAACATTCTGGATTAGTAAATATTTCAGGGTGGGACCTGCAATTTCCTTTCTGTAAAACAAAAATAAACCCCCTAAAATTAAACATCAAATATCCACTTTTTCTCCTCTGAATTTGATGTAGCAATGGAAAATATCAAATTTTCCTTGATGGCAAAGATTTTTTCTTTTTTAATTCTAGCTCAGTAGAGCTGCTGAAGTGGTAGTGAATAGGACAAAGTGAACGGGAAAACAAGCAGCATGAAAATCTGGAAGCCAGCTAGGCTTCTATTAGCAGTTTCAACTGAATATAAATTTTCTCAGATATTTTTCAATATTGTCAGATCATATTTTCTCATAGAAAGCTGTTCTTCCAGAAAATTTCAGTCCATTCCTAATCAGAACAAAAACAACCATGAGTAGCTTTTCAATTGTTTTTTAAACAAGACCTGGAAATCTAATTGATAGTAAATTTACAATTCCATTAAAAATTAAATAGTTTCTTCTTTGATTGTTTATCAAAAATCCTGCTGGGGATCCTTGTTATTTTTTAATGGCTATGGGCTCATTATATTTCATAACAAGTTGATGATTTAGTGTACAGAGCACTAACTCATGGTGTTTTATACTCTTCTGCAGGGTAATAAAACATGTCTTACTGTCTTAGACGTGGAGACTTTTCCAAGATAATGTGCTAAAAGTAAAGGATTTTGCCTGTATAAAACTGAAGTCACTAGTTTCGTAACCGACTTCACTAAGAGAAGCACTGGAAACCGAATGAGAATGTTTAAATGTAATTCTGTGAAGAATATATTTAGAAGCCATTTGATTTCCATAAAGTCTTTCCTTCCTTATATCCTTGCCACGTACGGTGCTGTTTAGGCCAATCACCATCAGAAATCTAGTGAATAGGTGTGAACTGTGCGCTGAGCACTGAATTTTTAATATCTAAAATAGAAAGCACCATTCCCAAAGAGCGATAAAAATGTCTGCATCCTAAGGGCATTTTTCTATTTGCATTTGGAAAACAATCCTCGCTTCACAGCTGTTACCCAGCCAAAAAACAATGCATGAGCACAGCCAACAGCCTGGGGTGGAAAGGAGCTATTTATTTCCTTGCTACGTTCCAAGGTGTTTTCAGGATTGCTGAATATAGTTTCCTGGGTTTTAGACAGCTCTTGAAAGTAGACCTTTGGGGAAGTAAATTATTCTGAAAGTTGCACTAACTTCAGAGTAATGTCATCGATTTCCCTAAATTAGTCCTGGTTTATGTCACTGTGGCTCAGTTTCTTTTGTCTTTTATGAAACAACACAAAGTAACTCAATGCATGTTCAAGCATGGACGTATCCGTACTCCTGATATCTAATGCTGGGAACAGCTTCAGCTTTATGAAGTCTTTGGAGTGATCAATGCAACTGCAGATGGCATTTGAGACAGAACCAGGTGTCCAAATGTATGTCTTTATCTCTTACATTGCTCTATTTTGTGACAAGAAGACACTATTTATTGCCAGGTGTGTGTGCCCCTTTTGCCTTGCTGCAGCGTAACTTTCAGTAGGCTATTGGCAAGCTCTTGGAAGCCAAGCAATTTATGATAGACTCTTTATTGATAGGCCATTAATTTATTGGTAGTCTATTAGGCTCTCCTACAGTGAAGCTTTCTCAAAATACATCTCAGCAAATTAAAGGAGTTCTGGCACCTTGCAGAGCACAAGTCCCTTTGAGCTGAATCAGAGATAAATTTGAACGTGTTTCCATATTGCAGGGTTTTAAGTAAAATTTTTTTCTGAAGGTAAGTACACGGTTCTAAATAATCCTAAATTTTTAAGTTATATTTATACTCATAATTGATATTCTGTTCTCTTGAAATGTAACACAGTTATCACATCCCTTTTGATCTTGTATGCATGATCATTTTATTACCCTGTACCACTGAAGTGCCCTGGGCTGAGGTTTCTGCTGGTGGAGAAAAATAAAATTTAGTGTCCCTGCTAAAGCATCCCACACTCTTGCAGGACTACAAATGGACGTTAAACTTTTTTCAGGTTCTGTGCAATTCAGGGATCAGTATAGCTCCAGCTGGGCACTGGTAAGCCTCCTCTTGATAATTTTCAACACAGCTGCTTTATTTGTAGTATCACATACCTACTGTCAGGCTTGGCTGGTTACAAAAGCAGGATGACTTTCTTGCAGACTTGGCACTGTAACAGGACTACAGCCCATCTTTCTCTGTGTACCTTGTACCTGAATTAGATTTTTATTTCTTTTGACATCAATACTGCCCAAAATTCACATAACTTCAGCCGTAGCATGCTTAATCATTAATAATGACAGTTATAGTAAACACAATCTAAATATAGTTCAGTAGATTAAATTAAACAAATTATGTCTAATAATGACCATAATTATGATTTAATAATAAATATTACTAGATCCAGGGGAATCCTTGCCTGTAAGCTTTACTGGTGGATTAGTTCAGTTCCTGTGTTTCGGACACTCACTCATGCCTTTATCTACAAAACCTTTCACAGAAATTTGTTTATTCACTAGGTCAACATTTATCTTGGAATGTAAATATTTTAAGACCAAACAGGGACTGCTAATAGGATGTAGTATTTTTAAAAATATGATCCAATGAATGATGTTCTTGAAAGTTGTTGGCTTGCCTCTTTTACTCTTTAGGATGTGTGAATCCATGCATAATTCAGTTTTACCTTTCCTGGAGGATTTCCTAACATTTACAGAATCAGTAAAATTATCAGATTGCAAAGACTGACAGAGCAAAACCTCATCAAGTGACAGTGTTTTTAACTATGTTTAATACTGTGATGCTTCCTTCTGTTAACACTCAATAACCTGTGGACGTCTGAGGACACTGCTGTCCCTTCCACAGATTTGCTTGTCCTGCTTTCTCAGCAAACTTGTGCAAGCTTAGCATCCACACCCCTGAGGGCCTGAGGCTGTCCTGATGACAGAGCAGAGTCAGAGTGCAGAACGGAAGCATCCTCTAAAAAGGTTGACCAAAAGACGATGTTCAACATTTCTCATGTTGACTGCTTTTCTTAAAAAATATACAGAAAACTTACATGCATAAACGTGGAAATATGTATTGGTGGGGAAAGAGTTTACTGTAGTAATTTCTGTATTTAAGAAAAATGCACAGCGCTGAACAGCTGAGCGTAAAGAACAAGAAAAACTTGAAAAAATCACAATTAAAATGAATTAATGAGGAAATGACTGATTGAGCAACTACTCTGCTTTAGCTGCTATCAGATTGGAAACAATTTTACAGTTATCTATATAAATTTTAATTATGTTATTTTTCCTTTCAAGCAAGGATTTTCTAATCACACAAACTGATGAAGAAATCTGTCTAATTAATGATGCCATGCAACATTTTACAGTACGTGTAGTGGAAAATGTATTTCCACATACTTTCTAATAATCATCATTAATACCCAACATAGATTCCACTGTTTTAGTAATACTGTTTTATTAACAGTGCTTATATTCTGTATTTATTTCTCAAATTATCATCCTAATGATTTCTCAGTCCTCTTGCAGTAGAAATGGGTCTCTGTTCCTGGACTGATTCTTACAATGTAGAAAACAATTATGTTACTGAGGAAAAAGTAAAAAATCAGAAAAAGTGGTGTTGTGAATAATACTAATACCATAACATATTTGTATAAGGGAATGACTGTTTTATTTTTCTTCTTATTTTATCAATCTGCAGTTAAAAAAAATATCTGCACATCGCATATTTTGAGGAAATGATAGAACTTCCTGTTCTCTCACATCTGGAACATTAGCAAGCTCAAACTCCAAAAAAAATAGAGGCTAAATAATTTACCATGCTGTTTATTTCAAAGACCTCCTTCCAGAATTAAAGGAAATCTATTTGCATGTTTCTAAAGGCATTGTTTCTTCAGTCTGTGATGTTCATCAGTCAGGTTTGCTGCTTTTGTTTTTGTAATCTAAATAAATATAGTTCAATGGTTTGGAACTCCATGGTTATCCCAGTGGATTCCTCTATATCTATTGTGTCAGGCAGAACTAGGGGAAGCAAAGGATGACTAATTTTATGAACATGAGATGATGGAATAAAGTGGAAATCTCTACATTCTGCTACAATCTGCCACTTTTTAAGACTTTTGTAAGACCTAATGATCCAATAGCTTCTGAACCTCTCACAGTTAAGTTTGTATTTTCCATTTTTACTGATTATTTCTACCATTTCATTTGACTCATTAATTCATTTGATGTTGCTATTGAATTTGGTAAAACACCTCTCATTTACTTGTGGTAGGTATGTGTACACAGGCACCTACCAAACAGTAACTACTGGGTGTAAATCAACACGTAGCTTGCAATAACACGTTCACAAAATCATGGCCTAAGTGAGAAAGAAGTGTTGAGGTAAGGGAGAAACAACCACTCAGAAAGAGCAGTTGAAGAGTGAAAGCCAAGGGAAATGCAGCACAATGTGCTGACAGAAGGAGTTAGAATGCAAATGGATTTAATTTCTTTTCTGATATTCTCTATTTTTTAGAATATTTTTAAGATTGGAGAAGTTCTGCAAAACAATTACAGTTTAACTAAAGTAAGCTGTACCATATTCTGTGTAGTCCTTACCTGTCAATGGTTTTCACAGTAAAGTAAACATCTGAGAAGGCTTGTACCTTGAGCAGAGCTTTACAGGAATGAGATTTTCTATTTTGTGGAAAATTATACAAAAATATTTTAAAACCGTAAACACAGAATTTTAAAATTTCCTGTTATTTCCTGTGACTCAGGATGTTTCTGTAATTCCTACCAAAATAGCATTAAAATTGATTTATACTTGCTGAATGTCTTCATTTTTGCAAAATATAGAAAAAAAGATAATTTGGTTGACGCAACCCAGATTGCAGCCCAAAACCACCACTTGTTCTTCCATTGAAATCAAGGTGACTCTGGGCAGGATCACACAGTGCACAACGCAGGACTGAGCCCAAGACTACACAGGCAAAACCATGGAAGACTGTGCATAACTGAAACCAGCTATACAACAGCTGGATTTTATTCTAAGCCTGTCCCTTACACTGTCTACAGTCAAGGGAGAGAAACCGGCTCCTAAGGGAGTTAAATCGGCCCCTAAGGGCATTTTAGCCTAACTGTAAAACACACATCTAAAATAACTAGCCAAATCACCTTCTGAGGAGCATCTCCTTCTGCTAACCATAGAAGAACTAGCTTAGGCTAAATGACGAAATTATAGAATTTCCACTTTTGAGACAGTTAAATTTGGAAGAGAGAAATATTTAACTATATCTTTTATTATTGACTTGAGATGGCCACAATTTAAGCCAATCTTTTTGTATACAGTAGCTGTTGACATTTAAATATGTAGCTGCTGTCACCAAGGAAACCTCAGAGTTTCATAATACCACTGAAGACCAAATTCTTTCAGGGATCTTCAGAAGATATCTAGAGTTCATTGCCACCCCCATACTACCTCCTGAAAACCATGTCCAGAAGACAATGGTCATAGATATCTGGGGGAACTCCTTCTCACAGTGTTGCCTAATGCAACACCTGTAGTTCATGAGAATTTTTATTCCCAATTACAAATTGAAATGTAGCAGCATTTGGCCCCTTTGAACATCCTGAATAGCTCAATTAAAATTTGGTCAAAGTCGCCGTCACAGAGTAGACATTGTATTTCAGCTATAGAGGAAAGGTTTGGAAGACAAAGGGCAAAGTGTGAATTGTCCTTAGAGCTGTGTAGAAGGCCAGTGTTAAGTGACTGAAGAGAAGGGTGGGACATTTCCATTTCCTTAAGTAAGCCCATGATTTAGCCACTGAACTTTGGACACTGAGGAGCTAGGAGACTTAAGAGCATGAAAGTGGCAGCAGGAATAGTTAAGATGGGAAGCGATTAAGGCACGAACAATGTGAGGCTGGAAAGTACTGCAACAGGCTATTGGGAAATAACGATTACAGTGTCAGCACTGAACTGCCAAATGTGTTTTCTACTGATTGAAGAGGGACCCCCGATTTCTTTGTTGCAAAGCACAGCATTGCTAAAAAGTGAATATTTGTCTCAATCCATGAATGAAATCTAAGGGTTGCCTCCCACCTTCTTACTCGGCACATTTGTGCTATAGGTAATCGTGGACAGCAGCTCGCTGGTGTGGGATTAGTCAGCAGCCCATGTTCCTCAAAGTGATTTTCCTCGTGTGTGGTGAAGTGTTGCCCAAATGGTGAATACAAAACAAGACAGTGTGCCTTAGGAACATGTTTCAAGAAGAAGAAACATACTGAACATTCACTGGCAAATCAACACAATATTTTTTATAAAAAGGGAATCACTCAAGGGGACCTTTCTCAAGACCAAAGTTTGTGCAATCTAAAACTTGGAAAGATGTTTTGACTAGACTGAGCAATCTCTTGACCTTTCAGAGACCTACTCTTGTAAATTCATGTGTACCAAAGGTAATGCAGCTGATTTACTATGAAGCAAGGCAATGTCTGCTCAAGGAATGCCCCAGTTTCATAAAGAATGTAAATTTGCTATTTTTACAGGACCTTGAGAGAGTTACACAGCCATCTCATATTGTCCAACCCTAAAGCTCTTTCCTATCAAACTACTGAAAAAATCTCCGTGGATAAAAATTAGCATCACGGATGCTAAAATATTGCCAGCATTCACTCAGTGAAAATGTTCTAGGCAAAATGTTAAGTTAAACATAGGCTTATAGGGAATGCTGGGCCTGGAGGGGTCTCCATGTGATAGCTCACCAGCAGCTCCAAAAGTTGTTTCATGGAGACAGACACACACTCTGCAATAAAGGCATTTGGAGAAAGCTTTCTATTTTCTATTCTTTAATTTTCTCACTAGAAGATGATTTTTAAGCCACCATTCACACTCTGGCTTTCAGCAGTTCAGTATTTTACTTTAATGTTGTAATCTCAGTAAAAGTATTCTTAGATGTGGCTACACACAGAGAATTTACCACCACTTGGAAATGCTTTCTTATTATTCAGTTGTTTCTAAATAAAAACTTTGGCTCATAAAAGCAGGTTCTTTAGAATAGATAGTACTACTTATGCATGGCCACGTCTCTTACAATAAATCCAGGTAGTTCCATCATGGGGCATTTCTTGGAGCCATGCACTTTTTCTTCTGACTTCTCACATCATTGCAAGAACCGCAGCTGAAGTCACTGTTGTTCTTGCAGCCTATGCAGGAAGGAAACATTTTCACTGTCTGCACCAGCACAGCCTCCCACATAAAGGCCTGTCGCATCCAGCTCGCAAGGGTTATGTCTCACCCGTGGGAGCTGGAAGGGCTTCTGAGCTGCAGGACCCACACGGCCAGTCCGCGCTCGGGAGGGTGCTGGGCTGCCATGTCTCCCTCCCCATCACGATCTGGCTCCCACGGGAAGGCAGCCTAGCTAAGCCGGCTGGACGGGGGCTGCAGCACATTCCTGACAGATCCAAGATACAAGACACAAACAGGCAGCACAGCCCTTATTCTATTCTCAGTTACCCAGACATTAAACAACCCCCAGTCTTCTATTGTGTAGGGATCGTATCTTGATGGTTAGAAGAACAAAGAAACGTGTCAAAACATACAGGAATATTTCTCCCCGCATGTTCACATTTTTCTGAATGTTAATTAAATAAGCTCAGGTGGCTTTCCCTGATTCTTTACACTTGAACTTTTCATCAGCTTAATATTCCATAAACCTGACTACACATGCTATTCATTCACAGGTTTTTAAAAATGGGTGTATTTTGTTTCAAGATGCAGATGTTATTATAATACAGTACTAACAGATATCTCAGTACGAATAAACAGGAATCTGTGTTTATGCATGATACAGAGAATTGTGTAGGGAGTTCTCCTCATTAAAATGGTAAACTAAACCCAACTTAATTACAGCTTGAAAGCCAAAGGGAAGTATGTTACTATCTTATCCTGCAGGACACAAGGCAATTTAAAAAAACAGTGGCATGCTAGTGATAACATAAATAGAAATACAAAATCAAACTAGACAGTAGTATTTGGCATGCTTCATACCTATAGAGATCCATTTTAATTTCCAGTGATGATTTTCTGGCTTGGCTACTTATAAGAAAAAAAAGATAAGTCAGTTTTTAAAAGCTGCCCTAAAGCACACTCCATATATCTCTACCATATAATATTGGAAAACAAAATGAAATATGTACAATACACTTTTTTACACTGAGACAGTGTTACAGGTTCTAGATTAATGTTCTGCAATGAAACAGAGAGAAAGCATACATAAAGGTAATTACATTTTCTTTCTTCTAACAAGGAATTAGGAGCAATAAGCTTTCTCTTTCCTTGCCTGATGACAAATGGCTGTAAACCAAGGTATTAAGTAATTGGGCCAAAAAGAAATACGGGCCCCAGCATGTAAAAGTCATAGTGCTGAAGATTCTGCTGATGCTGTGAAAGGCACCATTTTGGACACATATTTTGTTTGCTTCATTTTTTGAAATATTTTTTTTTCTGAAGGAGGTTCCAAAAGGAGCTGAGCACAGTTTGTCTCCCTTGCTGTTGAGCAGCAAGGAAAATTCACAGCCTCAACAAATCCCCGTTAAATTTTTAAGCTAGAAGTACAGTAAGCTGTCCCTGTAGGTGGAAATAATGCATTACATTATTAGACTACTTTTGGCATCTAGCTTCTCCTATTCATTTATTCTCACCCAGAAGAATTCTCTTCTGGTTGAGTTGAGCGGATATATCTCCAGCTAAAATATCTTCAATTTGCAAAGTAGATATGCTTGCAAAGTCAGCGTATATTAATAGCTTTGGGACCAGAGCAGTCTGTGGTGCTGTCTACCTTAGCACAGTATCATTGTGGTTAGCAGAACCGCTCTATAAATAAGTTTTGGATTCTGTGTTCCCAACTTTTTCAGCCCCAGGAGGCTGGAAATTAAAGCCTGCAAATCGCAGGGAAGTGCCCTAACCAGCCAACATGGGGGAAGAAGTAGGATATTGTGGTTTTTACTGGCACACGATACAAATAATCTAACTCCTCCAACCTCACTGAATATTTAAAAAAGACCTAGTTTTAACAAAAGTATATAAGATGCCTATTTTTCAGGACAAATGGCTCAGCCAAATAAAACAGCCAGAGTTAAGACCAAACCAACACCCAAGAAGCCTATGAACACAGCAACCTATCAAACCTCACATAAAACAAACTTTAGATGTGGATGGTGTCACACAACCACATGAAAAAAATTACAAACATTTTTACATTCCACAAAATGAAACTGTAACCTCACAGTTAACAATAAGGATTGCCTTTAAATGAGTGCAGAGAAACCAGGAACCACAACAGCCACCCCTGAGGCTGCCACTCTTTGTTCTCCTGGCAGTGGCTGAACCTTTCAGGTAAGTCCCTGGAGTTAACTCCGATTAATAATCATGCTGCAGGTTGGCACTTGGCCAGCTCCCATCAACTAATATTTACATCTCTCTTATCTGGTCATAAATTGTTAAACTTGATCTTTTGGCATACCCAAAACAATCACCTGCCTGTCATAAAAGCGTGCGGTGCATTGCTAGAGGCATAAAAGAGCTTCTGTTATGTTTTCAAACTTGTGCTGGTAGATGGAGTTTGTAGACGGAGAGGCCACCTTTCCTGAATGGATGGACTGAGTCTTCAGTCTTTAATTCTGACCTGGTGAATGGAATTAAAATGCTTAACCAGCCACCCGGACAGATGTCAGCATAGCTGTTATCAAACCTGACCTGCTCCCAGAGCTCTTCACAAACCACCAGTATCCCTTAGCGGTGAGAACAGTTAGTAGCAAGGGAACTGGGCTTTGATAGATCACTAATTCCAAAGTTTATCTGCTAGACTGTTAACATAGATGGGCGCACTTAACACCCATTTTAATGAAAAAATGCTTAATGACATTTCTCCTTCCTCTTACTGTCCAAAACCAGAATTGAGGGACTGGTGTTTCCCCTGTAACACCAGACCTCACTGCTGCTTTGTGCCCAGCAAGCAACTCATCTCCAGTTTCTGCTTTAGTTACCTAACGTGTTTCCCTGGTTCTCCTCAGTTCAGGCTGCAGAGAGGTGTTGTGCAGGAGCAGGTGTTCAATGATCCTAACTGATGTGCTGGCAGAGCTAACACCCTGCTTTGAAAGTTAGTGTGTATATAGGAAACTTTACACAATTATTTTAACAGCTTATTTTCACTATCAAACTCTTTGACCATTAACAGAGCAACAAATATGGTTTCAGTAGTTAACCTCAATGACTGCATTATACAACTAATAAACCACAAACCTCTTCTTTCACTGGGAGTCTTTACCATATAGATTTCTACTTCAGTATCTTTCAAATCTTTCTCACAATCAGACCAAATAAGTCGGTCTCACATAGCAAAGAATAGGGGTAGGTGCTCTCAGCCTTTCAAACTCTCCATTCCTCAGGCTTTCAAAAGACAGAGCCACCCTGATTTCCACCTGTGAAAGGGCAGCCCCACAATGTAAACAATTTCTTTGTGCTGAATCTCTCTTTGCTTTCCCTGGACTTGAGTTGACATGAAGTATTTGGCTGAGCTGTGCGTGGACTCCAAAGGCCAAGCTCCCTTCTCTCTGCCAGGCATGCTGAGATAAAAACTCAGACAAGATTTGTTGTTCCTGTGACTTCTGTACCTGGGAAACATAAAACCTGGGCAGCACTCGGCTTCTTTTGGACACAGTGTGTAAAAGCCACTAGACCAAGAGCACACAAGAGGCAAAATTCCTCTCCATCCAGGTTGTGTTCTATAAATTCCTGCTATACGGGTTATTAGTGGAGGCTTGTACCATGTCCAAAGGGAAAAGACAATACTGCTTTGATATCAGCCTCCCCTGCCTTTCATTTTTACCTCTTCTCTACCACTTCAGCTTGCCTTGTGCTGCTTACCTGCTTTTGCCACAGTGTCTGTGTTCTTGCAGTGGCATTTACCAGCCATCAGGACGTGGATGCCCAGAGCACACATGCTGCCAAGACAGATAAGACAGAGCAAGTTTATCGGTGGGAAGGATGCCACAGCCAGTACTGTATTCTTCTGATTCTTTATTTGTTAGTCATAGCTTGCAGATGTTACAGAAAAAATAACATTGCAGCATCTTCAAACATTGCACACAGGGGAGGCATGTGGCACTTCTCCGCAAACCTGGGAATGTTTGGCCAGCTTTCCCCACTGCCCAGCTGGCTTGTACGGAGCACTTAGCAAGCAGCAAAAGATTTGGGCTGTTGAGAACATACTAATTACAAAAACATGGTTCTGTTAATCATGTCAGGCTTCAGCTCTGTTCCTGAATTTTCTTTAGATTTCTGCTCTCCGCCCACTCCTTCGTGAGCTCTGGGTAAATGCTTACATTGACTACTGTTAATACTTCTTGCCTACATAATCATAGTTGGTTTTTGAACAATGTCAGAACAAAACCACCTTTGCCGGATGGGTCATGAGATAAGGTGGAATTTATGGGGCATCTTTCTCCAGGTTATATTGCCTTCAGCTATGTTCTGTCAGAGGCGCTTTGTAATACTCTGTAAATACATGCTCTTGCATGCCACAGCGATCTCAAAGAAATGTTTCTGAATGGAACAAAACAGAAAGAAAAGACATTTTCTTATAGGCCTGTTTTAAAATGGTATCTTTAAAAATATCAGAATAATCTGTACTTTATGTATGACAGGCGAAGGTGAAACTTTTTTTCTTCTGAAACCTATTAGAGGGACAGCTGGACTGCACAGCCCTTGTGTTACAACTGCATTCTCATTCGTTTTTTAAAGATCCCTTCTGGCCAGCCTCTCACAGGAGGTCTTCCCAAGCAGACTGAGCATTTTGAGTAAAAAAAGTCCTTACTGTATTTTCAAACTCACTGTGAAGATGCAGGTTGGATCCGTCTTATCACATGCAACAGGCAGAGTCTATTTAAAACAGCTTTCACATTCCTCACAGCTTTCCCCACCAAGCATGCTGAACAGTACTTTTCCTTATTACAAATCATATAAAAGTTAGGCCAATGAGGCAAATTAGGTGACTAAAAAGATTGAATACATTGTTTCTGAGATTTGTGTACTCACACAATGTCACCAGGATGCAGACTATAAAATTAATCCAAGAGACTCTGCCAGAATGTTTTGAATTTTCAGGATACAGCTGGAAGCTATGTATATGGTATTGTGCAGCACACACTAACAGGTTTTAAAATGGCACACAGGGCACGTATAAAGGTAAATGGATTCCCTGATATGCTTCACAGGATTAATAAACATGAGCCTGACAAAACCGCATCATTTCATTCCCACACAATGAAATAGGAATGAGTCACACAAATAAAGAAAATATAGCACAAAAAGCCCAGATGTCTTGCCAAAAGTTATATGTAGAGAAAAACAAAGCCTTGATACACCAGCTCTCAGTGTTCAGATGACAATACTGGTACTTTTGTATTCTTGTCAGAAGGTCCTGAAAAGCTGTGCTCTCCTGTCTTTTGCTTCTCTTTTACTAACAAATTTGAAGCAAATAGAAAGCCTACAATGAGAAGAGTTAAACAAATCTAAAATACTTGGGTAAGGCACAAAAATAAACCTGGAGCTTCTAAAATGGAAAACAGAATGAGTCATAATCCAAGAAATGCCTCAGGCTTGCCACACAATATTATCTAACAAACTTGACATTCAAAGGTTCACAGTGCCCAGCATATGTTGTAGACAGTCACCAAAACAAAGTG